>NC_090447.1:1018526866-1018841588 GCF_031143425.1 Pleurodeles waltl | reverse complement strand
AAGAGTACATCTTCCCTAACGAGGGAGTCTCGCAATATCCGCATCCTTGCAAGCCATTATATCTGCTCTATGCATTGGATCATCTAACTCATGGAGTAAGCGTATGTGCTGCAGACAGAAACATTTCATTCAAAAGTGCTTTCTCTTGTGCAATAGGAATGAGACTATGCAGCAATATTATTTTAAGTTAGTGCCCGATTCATGCACTTTTTGCATGCACAAGTGAACATAGAGGGCTAGGAAGTGCGAAACGGAGACCAGCAAGGACACATTCTGATTCATACAATCATGATCTGCAGATGAGAATTGAGGCAGATTGATCATACAACCATGGAAAATCTGTCAGGAGAACAGATTGTATGAAAGTTTCTATGAAGATGTATTTGAAGCAATATTTGCATAAGAGAAATTGTGGTCATCACCACAAATCTTTCCCCTGAGAAGACTTCGTTCTCTGGGCCAATTGTAGTGAGCTTACCATCAGCCCAGTGAGGAGGAGAGCTGGTCCCTGTTCCAATTTGGTGTATTTGAGATGTATGGTACTGCTCATGTCCTTAAACATTACCCTTGCTGGAACACCAACAACCTCCAAGGAAAGAATGGTGCTGCCATGATGAAATTTTCTAAGAATAGTGCAGTGTGGGGCAGTTTGCAGTAAGGCAAACATAATTTGTTGCAAAAAGGGAATGATTTGCCTCTGAGAACTTCTTTCTCATTGGTTAAGGGGTACTCAGGTGTTGGCCTAACCCACTGGCTAGTGAACCTTACAAAAGTGGGGCCTCTCCCACAGCTGAATGCAACACATCCCTCCTTGTGGACGAACAGAAAAGAACTGAACTTGCTGTCTGTGACACGGGTGGGAACATGGAGGACTGGACCTGCTCCCAGTTGTACCTAGGGCTGAGAAGTGGACTCAAATGTTGAGTTGGCTGACCTACGTTGTCTGTTCAAAGGCACAAGCATCTGAAAGATCCATTTATCCTGGAGTTCCAAACTGACCAGTTGCAGCTGAACCTAGACTAGACCCTGCTGGTTGCTTCCATACGTGACCTATTGAGGCTTTTAAACTCCAAAAAAGTGACTAAGTCGATAGGTAGAAATATTGAGAACTTGACGATGTGGAAAGTATGCAACCAACGGGAAGACTTGAGTTTGTATGAAATTTGAATTTTCCACAAAGATCAATGGCATCAGCAGGACCTAATAAAATTATTACGCCACCTTGACAGGATGTATAGGGCCTGATTTAGATCCTGGCAGGTGGGAATACATTGGCACAAATTTGAAGGATATCCTCTCTTCTATATTACGATCCTATTATATCATATGGCGATCATAATATGGTGGATGGGATAGCCATTATGTCATTGACAGAGTTTCCTATCTGCCAGTATCTAAATCAGGCCCTTTGTCAGAAAGTAAACATTTTGAATTAGATAATCTGCTTTGTGTAGTCAATCTCCACTCCATCAAAGTCAGCATGAAATAGCACCTTAGTCACGGTCAACTGTGAACAGTGAACTCTGATTGATATTTTATATTTTGTTTTCTCTTTTTGCCCTAAACCTTTAAAAAATAATATATTTGATTCTTCTTTTTGGATTTTATTTACCTTGGCTTCATTTCTCTCATTAAACTTTCTATGAATTAATTGTGGGATTTTTATTGTGCTGCATTCTGATATTTAAAGCATTTTTTAATGCTAAATACGTTGCCCACTTTTCCTTACACTAAGCACATTAAGCCTGTCTGCTGTGTACCATATGCACCAGGGGTTGAGCCCAGCAGGTTTATGTATTAACCGTTTCTGTTGGACCTGAGAAGATTTTGACCTATCACATGGGAGGAACTATCATCCTCCCCAACTAATAACCCATTTTCTTACAACCCTGTCAATGAAAGGGATGTGAACCAGCACAGAGCTAAACTTTGCAACAGGGCTGGCCAAGGGGTCCCCTGCACTACCCATGCCAAGTGCATGGGCCCCCTTAGGGATCCATGCACCCTGTCTCCACCAGCTGTTTCATGGCGGTGCCACATTCATGAAACCGTTGGAGGAGAAGGGAGTCGTAATCCCAAGGGCAGCGCCTGACAGATTAGGACCGCTAGCACAGCCACAACATCTTGTCCATGAAAAGGGTTGGTGCTGGGGGGTCTAAACTCTGTGCTACCACTGTGGTCATAATGTGGCGGTCAGACTTCAACTTTGGTAGTGGTCCGACAGCCACTACAACACCAGGGTTTTAATAAGGCCCTATATCTAGGCCACAGAGTTTCATTTAAAAGAGAGTGATCTACCTAAATTTTGAAGGATATGCAATCTGTAGATGATTTTATAAATAGCTGAAACTAGTAAAGTTACTCAAAGTTCAAAATGAATTGCATGTGTAAATTACTCAAGCGTGTACTTTACATTTGTGATTAGCCCCCATGCCATTCAATTTGGTGTAAACATGTAACTTACACTTTTGGAATAAGCTTACTCTGAGATTTTGTGAACAGCCAAAAAGTAGTTAACTTACTCAAAAAAGCAAGTTACCTTTGTAAATCAGACTCAATGTGCCTACTGTTGAGCTACCTCATGGATTTTCAACTAACATGGAAAATACCAGGGTACTAAAGCTGAAGAACTTGATAATAATTCCGAAAAATGTTCACATTTAATTGTAATCTTGAAATTCTTCTGGATATATTTCTGCATCCCTAATTAGTTCATTGTAGAGCAACCGGAGATGGTAGCTTTCTTGCTGCACCAGTGATTTAGGTGAGAAGATGATTTTACAGATGGTGGCATTGGAATTGGCAGTGGCAGAGAATGTTGATTTGGTGACAGCTACAGCAAGGGTGTCAACTTGTTGATTTGTCTGTTGAAAGTCATAATGAAGATGATGATGAGGAGGATGTTTTAGAAGGAAAGTTTGATTACTATTTGGTCAAGGACATTAGAATTCAAAGTGATGATATCTCACTGCCTATCATGAACTTTTGCACTATGTTCATTCTGTTTGGCTTTATTTGGGATGCCTTTTAAAGACCTGCAAATATAAAATGTTCTTAAATACTTGCTTTGCTGGCTTTTGCTTTTATTGTAGTTGTTTGCACAATCCTACTGACCTTTTCACAGGTGTTATAGAGAAATAACAACAGTGCCTTAATAAGTAAACTTACAAGGAGACATGTTTAGGTCGACAAACCTTTGGACCACGTTTGGGGACTTCCCAGCATGAAACATCTTCTTGACATCACCAATCAATAAATCAATAAACAATCAATAATAACAATTGCTAATCAATAAACATTTAATAAGAATTTATCATCAAACTCACCATAACTTCTCAGTCACGAATAACCACACCAGTTTAGTCAAAAGTTAAGATATTTATTTCCCTATTGGTTACAATCTAACATCATGTCTGTTAGTCTTATTAACAATAAACCACGCCAAACAATCCTAATTAGTAGTCAAAGCACGACTTTGATCAGTGCATCAGTTATATTCATTCAGTATTCAGGCACATCATTAATATGAAGCAACTTAGCAGAGTCTCATTAGTACATGATTCAACAAAGCAAGAACTCTGTCATTTGTCTATTTGCATAAGATGTTTGTGAACGCTTTACCTAACCACGAATTAGCATTAGCATGTTGTGCTTCATGCAAAACATTTTAGTGAACACAAATTTAGAAAACATCTAAACTAAGGCCTCTCTCAAAAATAGCAGTTGGTACCTAGAAAGAAAAGGCAAAGAGACAATCACAATTTTGCATCAGATAGTTACCAATCCAACAGATCAGCAAACAGCGTCAGTCCTCGTCCTCAGGACATCAGTCGATTCACCATCAGCAGAGATAGGACAGGGTAAAGTCTCAAGATAGCATAGCTAAGAAATGGATTTCTTCCCTCAGATGGAGGATAAGTTAGTATCCAGCAAGAATGGGAAAGAGGATGGTTTAAAGTGGCAGGACCATTAAACTCTAAAGTATGGGTTTGGAGTGTCCGGAAGAATGGCAAATGACAAAAGTCTTATGGCAAAGGAAAAAGGCTAGTGTCCCGATTTCTTCTTGAGTCACGCCGTTTAATCAAAACTGTCTATCTATTCCCTAATTCCTCATTGGATAAAGTTTGGTGCATCGTTATCTCTGTCCAATAATTTGGTAAGCACCTTACTAGAATTTTCCACCGTTTACAGTTCCCATGTTGCGGATTGGTCCATGTTATTGACGTCTTCAACGGTTAGAATGTCAGGTAGAAAATTTTACACTTTATGCTCCAGTCAGTGTCTTCATTGTCTTCTCCTAGTACGGTTAACCTTGCACCTGTTGCGAATTACACTGTTGCATCCAGCAAGAATGTCGCCTTGAGCAAGCCGGTTCTCGTGAGAAAGAATTTACTACGGCTACACACACATATAGCTCCTGGAAAAGTACAGCTTTGTGTTCTTCAGGAAAACAGCACACTACACGTTAGAAAATACAATTCAATATGAGGCCAGGCAGCTTGGCCCAAACCCTTGCTAAGCTAAGGCCTTCTGATTTAATAAAGCAAACTCTTAACACATAACTCTAATTATGATATACTAATACAAATTCAAAGAATTATTGCATAAAAATTCTGAATTAATAAGCCTTTCATTAGTCTTCATATATATTGGTAGCCACTCCCCGTGGGCACATTTCAAACACGTGCATTATTTTCTATGTTAGCGCATTTTCTATGCAGCTTCATCACACAATATATTGTGAGATTACATAATTAATATTGTTTTGAAAAGACACACTCCAACACTTTCTGAGTGACTGGTGCTAAAATTCATTGGACATCTAACAGTCCCTTTAGGTGTCAAAGCATGTTTTGCATGACACTGCCCTCTCTAGTTCTAAGCAGACTACATTGACTGAGGCCATGGGTTTTCTAGGGGTGGGACCAGTGAAAACAGTAATGGGTTCATAACAACTACTATATTCATGCTGTTATGTTGCAGATAAAAGCAGCTTTTCATGAGAACATATACAAGAACTCTAAAAGTAATATGTCAGGAATGCATTCCCGAATACATTTCACTTTTGTGATTTCATTTTGTATGGAACATCCAATCCTGCTTCCTAGGAGTATTTTATTTTCTCAGCTAAGTTTCAGTAAATTATTTTTTCATGCAGGTTATGCATCTTGTACAGTGCATCATGTAAACTAAGGGCCTGATTTAGAGTTTGGCGGATGGGATCCTACATCACAAATGTGCCTGATAACCTATTCACTGTATTACGATCACCATGGGATATTATGGGATCGTAATACGGTGGACGGGATATCTGTCACATTTGTGATGGAGTAACCCCCTCCACCAAACTCTAAATCAGGCCCTAAGTTTTTTTTATGTGTTTGGATGAGTTCAGGGCGTTGTTGAGGTTTATGATGGGGCAAGATTGAACTCTCCAAGATTGCGTCTGAAAGCAGTGTGAGTTTCTCCTAGTGCCTCCAACTGGGTCATAGTTTTGTTCATGCAATATTTGGCCTTTTTGTAGAGCACAGAGCAGAGGGCAGATTTGTGTCATTTTGATCTAAAGAGACACATAGCTGTCGAGATATTTACAGTGAAGTACTAAAATTAGAATAGTCAACAAATTAACATGGCCTTCCAAGGAATGGGTCCGGCTTTGCTCTAAGAACCTGTGCACAAGCCAAGGCCTGATAATGTGTGGCATGAAAATGATGCCACAAACATCTTGCAAAAACATGAGCAAGCCTCTTCACGATTTTAAAAAGCATATTTCTTTAACATACAGAAGTGTTTTACTCTAGCACATCAGAATATGTCACTGAGGTGATATCATTTAGTAAAATTGACAGTTTTTAAATATCAGCTTAAAACCAATGCTGCCTCCTGCAATGACTATAATGCCATTAATGAACTAAGAAGTAAGTCAGTTGTCATGTGCACCCTACATATGGCCTACATTCTTTTTAAGGGTGGAGTAACATGTACGTCTATTAAATCAAACACAAAATAGGTTTTGTAGAGAACACATTCTCAACTTACATATTTCAAGATAATCTCATATGCAAGAATGAAGAAAAAAGAGGTACAGGTAAAGATAATATTTACCTAAGGTCAAACAACTTGATCAGGCAAGGAAGCCAACATTGACCCCAAGTTTTTTTGTGCCACATTGTGCGATTCTGGCACCAGACAGGTATCCTATTCTCTCTACTGCTTCAAATCAAGGGTTAATGTTTGTCTTCAACTCCTGGTGCATGAGCTCAGAGTGGGGTTGACAGGCAGAAGCCACATGAAAGCTCAGCATGTTTGCTCTTCCAAAAGGGCCTCACGATGAGACAAAGCCAGGTTCAAGTCACAAGTAACTCTTCTACTTCTATGAAGTGTTCATATTTCCAAAGTGTGAGAAAGGGGGTTGTTGGTTGACTGGGGTGGGAGCACTGGTCAAGTAAAAGTCACAATATCTTGCAGATTGAACCACCAAAAGTCATTAAATAAACCTGTGCTAACCCTGAGTAGCTTGGCACAAAAAGCAGTCAGGTTTAACTTTGAGGTGATGTGTAAAGTATTTATGCAGCACACTAACAGTAATAAAGTGACAACACAAGAAAAATCCCAAACCAGTTTAGGAAAAGAGCACATTTTAATAAAATATTTGACACCAAAATAACAAAAAAATCTAATCAGTAGAACAAGAGGTATGAATTTTTAGATTTTAAGATTCAAAATAGCACATAAAAGAAACAAGTGCCTCTGCCGACATCTGGACACCTTTAGCACCTCAACCACGGGTCCAGGAGTATATGGAGACCTCTTAGACATTCACGACTTACCCAGGCTAGGTTCAGGTTCAAGTTGGTGGGAGCCTGTTGTATCCCTGTGGCTCTGAACAAGAGGCCAGCAAACCAGCCCTTGGAGTAACTTCTGATAGTCTTAGGTGAAGCTGTAGATGCAGGGCTTAACAGCAGGACTGGCCTCTGAGAGTTCAGGTAGGCTACAGGCAGCAGGACAGTCTTTCCCGGTACAGCAGCAGTCTAGAAAAGTGCACAGCAGGTCATATCAGCAGACAGTCCTCTGAGAGTCCTTCTGCAGGTTCAGTAGTGAACTGAAGAATGGGTCTGAGAATTCTATTTTCATATCCTGGTGTTCTGCACCTAAAAGGTGGGAAAAGTTCCTGGAAAGGTGCTTTGACGCTTTCCTGCCTTCCTGCCCTGGCCCCAAGTTGGCTGCAGTGACAATACAGGGTTGTGAGGCCTAATGTAATGAGGCAGGGCACAGCTTATTCAGATACAAGTGGAAATCTGATCAGCTCCACCCCACCTCCATCCAGCCTGTTAATGTGCCAATGAGGCAACCTAATCCCACTATATTTTCACTGTCTGGGGGAATTCACAAAGTCTAACTATCAACTACACCCAGTCAAGTGACCCAAAAAAGCCTGTAGGCACAAAGAGCAGGGAAATGCCAACTTTCTAAAAGGGGCATTTTCAAAATTGTAATAAAAAATCCAACTTTATCATTAAAAGGGGTTTATCATTACAATTCCATAGGCAGCAAACATGACATATCTGTCTCCTCTCATTTAGGAATTACAGCGTATTTAATGTAATAAGTAATCCCCATTGTTATCCTAGTAGGCCTTACAGTAGTGAACAACTAATTTGGGAGTTTTTCATTATTAGGTTATGTAAAGCTTTAAGTTAATGTCCTACCTTTTAATTATACAGCACCCTGCCCCATGGACACCTAGGGCCTAGCTTAGGGGTGACATACATGTGATAAAAGGGGAGTTTAAGTCTTGGCGAGGGGATTTAAATGCCAAATCAACATGGCAGTATGACACTACATTCAGGCTGCAATGGCAGGCCTGGGACATATTTACTGTGCTACTAAAGTGGGTGGTACAGAAAGTACTGCATGCCCACTGTTAGCATTTAATTTACAGGCCCTGGATATATGGTATACCACTCTACAATGGACTCAAAAGTACACTAAATACACCAATTATGTATTAGCCAATTTGACAATGTTTTATGGAGCAAGCACAAGCACTGCAGCACTGGTAAGCAGTGACAAAGTGCACGGAGTGTTGAGGCTAACAAAAATGCCTTCAGCAAAAAGTGGAGGGTAAAAGGCAAAAAGCTTGTGAGTGACCCTGCTGAGGGGTCCACTTTCAACACAAAGGAAAAGCATGGTCCTTTGAACGGTCAGAGGAAACAAATGGGAGAGTACATTTCCTTGAATGGTGTGCCGTACTCTACACTCTCCCGGAACCAACGGTCCACAGTGATGTACAACTAATGAGGCAAGTAAAATGGCTTCCTCTCTCCTACAGGCCACATTTGTTCCCTCACAGGTGATCTAAGATGGTTTTGAAGTTCTGAAGAGCAGAACGACTGTTGCTGCTGCCCTCGGTACCTTATTGAACCACCACATCTTTTTATTGTGGTAATAACTGTGTGGACTGCTACTGCACAGATTGTGAAGGGTATTACAGTATTGTCTGTTGAACCAAAGAGCAGGGGAAGCCAGGCCAAATGAGTGGGCCATGATAAACTCTGCTTAAAATGATTTAAAGGCAAGTTAGCATTCTTGCCAAACCATGAGCATCATCAAAGGGAATTGGCATAAAAAATCAACTGCACATCTACAAATAGTCAGCTAAGCATATTAAGCCTCACAGATGCATTTCAATAAAGAAACCCATTGACCCCAGTACTTACTTCACAATATGGAGACCAGAGCAGAAGAGGTTCTCTTTGGCTGTGTCCTGACCATCATGCAACACTTCAGCAAAATGGTACAAAAGGTGATAAGGGAGGTTCAGGAAAAAACCTTTGGGCAATTTCCTAAAGATCAAGAGAACAAAAGGCTAGAAGGTGAATCACAATCTTGAAGCAAAAGGCCAAGGTTCCATGAAAAGAACAACTTCTTCCCCTTTGCCTCAATCCTCCCAGACTCCCTCTCAGGGAGTAGAGATGAAATGGTCAGGATTCTGCTCAGAGGACATGGTAGCCTATACCACCAGACCCTCCTGGAGTGAGCCAGGGAAGGTTGAGTCGAAGGATAATGGTGCTGGGTGACCTGATGATTCACCATCACAGCAGAAACATGTTTACTCCATGTGACCAAAATGAGATCTATGAAGGCCTTATTGAAGAGATCAAGGGATCCACAGCAGAGGAGTCTGTCTGCAGAATCTCTCTGTGGTTAGATCTGCTTTCATCTAACAACAAATACATTCCAGAACCACCGCAATATAGAGTAGCACAGACATGAAGGACGCAACCTCCTCCTTTGGAGATGCTGATGGACTCTCCAGATCTTTCTCAGGAAAAGTGCCCAGGTCACTTCCTTTCTGCTGAGCCATCCTGTCCCCACCATCTGTACTATTAAGGGGATAAACTTTAGTCACTTCATTGCTATCGTCATGGTTGACGATATCGACTATCTGCATGTGGTTGGAGTAAGAGCCAGAAATCTCTTCAAACCCGCCAAAGTACTTATTACAAGGAAAAGACATGCAAGGATCTCTATCCCCATCAAATTTTGGACATGGCAGTGGGATCATATCAAAATGCACTGCCATTTCCTTTGGCAGTGGAAGAGGTTTGGGCAGTGCAATGGCAGAATCAGGAAGAGGCTTCACAGGGTTGCCCAGCGTCAGGGTTGGAGCCTTTGGTGGAAACCTCATCCAGGTCAGAGGCCTCAAGGGCTCTTGCAGCTTTCAAGTGAACCAGAGGAAGCTGGATGAAAAAAGTGCCAGCATAGCCTGGGTGAAGACAACAAACTATGCAGTTTAACCCCAGGAGATGTAAACTGTGGGTAGAAAGCATGAGTTCTCTGGGCCAAGAGACTTTTGCATCTCTACCAAAAAGAGCTCTGAGGATGATGTAAATTCCTGGGAGTCATGTAATTACCTGGAGCAGTGACACACCTGGCATGATCCTTAGTTCATGCCACTAAGGCAGTGGTCTTCAAACATTTTAATGCCGCGCCCCCCCAGTTGAAAAATAAAAATCATTGGGCCCCCCCTCAGAATTTTTCACAATTATTTTAGAAAGATGGCAATGTTTAAATAGGTCTAAACCTATTTAAACATTGCAGTTAAGTACTGTTACCTTTTTAAAACTGAAATAAAATCCGCTTTCCACTCCTTCATGGCCTTGGCATGCATTAAGTTGCACTTCTCACATGACCCAAAGTTATGCTTGGGCACCAGAGGCAGATATCTGTTACTGTCCAACATCAGGGCATGGTAATCTCATCTCCTGATGTCTAATGCCAGGAATAACTAACTCATCCAAACCTTTTTTCACTTCTGCATTCTAGCGCTCGTAGTCTTGCTGCTCTAATGTGGTGGAAAAAAACATGTTATGCAATGGCAAGAAACAAACATGACTGTATCAGCTACTCATGACTGACATGGAAAACAGGAGAGTTCTGTTGAATACTCTTCCATACTATTCAATTCAAATTTACTTAATGGTACAAACTTGAATTCTATAATTTCTGTTCCTGTTTAATGTAGGTGTGATGAGGTAAATGTCATTGGGAACCGGCATGATCAAGTTAGTGTATAATACGTTTTACCTAAATATGGTTAATACATGCATCTAATAGTGAGTCAAAATGCACCTTTTACATTTCATATGAAGTGGCAGAGCCTACAGACTTTGCTAGCTCATGCACTGTAATTGCTTAAATAGTGAGCTGTTGCATAGCAAACTGGCATGAAGCCCTGGCAGCTCTACACAGAGAACCTTTATTGCAGCACGCAGAAGAAAAAAAAATAGAAGAAACATTGGTACTAAGCCTATTTTGCAAAATAGGATTTCAAACTCATATGAAATATCCACTAAGAAGGGGCATGTAAGAAGTGTTTCTTTAGAATTGTGTCAGTATGTTATGTATTAAAGGTTTACAACTGCAATTTCAATTGTAAATGATTGATCAGTTACTGACTCCCAAGCTGAGTGGTAACTGATTCACAAAGTGCAAGGTGGCCCATTTGAACTCCTAGAACTTTAGGATTCAAGGGTGTAGTTTCAGTTAGTATAGGCAGGAGTCTAGGGGACCACTACCTGCTCTCACTGAAGTGTAACAAAACTGATTTTCTTTTCAAAATGTGTCCCAGTTTCATTAGGGAACTCATTCTTAATAAACACATTTCTCTTTTGGCATGTACTGTCAAAGATGATCGTCTGCTATCCCCTGAAGGACACCAATCCAGTGACTGCTTGAGGTAGCAAATTGTAGACAGCAAACTAACCTATTAAAATTTTGCCCCTGCAACTTCTCCACAAGCAGCATTTCTGCAGGAAGGTCATGGCACTGGTGGGTTCCCACTGGAGACTCATTTACCGATGGCCTCCTAAATGAAATTGTTTGGTAGCATTGGAGATCTCCACAAACCTGCAGGTCAAAGGGGTTGACTCATGTTCCCCTTCTGGAGTTCATGAAGGAGTTCCTTCATCCAGCTCAATTTTGGAGTTTAGCTTTTCTGGGAGATGGACAGAGTTGGAACCAATACTAACCAGCAGGAACATGGCCTTCATGGTCAAGAAGGAATATCACTTGTCTGGAGGCCTCTAGAAGCTTTTAAAAGCCTTCAGTCCAGTTCAGGTTTTTCATGTTCTGTCCAGTAATTTAAAGAGTGATGAGCACAAGTTTCTGTATTTCCTTTTTCTGAAACTATTATGGCCACGAGCATGTGATTTGTCACCTCATTTCCTTTTCCTGTTGGTTCACTATGTAAGAAATACCTTCCCTTCCTTTCACTGCATCACAATGCTATCACAGTACTTTTTCAGCACATTATATGAATCTTACCTATTGCATTTTTGTCCCCGATTTTTTTCTTGGAGTATTGAATAAACCTTCAATGTGAATCCCTCTGCAACTTCCCTCTGTGTTGGTCCTCAGAATCTTCATTCTCGAGCTTCCAATTTCCTGAAGCTATTTATGTAATTAGCTTTTTCTCCAGTTTGAGACCCTTCCTGCGGACACCTGTCTTTCACATGTAATTCATATAGGGGGAAGGCAAAGTGGCTTCAAGAAGGAATTGTCCTTACCTCATAGAGACCAAGTTCAAGAATTGGAGCAAATGTCCATGTCTAGCCCCTTTGATCTGATTGAATTCGCTGAAGGCTCTGCACATTTTGCAACTGTTAAGTGGGTATTGTAATCCTAATACATCTGACTTTTAGTATAGAGTTAAAAATTACTGCCAAAACAACATCAGTTTTAAACATAACTCAGATTTTGCTGTTTCCCTAAAACCATATTAAATAAACAACTTAGCATAAAACAGTGCATAAGTGTGTTGCTATTATTTATTCACGTCCATTTCTCAAGCTTAGCACTCTTCACTGAGGACGGTAACCCAGTCAACATACTATCACATACATAAAATGGGCAGTTCACCATAACATGAAGAGGAGCTTCATTGATACAGGACTCTCCGGGATATCAATTCTCCATATTTTATCTTTCCAACCTCAGTTTCCTGTAACTAGCCAGTCAGACAGCTAAATATACTTTATTACATTAAATAAAATCACAAATCCATAAAAGTTACAGACACATTTAAAAATACTTAATTTCCTAAAAAATACAACATGAAAACAATAATAGATTCCACCTCTTCAAAATAATAATACAGAATCACAACAGCAGGGGTTAATTTGTCTCGGGACCCAAGACATGCAAATCGTCTCTTTCAGCTTCTTATTGCCCCGTTAAAAAAATTGTTACATTAATCAATCATGGACATTAGGCAACATCCACAGATATATAAAAACTGGGCTTACTTGTGCAAATTGCTTCCCTCTTAGCAACAGTAAGATATATTGTTTTCTTAACAAGCTAAAGTAATCACAAAACATGGAAAAGTGTGTGGTGTCTTTCTTTGAAAAAATAGTCATAACAATGAGGACCCATATTACTGACTTTGTTCAACCCTTGGGAATCTACCAGCAACCAATGCACTAGATTTAACCTTAATCTCGTTAGCAGAAAGTGGTGGTAGGGATTCATGACCACAGTTAAATAGGGCTCTGTAAAGGGGGACGTCTTTAATAAGATATAGACACGTACTGAACGTTTGCTGAGCTCGCTAGCTTCGCTCTCGACTTGGGCTACAGAGAGAAAGAGTTTCTTTACTCAACCCAGGTCCTCCTTTCTGGTGATCTATATAGCACTGACCGTCTGAACATATCCACTTGGAATTGATATAATCTAGCCATGGGATGGAGTTAACCTTTTCCAGGGACAAACAATCCATAATATATGTCTGATTTAATTCCAAATCAGGCTTAATCCAGATCCTTTCCCACGTTAATAGGGGATGTAGAATTTAAAGATCCGAGATGTACCTAGCACCCAAGCCTTTGGGATAATATACGAAACAATAGATTGTGGGATGGAAATTAACTGTCAAATAAATTTGTATTTTACCGTCTGTAAGTCTCTGGCCTATTTATATCGACAAATGTCACTCCAGTAGCTAACCAGAGAGATACATTTAGACTTATAAACCTTGACCAGAGGATCTACAGGTTTAGCGCCCAGCCAACAGCCAAAATCAAAAATAGATGCTACAGCCCTTCCGAGTGGAGCCCAGCTAGCTCCATCATCAAATAGAACCCTTAGATAACAGAAGGTGTTCACCCTAGTGATTACATCTTCCGTTATAACATAGTTCCTATAGCCTTTATTTTTAGATTTTATCACTATGATATAGGATTTGGCATAGTTAGTGGCCAAATTCAGGGTATTCACAAACCCACAAAGAAATAAGAAGTTGCTGGAGTCCCAATGTGGTTTTTGCTAGCAACACAGCATCATCCACATATAAGAGTGCTGTAATTACCTGTGACTCTGCTCAAGAGATTTCTTTAAAGGTTGCATTCAGTGGTGGTCCCAGGTTACTATTATATAGTGTAAATTAAAGTGGGCCTTAGGTGCACCGTGGTTTAACCATCCCCATGCACTCTAAAGGGCAATGAAAGATTGCCTGACTGATCAAATCTCCCCACCGCAGATAAATCTACATGTGAGTTGTGCAAGAAGTTTACAATGTTGCAATCTATTCCCATATTAAGAAGGACTAACCATAACTTCATCCTATTGACCCTGTCGAAGGCTGATGTTAAGTCCATAAAGGCTAGATATAAGCTGTCCCATTTAGCTAAAGTATATTTTCCAATAACTAGCTTCCAATTTAGGCATTGATCTAATGTGCTCTTCCCTGGCCTAAACCCAAACTGCAAATTGGAGTTCACAATTTTGATTCAGCCAAGTTAGCCTCAAGAGAATCACTATCCCCATCAGCTTCACCACCAGGTCAAAAAGTGACTTTGGTCTAAAGCATTGTGGGTCTTTTCTCGTGCCTTTCATAATGACTGGGGTAGCTATAGATCTAGACCCAGAGGAGGGTATTCCAGTGGTACTGGTAGCATTTGAGACATTAGTTAAAGTTGTAGCCCAATACTTGGGGTCTGTCTTCTATAGGTCTACTGGTACCCCATCTGGGCCCGGCACCTTGTCAGTCAATAATTCATTCATGTCATTCAACACGGTGGAGATAGCCTCAGTTACTTCCTCTTCAGTAAACATCAATTCACAATCCCCTACCAAGTCTTCACTCGGACTGTTAGGGGTGTCCGTTGTCCCTCTCCCATTGATCCCCCAAAAATGCATTATATCAGGTGTAAGGGTGCATTCTAAAACACTATTAGGCCCTCCATTAAAAAAAGACCTGCTCACCATTTCCCAGAATCTAGCACTGTTTTTCAGAACTCAGTCTGAAGTAGTTGGTCCCAGACATCTTTTTTTAATTTAATTTTTCTGTGCTGTTAAGGTTTGGTTGTACAGATGTTATCAGCACACTATTCTCAGAAATGGCTTTTAAAGCTATAAGCTTCAATGAGGCATAGAACAATTGTGGTCAAACCAACTTTCCTCACGCTTGCTTAGAGATACCACCAACCCTAACTAGGTTATTTGAAACATAAAAGTTACTCTGTTAAAAGTGCTCATTAGGGCATCATTTTGCGTGCCACCATCTAGACACAGATTAATTTTGTGCCTGCAAACATCTTGTAGATTACTTAAAAAGGAGTCCAATGGGACCCTATTCCACTTCAATCTGCATGCTTGATCCTGTGATGAAATTGTTAGAATGCTTGGGTCCTGTGGCGATTTATCTTCCTCTATCATTCTCCCATCAACAACCAGATGTAAAGGACTATGGTGACTAAATTGATTTAATTTGACCTCAAATTGTAAAACAGACTGCACTAATGGGGATGAAACAGAAATATAGTCAATAATCGAGCAGGAACTACTACCTGCAAAGGTGGGGATATTACCATCTTCCCTACTTTGGTGAGTATCTCCCAAGTAAAATTCAGCTAAAAAATCAGTTTAGCAGATGCCCTTGTCCTGTGTGCTCAATGCAACTTTGGTTAAAGCTTTCTAGAGATAAATCCTTGTTAAAGTGGCACACAGAATATGCAGATGAATATTAAAACCTCCAAATAAAATTAGCAGATATAGGTGAACATGATTTTCTATATAGGATTCTAAAAATGATTTCAGGGCCAGCAGATGTTCCACGAGCTCAGACTGGGTAAAAGAATTTAACCACCAGAAGGTTGGGAGCTTGCTTGAACTCTAACTGCATCACCAACACATAGCTAGAACTTGCATCTAGCTGTATGGACTCACAATGGAGGTTTGAAGATAATAATGCCACTAATACCCCCTTAGCTCTGCCATGCAGTGACAGCAGGGCTGGAGAGAAAAGGGAGGAGTACCCATCCATATAGAAGGAGTTATCCATATCTGTGGTTTCACGTATGCCCACTATATGCTGATACTTCAATAAATTGAGCCACCTCCCATAAGGTCTTTTATTATTCAACCCTGCTATATTCCAAGTCAGCACAATCAAGCCAGAGCCACATGCAGATACAACATTCCCATTGAAACCAACACCCCCATTTTCTAAACTATCCTTTCCCTGAAAGGCGCTTCTGAGCTTGGGGCCTCATATAGATACCTCGTTCTCTGCGGAGATAAAATCAGTATACTGAAAACTATCCTTCACGTGAGATCATTCATGTCTAACAAGCTCAGTGGAAGAAATCTAGGGCCATATGTATGAAAAAACGGCACTGCGAATCGCAAATAGCGATTTTTAAGAAATCGCTATTTCCGAGTCGCAAATGGCCATGTAACAAAATTGTGATTCGGTATTAGCGATTTCTTAAAATTCGCTATTTGTGGTTTGCGAGGCCCATTTACTGAATCGCAATTTGCATTTTTGGAAATTGCGATTTTTTGGCGATTCGGTAAAAAAATAGCAAATTGCGAGAAATTTCGAGAAAGCACACCTGGAGCATCCTGATGACATCACCAGCAGGAAATGAGTCATCCCAGGCAGTTTCAGGTGCCACACCCAAACCAGCATCCTGAGAGAGAGCAGCCCAGCCACACAGAGCAGCACTCAGAAGGAGCCAGCACACTTGAGAAAGGATGGACACCCCAGGCCAAGCACAGGAGAAGGGAGAAAGAAAGTGCAAGCTAAAATTCAGCGAGCGGGAACTTGAGGTGCTGAATGAGGAGGTGGTCAGGAGCCATGACCGCCTTTTTGGAAAAAACTCACTCCACATGCCTGAGAGTGAGAAAAGGAGACTGTGGGTGGATATACAATCAAAAATCTGTGCAATTGGAGTGGCACAGCGCTGCTTTGAAGAAATCAAGAAGAGGTGGTATGACCTGCGGTCCCATGCGAAGGAGAGGGTGGCAAGGAGACTGCAGGAGGCCAGGGGCACAGGAGGCGGTCCACCCACAGAGGCACCATCCACACCATTGGAGGACCTAGTCGAGTCGACACTCCTCCCTGAAGCTGTGACACGGGTCACAGAGATCGACACCTCCGGCACACCAAATACCAGCCAAGATAAGTGCAATATTGATTTATAACCCAATATGTGTATGCACAAAAGCCCCTTAGGAATGAGCAAATAATGTAAAACATTGTGAGAAGAAGTCCAGTCCACATCTTAGAAGCAGCACAACAATGCATTATGGGAGTGGCAGTCCACAACCCAGAGCCAAAAGAAGCACATACAATGTATTTAAGTAGAGTGACACCCAGAGGAACACAACACTCACAACACAGTGTAGAGAAGTACCTGTACCTTTATTACAATTGTCTGACCGTAAATGTAACATACATAACTGACATGCTGCATATTGTCGTTGCAGGTGGGCCAGGCCCAGCAGCCACAGCATCAGCACGGGTAGGCGAGACTGACACCCATCTGGCCTCCAATTCAAACACCAGTGGGTCCCTCAGCATGTCCGACGCAGGCCCAGGGCACTGCCACTGCCAGAGCTCAGCAACGACTCAGATGAGCAGCAGGAAGGGCCAGATGCAGGAGGTCAGGTGTCATCAGACCACAGCACCACGCAGGATGGCAACAGATTCCGGGGCACAGAAGCATGAGGCAGGTGAGGGTCCCTCCTTCTTTGGTGGGCTGGAAGCTGCTATGTTGCAGCAGCAGTGCCTACAAAATAAGAGGATCCTCGGATTAGAAAAGAACTTGCGCAAACATAACCGCAACATGGTGGGCCTGCATCACCAACTTGACTCCCTCAATAACAACATAGTACAGCTGAGTGAGGGACAGGTGCAGGCATCCCAGGACACCAGAATCCTCACAAGTGCTGTCTGTGAACTCTGCCAGGAGTTGCACCATGAGAGGGTGAGCCAGCACAGACAGGAGCACAGATTTCGGAACATGTTTGGCAGCTTTTGTCGTTCGTCTAACAGGGAGGCAAATTCAACTGCACTGATTGCCCTTCGTGCAGTGGCTGCGCAAGTGGAGGCAGCACACAGCAGCAGGGATGTTGTGAATGGACTGGTGCAGATCACCAATGTGATCGAACACATTATGGGACCAAGGTCAGCCACTCCGAGTGAGCTTGCACTGGGGGACACTGAGGACAGTTCGAGCCTCAGCAGTGTAGCTGTACCAGCATTGGACACCAGACGGCACAGTGCCAGGCACAGCACTGCCACTGAGGCTGACAATAGAGGTGCCAGTGATGTAACTGGGCACCTGAGTGGTGTGCGTGGCCGCAAAAAATGACTCTAGCTGCCAGTGGACTTATGTTTTCACTATAAAGTAATAGTGAATTACTCAGGTCCTTCATTGTTTTGAGTTTCTCACTTAATGTTTTTTTGTTATTCCTCACACAAACATTACCTGACTTAAGGTAATAAATTTATTTCACTACAGGTACAGTTGTCAGAGGATTTGTGTCATTTATACTCACGTCTGAAATGGTTGTGTGTGAAGTCGGCACGCCTTAGTCTTCCCTCTGTTGCAGTGGTCCTGTCTGCTGGATGTAGGGGTGGTATGGGATCATCATCCTCATCAGATTCAGTATCACATATTTCTACAGGTATGCCCCTGGTAGTAGCTATGTTGTGCAAGATAACACAAGTAGCCACTATTCTACATGTCATCTCTGGACTGTACTGTAGTGCCTCTCCACTTTTGTGGAGGCACCGGAAGCGACTCTTCAGCAGTCCAAATGTGCGCTCCACCACATTGCAGGTTGCCCTGTGTGCTGCATTGTATCTCCGTTCAGCTGGTGTTGCAGGATTGAGGTAGGGCGTCATCATGTGGGTGTGCACTGCGTAAGCACTGTCTCCTGGAAGGGACAGAGGGTATGATAAGAAGTGGGCCATCTGACATCAGCACGCCATCAATGCCCCTTTATATAGAGGGACAATACCTAGTAGATATCCTTCACCAAAATCCCCAGCTAGCAGTTGTGTGTGAATCATGCTGTGGGGAAAGATGTACGAATCATGTGTGCTCCCTGGGTACCTGGCCACGAGATCTGTAATGATGTAGGAGGCATTGCACATCACCTGTATATTCAGTGAATGTTGGTATTTCCTGTTGCGGTACACATACTCTGTGGTGGATGGTGGACAGATTGCCACATGTGTGCTATCTGGTAAAATTCAATTTTTGTCTGCTGTATTTCCTGTGGGGAGTGGGGGAATCTGATGTACTGGTGTAGTTTGCGCAGCATGGTGTTGATAAATGCATTGAAAAATCTAGAGAGGGCACTCTGTGATACCCCTACAGCTGCTGCTATGACCCCTTGATAGCTCCCTGAGGCGAGTAGTTGGAGGGAGCATAATACCTGCACATGGGTGGGTATGCAGTGAGTCCTTAGTGTTCTGCACTGTAGTGTGGGTTGTAGCTCAGCTATCAGATCAAGTATCATGGCTGAGTTCAACCTATACCTCTCACATATTTCCTCCTCTGTCAGGTTAAAAAGTGTAATGCGCACTATGAAAATGTGCTCCTGTCTCCTCCTCCCTCTCCTCAAACCTGCTAAGATCCTCATCATCCTCACCATGACGTAGAGTGCAGCCATTGTTGAAAAGAGTCTGAGGCATTCTGCGCCTCTTTATATAGGTTGCACATGGTTACCACCTGGTTTCAGTTAGTGGTATTTTGCATGTGCAAAATGCCATTCTGCGAAAAATCGCAATTTGCTATTTTTTGATGCATCTCTTTGCGACTTGGATTTTGCGATTTGCAATTTGCGCCTCGCAATTGCCTACTGGAAATACCGAATCGCAAATTGCGACTCGCAAAACCAGGTCGCAACGAAAAAAAATGCAATTTTTTGCGATTTCTTATTTTTTGGTCTGCGAATGCCTTTCAGGCATCGCAGACCACTTTTTTGCACTTGCAAGCGGACGAATTTTGCGCTTCGCACCATTTGCGAGTGCAAAAATGTTCATACATCTGGCCCCTAATGTCCATCTGAATAGGGGCTTTCTGAGCTTCTGTCTCATGAGCAAACTGCCCTTTTCCCAGGATCCTGGTGCTCATAGTCCTGTGTGTGCCTTCTGGTGGATAGAAGAAGCAGAATGGTAACACTTTTATCTCAGTTGGGATGGAACTAGAGTAACCCACCTCACGTATTATAATTTCTCATAAATCAGGTTGGTTAACATTACTGAAAATAAAATCCCCCTCCCCACTTTTCTCTCTGCACCCCACCAAACCCACTCTTCTGGCCATGATAATATGATTAGACAGGTGCTTGCTCTTGCCCAGATGATTGTTATACCAATGTGTGACCTTACGAATAATCTCAGGAGTGATTTCAACCATCGTCAGCTTCAAAGGTGGAACATCTACCAGAATCGTCACTAATGGAGTAGATTTGTGGGTAGCTGCAGTATGCAATTGTTTGCCTTGTGCTAACCAAAGTGGGAAGGGGGCCACCAACAACTGTATGCTGAGCTAATCGTGTAGGTGAAGGGCCAGGCATACGAGAAGAACAAGCCTGGGCAGGCGAATGCTTGGCTCCTTCCCCATTATCCCATTTTTGTCTGCCATAAACTCTCTTACTTGGTATCTTTGTCACATCAATCAATGGGTATTGATATTCCCTGACATTTCATCACTTTTAAGGGGTCTGACAATGTCATATGTACTCTGTAAGGAGTTTGGATGGTACATACCATGCACATTGGGTGCTCACTTGTACTACCCATATTCCCTCTTGATAGAAATGGGGTCTTTGTTTGGCAGTCAGGTTACCCTCTGTCCAAGCAAGGACCCTCACTCTAGTCAGGGTAAGTCACACACAATCCAAATTATCCTGTGCCCACCCTCTGGTAGCTTGGCACTGAGCAGTCAGGCTGAACTTAGAAGGCAATGTGTAAAGTATTTGTGCAATAAATCATACAATAACACCATATAGCACCACAAAAATACACCACACAGTGTTTAGAAAAATATATAATATTTATCTGGATATTTGCAGGTCAAAAACTATCAAAGATGCAAAAAGAAAATGTAAAGATATCACTGAAAAGTGATATAAAGTGTCTTAAGTCTTTTAAAAGCAAACAAAGTCTCTTTCAAGCACAAAGTACCTGGTTTGAGTGAAAATCTCAGCAATGGGCCGCAGAGGAGGAGAAGTATGCAACCAAAGGGGTGTGCGTCAATTTCTCAGGCCGCATACGGTCGATGCGTCGTTTAGTTTCCATACAGGGACGGTTGGGCGTCGATTTCCGGCGCTCGGGCGTGGATCCTCTTCGGGTTGCGGGGTTTTCAGACGCCCCGGGGTCTGTGCGTGGAATCCTGGGCTTGTTGACAAGCTCTGGGTCGTTCCGGTGGGCGGTGCGGGGAAATTTCTCCCTCACGGCAGGCGCTGAGTCGATTTGCCCTTTGGAAGTCGGGCGTCGTCATCGCAGGTCAGTTGTGCGTCGATCTGGTGGGCCGTGCGTCAAATTTCCGGTCGCAACGCAGGAGTTTTTAGCAAGCTGTGCATCGAATTTTAACCACACAAGGACTCCAGTTGCTAGAGAGAAGTCTTTTTGGTCCTGAGACTTCCGGGAACAGGAGGCAAGCTCTATCCAAGCCCTTGGAGAGCACTTCTTCACCACAGCCTGGGAACAGCAAGGCAGCAGGGCAACAGCAGGACAACAGTCTTTCAGAGAAAGCAGTCAGGTGAGTCCTTTGGGCAGCCAGGCAGTTCTTCTTTGCAGGATGCAGGTTCTGGTTACAAGTTTCTTCTCCAGGAAGTGTCTGAGGTGGTAGGGCAGAGGCCCCGTTTTATACCCAAATGTGCCTTTGAAGTGAGGGAGACTTCAAAGAGTGGCTTAGAAGTGCACCAGGTCCCCTTTCAGTTCAATCCTGTCTGCCAGGGTCCCAGTAGGGGGTGTGGCAGTCCTTTGTGTGAGAGCAGGCCCTCCACCCTCCCAGCCCATGAAGACCCATTCAAAATGCAGATGTATGCAAGTGAGGCTGAGTACCCTGTGTTTGGGGTGTGTCAGAGTGAATGCACAAGGAGCTGTCAACTAAACCCAGTCAAACGTGGATTGTAAGGCACAGAAAGATTTAAGTGCAGAGAAATGCTCACTTTCTAAAAGTGGCATTTCTAAAATAGTAATATTAAATCCAACTTCACCAGTCAGCAGGATTTTGTATTACCTTTCTGGTCATACTAAATATGACCTTCCTACTCCTTTCAGATCAGTAGCTACCACTTTAATACTGTATGAGGGCAGCCCCAATGTTAGCCTATGAAGGGAGCAGGCCTCACAGTAGTGTAAAAACAAATTTACACTACCAGGACATTTAAACTACACAGGTACATGTCCTGCCTTTTACCCACCCAGCACCCTGCCCTAGGTGTTACCTAGGGCACACCTTAGGGGAGACTTATATGTAGAAAAAGGGGAGTTTTAGGCTTGGCAAGTACTTTTAAATGCCAAGTCGAAGTGGCAGTGAAACTGCACACACAGGCCTTGCAATGGCAGTCCTGAGACAAGGTTAAGGAGCTACTTAAGTGGGTGGCACAACCAGTGCTGCAGGCCCACTAGTAGCATTTAATCTACAAGCCCTGGGAACATATAGTGCCTTCTACTAGGGACTTATAAGTAAAGTAAATAGTCAAATTGGGTATGATCCAGTGTTACCATGTTTAAAGGGAGAGAGCATATGCACTTCAGCACTGGTTAGCAGTGGTAAAGTGCGCAGAGTCTAAAAATAAGCAAAAGCAGTGTCCAAAAAGTGGAGGGAGGCAGGCAAAAAGTAAGGGGTGACCACCCTAAGGCTGTCAGGTCTAACATGTGTTCCCCCCAGCTGAAAGTGGGGAGAGCTACCCAACCTCCTGGGAGCTCTCATCGCTAAGGCGGAAGTATCTGGAGAGACCATTAGCGTTGGCGTGGTCAATCCCTGGGCGATGCCCCACCATACAGTCCATCCCCTGTAGGGAAGTGGATCACCTCAAGAGTTTTGGATTCTCACCCCTCATCTGCATGAGCGATCTTAGGGGCCTGTGGTATATCTGAACCCGGAAGTGAGTCCCAAACAGTTAGGGTGTTAGCTTCTTCAGTGCCCAGACCACAGCAAAAGCTTCTCTCTCAATAGCACTCCACCTCTGTTCCCGTGGTAATAGCCTTCTGCTAAGAAAGGCTACTGGTTGGAGTGAGCCCTCCTCATTTAGCTGTGCTAGAACAGCCCCTATGCCATGCTCTGAAGCGTCTGTCTGCACAATAAATTCCTGGGAGTAGTCAGGGGCCTTCAGCACGGGGGCCGTGCACATGTTTTCCTTCAGAGAATCAAAGGCTTTCTGTCAAGCCTCTGTCCAATTCACCAAACTAGGTTCTTTCTTGGAAGTGAGTTCTGTCAAGGGTGACACAATGGTACCATAGCCCTTGACGAATCTGCGGTAGTATCCAGTGAAGCCTAAAAAGGCTCTCACCTCAGTCTGTGTTCTAGGTGGTTGCCAGACCTTAATAGTTTCAATCTTGGCCTGGAGTGGCTGCACCTTGCCACCACCTACTAGGTGTCCCAAGTACACCACAGAACCCTGTCCAATCTGGCACATACTAGCTTTGATGGTCAGGCCTGCCTGTTGCAGAGCCTGAAGTACCTCCTTGAGGTGGAGCAGGTGTTCCTCCCAGATGGAACTGAAGACAGCAATGTAGTCCAGGTAGGCTGCACAGTAGGAATCCTTGCCAGCTAGGACCCCGTTAACCAACCGTTGGAAGGTAGCAGGGGCATTTTTCAACCCAAATGGCATCACCCGGAACTGGTAATGGCCATCAGGTGTGGAAAATGCTGATCTCTCTTTAGCCCCCTCAGTCAGGGCGATCTGCCAGTACCCTGAAGTAAGATCAAATGCACTCAGGAACTTGGCAGCGCCTAGTCTGTCAACGAGCTCATCAGCTCGGGGGATGGGGTGAGCATCAGGTCATGTGACTGAGTTGAGACCCTGGTAGGCCACACAGAACCTGAGTTCTGGCTTCGCACCTGGGGCAGTAGCCTTAGGAACCAACACCACAGGGCTGGCCCAGGGACTACTGGATTTCTCAATAACCGCTAAAGTCAACATCTTGGAGACCTCCTCCTTGATGCTGGCCTTCACCTTATCCGATAACTTGTAAATTGTGTTCTTCACAGGGGGGCTGTCACCTGCGGTAATGTCATGAACACATAGGGGGGTCAGTCCAGGAGTAAGGGAGAACAGGGAGGAAACTGCTCTAACAGCTCATAGCAGTCTCCTCTCTGGTTTAGAGTCAGGGAGTCAGAGAGAAAGACACCCTCCACTGCCCCATCACCTTCTTTGGCAGAGAGGAGGTCAGGTAGAGGTTCACTCTCCTCTTCAATGCCCTCATCTGTGACCAGGAGTGTACTGACCTCAGACCTCTCAAAGAGAGGTTTGAGCCGGTTGTGATGGAGGACCATTAGGGGGTGCCTAGGGGTCTTGAGGTCCACTAGGTAAGTGGCCTCCCCTTTACGCTCCTTGATCTCAAAGGGGCCAGTCCAGCGATCCTGGAGAGCCCTGGGCTCTACTGGCTCCATCACCCAAACTTTGTCTCCAGGTGAGAACTCAACCAGAGTGGTCTTCCAGCCATACCACTCCTTCAACACCTCTTGACTGGCCTTGAGGTTACTCTTGGCCAGCGTCCAGAAGCATTGGTTTTGGTTGCGGAGGGCCAGCATGTAGCTAACCACATCCTGGGGAGGTGTCTTGGGAGCTTTCTCTCAGCCCTCTTTAACAATGCTGAGAGGTCCCCTGACAGGGTGACCATAGAGAAGCTCAATGGGGCTGAACCCCACCCCTTTCTGGGGCACCTCTCTGTAAGCAAACAACAGGCATGGTAAGAGGATGTCCCACTTACACCTCATGGCTTCGGTCAGGCCACTAATCATGCCCTTCAGGGTCTTGCTGAATCTCTCAACAAGCCCATTGGATTGAGGATGATAAGGCGTGGTAAACCGATAGGTTACCCCACACTCATCCCACATGGACTTCATGTACGCAGACATGATGTTTGTGCCCCTGTCAGACACAACCTCCTTTGGGAATCCCACACGGGTAAATATTCCCAACAGGGCTCTGGTCACCAATGGGGCAGTCACTGTTCTCAGAGGGATTGCCTCTGGATAGCGGTTGGGATGGTCCACCAAAACCAGGATAAACCTGTTGCCAAAGGCAGTTTGGGGGTCCAAGGGACCAAAAGTGTCGATGCCCACCCTTTCAAAGGGGGTGCCAATGACGGGGACTGGGAGCACGGGAGCCTTAAGCTGTTTCCCTGTCTTTCCACTAGCCTGGCAGATGGGGCAAGCTCTGCAGAAATTATCTGAGGCTATCCTCATTCTGGGCCAATGGAAGTGGGTGACAAGCCTGTTAAAGGTCCTGTGTTGGCCCAGGTGTCCTTCCAGGGGGATGTCGTGAGCCAGACCCAGTAGGAAGGCCCGGTAATACTGGGGGACCACCAGCACACGGGCTGCCCCAGAACCTGGAACCTTAGGCTCACTGCAAAGGAGATAATTCTCCCAGTAAATATGGTGAGTGCCAGAGGCGTCACCTGCTGCTTGGGCTGTGGCCTGTCGCCTCAGACCCTCAAGGGTGGGGCATTCCTTCTGTGCCTTCCAGAATTCTGCCCTGGTTGGCCCACCCTCTACTTGCCAGCCAACAAGTTCAGGTAGGTTACCCAGGTCAGCTATGTCCTCCCCAGTTGGCTCAGGGGCCTCCTCCTCCTCAGGGGCCCCATCCAACACCGTGGGAACATTTGAGGCGGGGTTCCTGCGCCTCTGGCCCTTCCTTTGGCAGCTGTGTGGGCCATTGTTCCAAGCTCCAGACGACCTTGACTCCCTTCCCGGGCAGCCATGGACCGTGTGGTCAGGCAGTCCCACTCTGGCAAACCTAACATCTCCAGGTGGGATCTGAGCTCTACCTCTTTCCAGGCAGTATGCTCAAGATCATTGCCTAACAGACAATCTACAGGCATGGCAGTACTCACAGCTACTTTCAGAGTACCAGAGACCCCCCACACTCAAAGGGAACCAGAGCCACCGGTAGGTGACTCTCATGATTGTCAGCGACTATGACCTGGTGGAATGTATTTGGGATTATCTGCTCTGATGACACCAGCTGACTCTTGACAGAAGTCATGCTGGCTCCTGTGTCATGCAGAGCCTCCACCCTTTGCCCATCAAAGGTGACCCACTGCCTATACTTTGAAGTATTTTCTGGCATGTGGGCTTTAGGCACCATTTCTCTTTCTCCCAGGGACACTTGGGAAACCTCTGCCTGCTCCCCAAAGCTAACTGGGACTGTCTCCCCCCCAGCGCTACACTAGCCAACCCAGATGTCTGTCCAGTGGTGGACTGTGCCTTCTTGTGGCACTGGGAGTTGCCCTTAGAGTGTCCAAACTGGTAGCACTCTAAGCATTTGGGATGAACTTCCCTAATGTTTTTTCAAAATACCCTGGCTTCTTTGCAAACCTTGGAGAGGAATGGTGACCGCCATCCCCTTAGGAATTCTTTTGGGGGCCTTTTGAGAACTTCGTATCTTTAAGTTTTTCTCCCCCCTCTTTCTTCTGTTGGGAACCCTGACCCCCTTTCTTTGAATCCCCCCCAGATACCTTTTTGGACACTCAGGTGCCAACCCAGAGGTCTGCCTCCTCAGCAAGCTTCCTGGGGTCAGTCAGCTTACTATCTACCAAGTGCTGGCGCAACTCTGTAAAAGTAACACTGAGCATATGCTCTCTCAGAATCAAGTCATATAACCCTTTGCAATCATTTACTTTGCTGCCCCGTACCCATCCATTCAGTGCATTACTGGAAAAGTCAAAGAAATCTACCCATGTTTGTGTGGATTGTTTGGTGCTCTCCCTAAACCTCTGATGGTATCCCTCAGGGGTCAGCCCAAACTTGGCAAGTAAGATGGCTTTCTGAACTGGGTATGTGTTTCGATCCTTAGGATCCAGTGTCAGAAGTGTGTCCCTCCCCAGTACTGGCACATAGCTCCACATAGCTGTATGCCATTGCCCTTCAGGAACCTCATAAGCCTCTAGTGCAACTTCATAAGCATCTAGCGACTTATCTATGTCATCTCCCACCACAAAACTGGGCACAACATTTTTGGGTATACAAACCTTCTTTTCTCCAGCAGGTCCTGTCTGTATGCTGCCACCATTACTGCTGGACTCAGACTGTCTTGCCTTGATCTCCAGCTCCTTGAGACTCAGTTCATGAGCCAAAAAAAGTTTCTTTTCAGCCAAGGCTCTCTCAGCTTCAACCTGTTTGGTGCTCTTTCAGCCTCAGCTTGCTTGGCTTCTCTCTCTGCCCACCTTTCCTCCTGTTGAGCCTCAATTTTTAGCTTTGCCATTTGCAACTGAAACTCTCTCTCCTCTCTCCTTTCCTCTGCGGTCAGGCTTTGATCAGAGACACTGCTCCCTAGATTTGCAGGGGGCACGGTTGCAGTGGTAACATCCACTGATGGCAAAAAATCCTCTTGGGGGCCATCTTCTGGCTCCTCCTCCTCCTCAGCACCCTCCTCTGAATGGGCTTCTGACCAGGCCCTCAGCACCTTTTGAAATTCCTCCTTTCTGGAGGCACCTTGGGTGGGTACTCCCATATCCCTGCAGAATCCTTTCAGCTGCTTGACAGTGTATGTCTCCAGCAGGGCTAGGTCAAAATCTTCTGTTTGAGACCCAGCCTGAGACATGTTGAGTGAGGATTTTGGTCAAAACATTGACAGGAAAACGAAATTGCAGAAATAATTAAAAAATCAAGTTGACCTTCAACTGTGGGTAGGTAGTGAAATACTTAGCTACTGTATGTCACTGCACAAACACAAGTCCTATCCTCACCGCTGATCACCAATGTTGGAAATGGGGTCTTTGGTTGGCAGTCAGGTTACCCTCTGTCCAAGCAAGAACCCTCATTCTAGTCACAGTAAGTCACACACAATCCAAATTATCCTGTGCCCACCCTCTGGTAGCTTGGCACTGAGCAGTCAGGCTTAACTTAGAAGGCAATGTGTAAAGTATTTGTGCAATAAATCATACAATAACACCATATAGCACCAGAAAAATACACCACACAGTGTTTAGAAAAATATATAATATTTATCTGGATATTTGCAGGTCATAAACGATCAAAGATGCAAAAAGAAAATGTAAAGATATCACTGAAAAGTGATATAAAGTGTCTTAAGTCTTTTAAAAGCAAACAAAGGGGGCCAGGGTCGGCGGGAGCACCGTCGACAGGCCGGCGGTGCCCCGCAGGGCATTCTGACCGCGGCGGTTCGGCCGCGGTCAGAAGAGGCAAACCGGCGGTCTCCCGCCGGTTTACCGCTGCCCTTACAATCCCCCATGGCGGCGCAGCTTGCTGCGCCGCCATGGGGGATTCTGACACCCCCTACCGCCATCCTGTTCCTGGCGGTTCGCCCGCCAGGAACAGGATGGCGGTAGGGGGTGCCGCTGGGCCCCTGGGGGCCCCTGCCGTGCCCATGCCAATGGCATGGGCACGGCAGGGCCCCCCGTAAGAGGGCCCCGAAAAGTATTTCAGTGTCTGCTAAGCAGACACTGAAATACGCGACGGGTGCAACTGCACCCGTCGCACCCCTGCAACTACGCCGGCTCAATTCTGAGCCGGCGTCCTCGTTGCAGGGGCATTTCCTCTGGGCCGGCGGGCGCTCTTTTGGAGAGCGCCCGCCAGCCCAGAGGAAATGTCTGAATGGCCGCTGCGGTCTTTTGACCGCGGTGCGGTCATTCAGCGGCGGTACCCTGGCGGACGGCCTCTGCCGTCCGCCAGGGTCAGAATGAGGCCCAAAGTCTCTTTCAAGCACAAAGTACCTGGTTTGGGTGAAAAATCTCCACAAAGGGCCACAGACGAAGAGAAGTGTGGAACCAAAGGGGTGTGCATCAATTTCTCAGGCCGCACACGGTCGATGCGTCGTTTAATTTCCACGCAGGGACGGCTGGGTGTCGATTTCCAGCGCTCGATTGTGGATCCTCTTCGGGTTGCGGGGTTTTCAGATGCCCCGTGGTCTGTGCATGGAATCCTGGGCTTGTTGAGAAGCTCTGCGTCATTCCGGTGGGCAGTGCGAGGAGATTTCTCCTTCACGGCAGGCGCTGCATCGATTTCCCCTCTGGAAGTCGGGCGTCATCGTCCCAGGTCAGCTGTGCGTCGATCTGGTGGGCCGTGCGTTGAAGTTCCGGTCGCACCGCAGGCTCCGTGTCAATCTTTTCCGCACAAAGTCGAGCGGCGTCATCCCGGGTCGGCGTGCAGTGAATTTTTCACCGCGGAACAGGCTGTGCGTTGTTTTTAGCAAGTGGTGCGTCAAATTTTCTCCGCACAAGGAGTCCAGTTGCAAAAGATGATTCTTTTTGGTCCTGAGACTTCAGGGAACAGGAGGCAAGCTCTATCCAAGCCCTTGGAGAGCACTTCTTCACCACAGCCAGGGAACAGCAAGGCAGCAGGGCAACAGCAAAGCAGCAGTTTTTCAGAGAAAGCAGTCAGGTGAGTACTTTGGGCAGCCAGGCAGCTCTTCTTGGCAGGATGCAGGTTCTGGTTACAAGTTTCTTCTCCAGGAAGTGTCTGAGGTGGTAGGGCAGAGGCCCTGTTTTATACCCAAATATGCCTTTGAAGTGGGGGAGACTTCAAAGAGTGGCTTAGAAGTGCACCAGGTCTCCTTTCAGTTCAATCCTGTCTGCCAGGGTCCCAGTAGGGGGTGTGGAAGTCCTTTGTGTGAGGGCAGGCCCTCCACCCTCCCAGCCCATGAAGACCCTTTCAAAATGCAGATGTATGCAAGTGAGGCTGAGTACCCTGTGCTTGGGGTGTGTCTGAGTGAATGCACAAGGAGCTGTCAACTAAACCCAGCCAGACGTGGATTGTAAGGCACAGAAAGATTTAAGTGCAGAGAAATGCTCACTTTCTAAAAGTGGCATTTCTAAAATAGTAATATTAAATCCAACTTCACCAGTCAGCAGGATTTTGTATTACCATTCTGGTCATACTAAATGTGACCTTCCTACTCCTTTCAGATCATTACCTACCACTTTAATACTGTATGAGGGCAGCCCCAATGTTAGCCGATGAAGGGAGCAGGCCTCCGATAGTGTAAAAACGAATTTGGGAGTTTTACACTACCAGGACATGTAAACTACACAGGTACATGTCCTGCCTTTTACCCACACAGCACCCTATGTATGTAGAAAAAGGGGAGTATTAGGCTTTGCAAGTACTTTTAAACTGCACACACAGGCCTTGCAATGGCAGGCCTGAGACAAGGTTAAGGAGCTACTTAAGTGGGTGGAACAACCAGTGCTGCAGGCCCAATAGTAGCATTTAATCAACAATCCCTGGGCACATATAGTGCCTTCTACTAAGGACTTATAAGTAAATTAAATAGTCCAGTTGGGTATGATACAATGTTACCATGTTTAAAGGGAGAGAGCATATGCACTTTAGCAGTGGTTAGCAGTGGTAAAGTGCACAGAGTCTAAAAACCATCAAAAACAGTGTCCAAAAAGTGGAGGGAGGCAGGCAAAAAGTAAGGGGTGACCACCCTAAGGCTGTCATGGCCTAACACCTCTCATTAATTAATTTAACTTGCTGACAGTTGCGTCTAAGTTCACCAGATTCCCCTGAAAACCCTCCATAACATTTTGGAATAAGTTCAGAACTTTATGCTCACGTTTTGTAACAAAGGCTCCATTAGTAACTTAAAATTTCTTGCAAGGGATAGGGGAGCTCAATATCCCCTGACACAGAGTCAGTCGGGGGGCACAGAAGACAAGGCTGAGTTAATATCAAGTATTTGGCAGATTTCATCGTGACAGTTTAAGGTCTTGTTACAAAGTACTTCTTTCTTTTTTCTTGGCTGATGGGACCCATTCAAACGATGACATACCATAGGTTGGATGAATCTCCACTGTCATAGGCTCCCCCATAGTAGATCCCTGTTGAGATGCTTCTCCTTGCTCAGAGTCATCTACTACTTTTGACATCCTCCCAACCGCTGATCTGCCCATTTTCAGCTGCTGCACCAGGCTCAATATGTGTGTGTCCCTGTGAGTCCATCACTAGGTGGAAGTTTTCTTCAACACTTTGGATCTCCTCATTTAGGGCCCGAACCGCCGATGTATAACATGACATAATGGACAGGCACTTACAGCAATCTTGGAGTCGATCAGTCCAATGTTGCATGTAGATTTTTGCTTGTTCATACTTGTAGCTAGATTGCAGACCAAAGAGGGGTGGCCTGGGCCAGCCTCTACCGGTCTCTGATGGGCTCAATTGGTCTGCACTTGGCTCAGGCTTCGCCCAGGATTGGCCTGTGCACGTCCCACACAGCAGAACTGCAGCAGGTGCTTTGTAGGATGCTTGGTTCCTGCTCCCTTCCTTGCAGCTGTTGACACAGGTACCTCCTGATGCAAAGGGTGATGCGGGTGAGAGTCCCCTCAGCTCAAGACAGTCTGAGGTGGCTGAGAACCCCTTTCCAGCAGAAGAAATGCCCCATGCAGCAGGACTGCAGCAGGTGCTTTGTAGCAAATTCATGCCCCTCCCCCTTCCTCATAGCTGTTGACACCCCTGTCCCTTGCTTTAATTGGCTTAACCTTAAGGCCATAAATTGCCCTAACAGATGTTTACTTCCAAAAAGCATCTATAGCTGGTTAGGAACTCAATGGGCCAGTAAGTAATCATTACAAAGTATGGTGCTTACCTCAAGCCTTAAAATCTTGGAAGATAGACATTTTCTTCACCTCTCATTATATGTATGATTGTTTTTTTTCTTCTAAAGAGCGTTTTCATAATCCGTAGATCTGACATTGTTGCACCATCAAGTACTCCGGAAACACTGCTTTTGCACTTAAATTCATTTGTGAGCAGGCCATTACAAGATCCCATGATACTTTATTGTGAACCAGGATGATCCAAAAAAGAAAGGTACAGAAGGGAGTCCCCATTGTAAAAATGGTTTCAGTTTTAAACTCAACGTGATGTAAACTGACCTACCTTTGAGAGACTACAATCTTAGCTCAAAGTGAACCTCACAGGTCAGCAAAGTGAGCAATTGCCCAGGGCCAAAATCCTCCAAGAAGCCCCCTGGCAAAGTGAACTTTCTCTCTATCTCACATCTGTCTATTTCTCTCACATGCTGATGGATATGTAAGACCACAGCCCACATTCGCAGATAAAATCAGTCCTAGATAGACCTCCTCAAATCTGACTCCATGTAAGAAACTCTTTCCAATGACTGGTTTATAGCCAAACTTCATGGCCACTGTTTTTTTTTATTTATAGTTAATCTTTTTGCTTTTGCTTAGACAACTCTTTTATTCTTCTCAAGAACTTTGGATTTTATGAAAACAGATGCAAATCATCTACATAGAATATTTTAGCTGAATGGGTACCATAGCTTTTTGGGACCAAATCAACATCTGACAAAAGTTAGAGTGCCACACTAGATGAAAAATATAACTGAAGAATTCTCGGGCAATGTTTTACTGTCGCAAAACTCTTCTTTGTTGAAGCTGAATATGGGCCCAAGTATTTAGTTTTACCAACTATTGCAACATGGTTGTGCCTAACTACCAGATTTCTAATTCTGTATAGTACACACTAAATAAACCCTTGAAGGCATGGGAAAATAACAGAAAAAACCTTACTAGGTCGGAAGCATTTTTAACATTACACAAAGTTTACAAGTGTCTCAGGCTATGAGCCAAAAAGCCAATTTGGTCTAGGCTTAGTATTTGGACCAAGACTTTCAGATAATGCAGCAACACTTTAGTTAAAATCTTCTATCTAATGTGCAAAAAGGGTATTTATCTTAACTATGCCATTTCCTGAGGGCTCCACTAGTACAAACAAATTGCACTACTGCACTTTCAGCCCTAGGAAATGCTACCAGTATTCTTACAGAGCCAGATTTATGTTTCGATTGCTTTGCCCTTGTGTTATGCAAGGTGAAGTAAGGGCAACACAATCCATGAGTCAGATTGATCAAGCCACACAAGGTCATCTTGCATGGCCCTACATGGCTTGGTACATCTGGGGTAATGTAACCAGATGTAAGTTGCTGCAAAGCATTGCTGTGCCTTGCAAATGCATTCAATGGTTAGAAGGTGGGTGTTTTAAGCATCCACCAATGGATTTTGGCACATTTCCAGATTTACCAATACTAGTAAACCTGGGAATGCCCCAAAATGCTATGCCTTCCCAGAAGAGGCAGAATAAGGAGAACTATCTTTATTTATCCTCGTTGTTTCCTCTTTCTAGGTGTACTGCAGCTAGTGTGCTTGGAAAATCTTTCCTCGACTTGGAGAATTTAATGAAAAAAGAAAAAAACAATGTTATGGACATCCTTAAAAGACTGATAAAGACCACCAGCAATACTTCCAAAGCAATAATTAACATCAGCAAATGCTACCCTATTTGTCATTTTCAAATTGAAAGGTATGAATTATGTGCCCTTTCCGCTTGCACAAAAATATCTTACAAAAGAATAGAAGATATTGAGTAAGGAGCATGACTCTTGATGCAACATACCTAACCCTTATTTCTGTCCATTAACTCAAGTGTTTTCGCTTCAATAGCATAAAGGCAATTTCTAAATTTTACATTAAGTAAAAGCACTTTCATTAAAATCAAAATAAAAGCTATTGGAAAAACTGTAGGATGCAATTGGACAGAAAACACAAGGTATGAGTGTAACATGTACAATGCAAAATGTTTGGTTTGCTTCTTGAATAGGCTTATAGGTCAAGTGTGAATTTTCTGTGTATGACGTTGGTAGGTGGTGGAGTCATAGGTAAGGAGGAGTTATATCTAAATTTAGCAATGCATTTCAGTTTTAAATCTGTTTGGGGAGATGGTTTTGAATAGATTATTTAGCTTGCTCTTTGTTGACATATTTAATATACTCTGACCTTTGCTAGATCACTGATAATTAAATATGTTTTATTGGTTGCATCGTTCTAGGGATGTAAAATATCTTACATTATTGTTTGCAGATTAATAAGTAAGCCAATCTTTCAAATCAACAAAAAACTCTGCATCTAATAATTTTAATTTCTTTGTTGATATTGGGATTAATAATGCAAACACAATTAAAACACGAAGTAAATGAATGAAACTGGGAATGAGTTCATGTTATTTGCCACGAGACACCCAATTATGAATGTTGTGAAAAAGGAAAATAGAAGATTTGGGAACACGTTCAAAAACTAAATTGTGGTAATAGAAGAAATGAGAATACATTCTAATAGCTAAACTCTGGTTCACTTCCATTTACTTCCACCAAACAACAGAACACACACACACACACACACACACACAGTGCTCTCTTCACCCACACACTTGCAGTTGTGTAGTCATATTACACGATTAGTCTAATTAGAGGTGTTATAACACAATTGCACCATGAGGCTAATGCAACATATTTTAAAATGTGTCCTTTACCTGACACAATTTGTCTTGGAAAGCGAAACCAAGGCCTTATTTGGGCAATCACGTCGTAAAATCATGATGTGCGTGCTATTTTCATCATTAACATCTACACTGATCACTGACAGTGATAAACTCATTGCTTGATATAACAACAGTCCACAGGTCTGTAATATTCTGTAAACCTTACAAAATGAATGAGACTTCTTGTTTGGATATTGCTATTTTTAAACTTCCAAACATATTGCCTTTTTTGCAGTTCAGTGTGATTTTTATGGAAGGTTGTGCACATTGTTTTGTGAACTCCTATGGAATGCTGAGCTTGCACCTTATAACACCAGAGGCCTGGAGTAGTCTTTCCAGACATAGTGCATTTTTTCTATGCCAATTATTGAGGAAGTGAAATTTAAGGATGGTTTTGACCCCTGAGAGTGGGCAGTACTTATTGAAGGTGAACTGAATTGTCCAGCAAAGGTTGAATGATGCAAGGTTTTGCCAGATGGTGAGGCTGATTCATGTTCAGTCCTTCTTCGTCGTTTCAGCCCACCCTTCTTTACGCATGGGTCACAATTATGAGTTAGAAAGTATTTTATTTTATTTATTTTATTAAAATTTTATTTTGTCAGGTCAAATGTCTAGAAATTGAATGTGAGACCAGCATATAGTATTTACCGTATTATACAGATTTTGAAGTGTTAAACAACCAAATCTATGTTACTCTCCACAAACTTGTAACATGTGCTATTTATCAACCAGACAAAAAACATACCCAGTAGTATCATTATTTTCAGGAGTGATAAGCCTGCGATATACTTGCAATCAGGACTTAAGGCCTTGAATAAAAGTTAGATGAAGTGGTAATTAGTGCATACAGGGGTAAACAGCTAATGACTTTAAAGAATCATCCAGTCACAAGTTAAAAATTGCATGTGACATTTAGCAGACATGTTAAATACTGCATGTCTGTAGGCCATGTGTGCTGTTTAAACATATTTTTATCATTACGATACCCTGGAGACCAACATAGGGATCCGTTGCCATCCCCTTTCCTGAAAATGTTAGCATTGGTAGAATTTGTTGCAACAGGCACTACACACCAGACACTAGTATTGGTGCATGAAATTTCTCAGTCAACCTCTAGCAAAATGCTCTGCTAAATGATGAGTGCTTTGCAGAAAGCAAGTGAGTAGCATATACAGTTCATTTTGGGCACCCAAATAACTAATGTCAGCAAAGAAAGCATCTATCAGACAGCAGGATAGACTGCACTCATGTATACCTGATTGCTTTATATATACAGAAACATGTGTGCTGAAACCTCTAAATCAAGTACACTATTTATGTGCAAATGCTGTGTGATGTGGATCTGTGAATATGGAACTGTTGTGTTAAGTGCTCTGGATGAAACCACAATGTCATGATACTGACAAAAAGCAACAGCAATCGCTCTGTTTTGGCAAAAAAACAAAAACCTTGAGGTACTTGGCAGACAAATCAACCCTTGATCATCAAGATTACAAAGCAGTATGATTTTTGTAGTCCAGTCTCAATACATGTCATCATTGTCATTACAGAGTTGTTAGCCTAATGACATCACATACATGGATCAATATTTTTGGACTTGACCCTCTCAGTAGGGTCACCCCTCAAACTTTTTACTTCACCTGTCCTGTTTCCTGAGCCTGTTTGTGTTGGCTTTCAGGACTTTTTCCTCTTTTTTACTGGTGACCAGTGTTAAAGTGTGTGAACACTCTCCTTAAAGTATGGTGCAATTGACAGACACTTGATTGGACATTGAATGTGCTTATTAAGCCCTAGCAAAGCAGTACACCATGTACTCAGGGCCTTTTAAGGCTACTAGGAGGCATGCAGCACATGTTGCATCACCCACTTAAATAGCCTTTTAAAACATGTCTCAGGCCAGTCATTGCATCCTGTGATCGTTTCAATCTGCCATTTTTTTGTAACAGAATAAACATTTTCCCAGGCCTTAACCTCCCTTTTTAGTACATATAAGCCACCACAGGGTAGGCATTGAACAGACACAGACAGGATGTTTGTATTTAAAAAGTTTGGCATGTGTTTTTAAGTTTTACATGCCCTGGAAGTGTATAAAATCCTAAATTTGTTTTGTACTATTTTGAGGTGTACCTCTCAAATAGGATAACATTAGGTTGTCATATTACATTTTGTAATTGCTAACCTCAGATTGGAAACACTTAGAAATGACTTATTTGCACTCAAATGGATTGTAAGTTCAAATCAATTCTAATGGTAAAGTTGGATTTTAGATTACCATTTTATTAGATAGTTATCTTTTTCCCGCCCTGAACTTTCTGAGGCATTCAATGAGTTTCCAGATGCTGGGGCATGTTACTACTTCCCCAGCAGGAATATGTATCGGGCCCAGAGAGGACACTGGTGTAGCTGGGAAAGGGCCATCATGCCAGAATGAGAGCGAAGGAGCTCTTCCCTGCCCCACTTACATTTCAAAGAAGCTCTCGCAGCACATTCACAAACAACTTGACATCAGGCTTTTGTCTCCCCAGACATCTTCAGACCTGGGAAGGAAGACAGGAAAATCCAGAACCATATGTGGGGAAAATTTCCAGACGTTTATACCACTTCAAAGCTGACCCCAAGTGCAAATAATGAACCCTCAGACAGCTTTTCATTACACTGCTGTGCCTTTGGATATCACTGAAGAAGGACTGTCACGTTGCCAGAGGATTGCCCTGCTGCTCGAGGCCATGCCCAGCTCTCTGAGAAGGAAAATGGGAACCGCTCCCTTTATCCCAGGATGAATTACTTCAAGGGTCAGGTTGATGGCCCATTTTCTGTACTACAGGGACACAATGAGGTCCAGAGGCCTCCCTGCAACCACCCAGTTGACCTGCTGGAATGGATCTACCTGGACCTGCAAATGGACCTACCTGAGCCCTGTTGGCTTCTGCTGGAGTGAGCTTCTGATCCTCAAGAGGTTCCTTATCAAGTCATTGACCCTTGGCTGGCATCACCTGTGCTCCTCCAGTGAAAAAAGGAGACATCCTTACATTTTGAGCTCTTCACGACCACAAACAGGCCTGTTCCTGCCAAGAACTCATCGCCAACAACAACGGACAACCCAAAGATCTGGTAGACCTACCTCTTCACACTGCAGTGACTGCCAGCGATGACCAGCACTGCAAGATCTGCATTTATGCTACAGCTTCAACAGCCTGCAGTGACGAGCAAGATGAAGCTCCTGCAGCAACCATCCGCAATGCCCAACAGGACCTGCGTGCTACAGCGATGACCATTCTTAAAGCTCTTCCTAATCCATGCGGTCTCGTCCACCACAAACTGGTCACGTTGAGCCAGACTTTTAGAAGGTCTCACCTGGTCACAGTATCCAGCCCACACTCCATTGAACATATGACTTTCCCTCGGTCTAGCCTGGCCAGGTGACCATGACTGGCTCTCTGCACTTTTATGAGCTATACTTACCTAAACCTTTGAAATTGCATATCTCTAGTTCTATTGATTGGATTTTTGTCGTTTGGATGACAAATAACTTATTAAATTGTACTCTACATTTATAAATTGGTGTGGGATTTGTCTTGTGTTGTGTTTTCATTTTATTACTATTTGCATGCTGCATAAATACTTTACACTTTGCACCTAAGTTAGGCCTGGCTGCTTTCATGCCAGGCTACCAGATGGTAAGCATAGGTTTATTTACTGACTTTTTTGTGGTCCTCCCTGATGAGGATTATGGTTGTTGCTTTGGTAGGGTTTCACCACTCTCATCTAACAACCCAATACCTCACAAATTTGAACACCTATACCAATTTACATTGGTCACTCTACACAATCATGATGATCCTCAACCTTGTCAACTATTTACCAGCCATGTGTACTTCCATTTCACATCTCATGTCTTCATTAAATGCATCTGACCTTGAGACCTTCATTCATGTCTTCCACTTTAGACATGTGGAGGCTGGTCACAATTATTTATTTCTAAAGTTTGAGGTATAGCTGGGGTTGTCATGCTTTAGGTTTGTGCTTGGTAACCCACTTGGGTAACTAGAATTTCAAGGCTTGGAAACTGTTTTTAAGGTTCTCATAATCGCAAACATTCAGTATTCAACACAAGCACTTCACAAGTAGGCTGCAGTGCACTGTTATTTACCAAACCCCAAGGAATTGGTTTTTACCCTGTGTGCACGTTTGGTGGTTTTCACCACCAAACTTGCAATTGAGGCATAAGATATTCTTAAATGTGATTCTGGTCAGGTGCTGGTTCTGTTCTTTTTTACATTTTTTAGGATGAAAAGTATTCCAGTACATAGTGCCCTGCCATTCCATGCACCTGCACAACTAAACCTTGAATGGCTCATTGTATAAATGCTAGGTATACTCTGGTTGGAAAACCTTTCTTATGTTGATGCCCTGGTGTAGGCTTTTTCTGTCACATAAAGGAATTCAAATACAATGCTGGCTCCACTCTGGCTCGTGTACTTTTAAAACGAGATTCCACAATTGTGATTGCTCATTTTAGGGTACAAGAGGGTCACCTCATTCTTTGTTTTTGTTGCAATCTGTTATAACTGTGCCTGGAGGTTACTCACACTAATAGCTTGCAGCTTGCTGCAGCCCAAATGTGCCATGGTTTTGAAATGTTTTGGACAGCTCACCCTGTGGACAACATTCTTGACATGTAGTGTTTCCAGTTTAAAATATCACTTAATCGGGTGCATATTTGAACAAAAGATTCTATTGTGTTTCTCTACATCATCCATTAGATTTGGGATTTTTAAATACACAAACATAATCCTGTCAGGCTCACCATCATGTGGTTCCAGAATGTCCATTTTGGAGCCGTCAAGAGAGAGTTCCTTCCTCTTTCAATTGAATAAATGGCCCAGGCTCCTTGTTGTACTGATGTGGCTCTCTGACTACTGAATTTGTGGAGGTTTAGTTGAGAGTTATTGTATTACATTCAGCAATATTCAGTTCCTTGTTCTAAGGGCACATCTTTGTAAGTGTTGAATAACAAAGATGTGTGGAAATAAACTTGAGGCATGTTGCATAAAACTATAAAAGTGGAGAAATTCCATTTAACCTTTGACTGGATTGTCACGATCTACAATGCCACTGCCATGGTCCTGGAGATGTCAAGCTGCACCACTGCTTTATAATTGTCTTTGCCCAGTGTAAGGATTAGATAAATAATTGTGGTGTTTTGTTTTTCTTCTGCTGGCCATAGTGCTTGAAAATAAATAGATTTGTGTACCTGTCATTTAAATATTCATTAAAAAATGTATTTGATTTTCGTGTCACATCCCACAATATTCTTACCTTCTTAAGAAAATACAATATTTCTTCCTAAACTGGTACATTAGGGATCTTGGCTAAGGAAAATTTTATGTCTGATTTATTTATTGTGCTCTGTTTAAAAATGATTCAACTAGGGCTGGAGCTTAGCTAGGTGATATCAACAGAGGCACCTTGCACTTCATGCACAATTTACTCTCTAAGGGCCTCATTTACAAGAGGCCTTTGCCACCAGAGTATCACTTTTTATTGCACTCCGGCAGGCCTGTATCTACAAGTCCACGCAAAGCCACTTTGTGTGACTTTTCATGGCCTTGTACATATGGAGTAAGGCATCACAGCACAAGTCGTAGCATTGCCTTACTTTGCATCAAAGAGGTATTGCGGTCGCTGTTCTGAAGCAACACCCATGGAACTTGATGCATTTCCAGATTTTGTAAACCTGGGAATGTGTCAAAAGGAGTGAGCTGTATCTCATAGATACAGTGCATTCCTGCCTTTTTCTTTTGATGCAGGGCAGTGCAGCAAGAATACTTACAGCACTTCCCTGCACCAAAACCTTGTAAATGAGGATATGTGTGCCTCCCTAGGGGAGGTGTAACCAGGAGAAATAACTTTATTTCTCCTTGTTTTTCCTCTTTCTATGTGTGCTGCAGAATGCAGCACACATAGAAAGAGGAAAACACCTCCATTGAAGGTGTCCCTTCCTGTAGAAAAACAATTGTACCAACAATGCAGACACCCTTGCACCATGGTGCAAGGATGCCTGCATTGGCCCTAGGAACCAATTTGTGCTCCGGCTCAGGCAGACGAGATAGGAATGCACCGTATTTCTTTGATATGGCACATTCCTTCCCTTTCCTTTGAACGTAGGGCAGCATAGCAAAGTGGCCTGCTGCGCTGCCCTGCGTGAAAAATGAGTAAATGAGTCCCTATATCTAAAAATTTATTATTTTTACATAATATTACATTTAACAAAGTATGTTTCTATTTTTTTTCTATGATTTAAAGAATTAATTTCACTGAGAAAAAAGCAGGCTGGTATGGTTTTCTATGTGGCTTACAGATATACATTAAAGATGGTAAGTAGCAATATGCTGAAAGACATTGGCTGTGTAAAAGGCGACACCAACAGCTCCCTTTTTCCAAGCTTTCATGCATAAAGAATTGTGAACCCTAGAAGTAATCTAGTAAAGAGTGCATGCTACTACCTAAAATGGAGGTCTAACAAATGCATGTGCAGACTGAGTTAGTCAGGTACGTTTAGGATTTTTCTGCTGCAAACCTCAGATCCCTCAGTCATGTTTAATCTGATATGGTGAAAATACATTGCTAGAACACTGGATGATTCCTGGCAAATGTTGTGAATTTCTGGCAGTGACATGAAATGATAAAGCTACACTGACAAAAATACTTTTAAGGGGTGAACAAATGTTAACATTTTGGCAGCAAAATTGGGTCAAGTAAGAACAATTCATACTTTGCAGAGTTTACTTTATTTCTGAACTTCATCCAACTTAGCTTTGACCACAAATGTACTGATAAAAACTTTTTATTTTTTTTATTCTGACTTTTTCTCTTGCAAAATCCTTTGATGTTTTATTAAACTATTTGTTTTTAGAGCTTTAGAATATTATGCATGATAGAAAAAGTTTCAAAAAATCATTCAGTTAGGAAAGACTAACTCTCTGTTTCCCATAACACTACATATACTAAATACATAGCTTCAAAAATAGTGCCATTTTATCTGTCACAAAATAAGACCACTGTGACAACTACTATTGGCCCATTTTTAGTCAAATGATATATGTATGTATGTTTGTTTATTGGGTATTTGGGAATGTATGGTGTATTTGAGTAGCACAAACGAAAATCAGAGAGTGAACGTAGATGGTTGCTGCACTTTTGGAGATGAGGTGGACTATCTATTAGGGTGCAATGTAGAGCAGACATTCAAATATTTGATTAATCATAGGCTAGTTTTCACATTTCAAGCTTGCACAGCTTCAATTCTGAGTAATTATTTCAAAATATTCAGTGGTATCGTATGTCACAATCTTCTTTTGGTGACTTGATTTATTTAAGGTGCAAGGAACAGAGTGCATATTATGCTTACTCCATTGTTCTTCCTTCTGTCAAAGTGATTTGTGGTTGTTTGAGATCCAGAAGCCCTGTGGTCATGGAGTGAAACTTTGCTTAGGTTCCACAGATGTAAATGTCTGTTTTGAGTTTGAGGTGGTTGACTAACACCAAATGGTTAACTGCTTTCAACATAGGTTTCCAAGCTCATTGATGTTCTGAATCATGTTACAGATATGGCTGAAGTATTTCATGATGTTAGTGGTTTAAGGTATGCTTTGAAGAGGAGAGAAGAGTGCATTGAACCTTGTGTAAAGCTTTTCTAAAAGTGTAAATATGTCAAGGAGAACGGCAGAATAAAAACAATGTTGGATCTGTTAGTAATGTATGAGGCAGCACATTTACCTACAGTGACTTCTATTATCATAAATTTTGGTGAAAGGAAGGGAGAAGCTAAGTAGAAGGAGATGGCCAAAGCCTTTTTTTTTTTTTTTTAAGTAGGTAGCAAGTATTGGCCAGAAACATAGATCAGCTGTGAGTCCTTACTGATTGCAACTCCCTATGGCGGTATTGACCACTTGATTATCTCACAAGAAAAATAAATGAAAAATGGTGAAGAGAGAGCAAAAACACTGGATCACTTGCTGTCACAGGTTGGTGTTGGCAAACCTGGGTGGAAATAGTTTGTGCATGAGAAAAGACCCAGCTACTCACTCTCAGATGACATCAAAATTAAAAGGTAAATAAGTGTGAGAAAGCGACAAAGGTCAGAAATCAGGGAGAATATTAAGCATGTCAGATATATTGATATCACAGTTCCAACAAAGTCTGCAGTTGACCCAAATTCTGCAGATGGTGCAATCATTAGAGCAGGATAATGGCATTGCTGCCAAGGATGCTTGGCATCAGAGACCAAGACCAGTACCAGATGGTCATGCTCCAAACACAAGTAAACAAGTCAAACGTGGAAAGCCAAAGAAGGTAATACAGGAAAGGCTAGATGAAGGATCTGCAAAAAACGTTTTAAATCATAAGGCAGAGGGATGCAGGATTGGGTAATGAACTGTACGAAGGTGAGGGACACTATAACTGCCAATAAATTTCCGGCCAAGTGTTTTGTGCGTAGTGATATAGCGTTTTCAAATAATGAAAATTAAGACAAGAATTTGCAGAATTAACATGTAGGTGTAGTGCAGTGCCTTTTTATTTGAGTAAATGCACTGAGCAGACACATTCACACTTTTTTGGCTTAAACAATTTATGATGCACTTTGCAAAGCTGACATAGGTTCAGAATGTGAAATGTTAAACTTTAGACAACGCTTACATGATGTGCAGGAGATGATTTAATGCTAAATAATTTGGTTTTAACCTTCCATTAGGCATATTATTGTAAGAATCTAAAAATGCATTAAAATGATTTAGATAAATCTATAAAATGTTTTAAAACATACAAAGGTAGGGTTCATGAATCAATAGGTTACTTGTGATTTAATGGAATGATGAAAAGGCCTTACCATGAACTAAAATGTTCTCCAAATAGAGTTAAATGAGAGAACTGCTATCCATGTATAGAAATGTTAATAAAAATAATTCACTAAAATATTTCTGGTGAGAATTTTGTGGTCTTAGTAAACTGACAATGACATGTTCCTGTTCCCATGAAAATACTGCTTGTGGATTGGCTGACATGAAGAAGCAGCTCATACATGTTGCAAAGGTCTAGAGATTGCTATGTTATAATAGTGCTTGTGTCTAGAGTAGGAATAAAATGACTTCTGCACCCATTCTTGCACAAACTCTCTGCAGGAGACTCTTAGATGAATTCATTTTATGGGGAAACAGTCATTACAATGTGGTAATTACCACGCATGATTGTTACCATGTATCATTTTTCACACATATGCCTTCACCATGCATGCCTTTAACAAATGTGCCTTTACTACAAATATTTCTTTACTACCTTTACCATGCATGCCTTTACAACAATTTCACTGTACAGGCATGCATGGTAAAGGCATATGCGTGGTAAAGATTTTAAAGGTAAGTATTATTTTTTTACATTTTGTAAAGGCATCAATGCTAGAGGTGTGTGAGTGGTAAAGGTTCTGCATGTATGTACAGTAAGTATTAGGTGTTTTAAGTTATATAAAAGGGCATTTTTAGGTTTTAGGGTGGGTATGGTTTTTGGGTGGTAAGGTTTTTCTTATGTTTAACAGTGGGTAAGGGTTTTGGGTGGTAAGAGGTTTTCAGTTTTTTTGGGGCGGGTATGGGTAGTAAGAGCATTTTTTGGCTTTAGGGCGAGAATGTTTTTTAGATGATAAGGGCATTTTTAGGTGTTAGGGTGGGTATGGGTTTTTGGGTGGTAAGGGCATTTTTAGGTTTTAGGGTGGGTATGGTTTTTTGGGTGGTGAGGGGTTTTTAGGGTTTAGTGTGGGTATGATTTTTTTGGGTGGTAAGGGTATTATTAGGTGTTATGGTGGGTATGGGTTTTTAGGTGGTAAGGGCATTTTTAGGTTTTAGGGTGGGTATGGGTTTTTGGGTGGACACAGTAAGGAAATAAAGCACCTTCCAGATCTGTTCCTAGATTTTAATTATTACATGGTTAAGTGTAATGTTTTAGACTCGTTTTCACTATGTATCTTTTTGTTGGTTTATTATGTTCTTTTTGTCTGTAAATAGAAAATGTGCTGTGTTATGTAACCATGGTTATACTGTAGATTAAGAGAACTGAGAATGTGGGGAGGTTCCATGGGTGGCTGGAGCATTGTCATCTCGCTGTATAACTTTAAATACATTTCTGCAGTTGTTTCTGCTTACTTATTGAAATATATATTTCTGGCTTGCTGTGCCAGTGATTCTAGGGTCCCTTCTTTACAATTTCCTTTCCATTTTTTTCTCTAATATGGGTGCATTCACACACTTGTTAATCATGAGAAAGAAAATGAAATACAATAAATTTTGATAAAATTGAACAACTGACATTAGAAGAGCATTAAGAGGTCTAAAGTTGCAGTTAAATGCATGTAATTAGCTGCAGTGAGGAACGCAGAAGTGGATACCCAGGGACAACAGCAGGATGGTGAATATTTTCTTTTGTTCAGAGTAGGCCATAACAACATACCAAGTTGATTGTCAGCAAATACAAATGACAAGCACTTAGATATGTTCATTCAAGTACTAAGTCAGGTAGTATACGCCCATTTTCTTGTGATTTGGAAGAATCACAATTAGGTCAAAATGCTGCTACAGGCTCTAAGGACTAGATAGAAGTACAACCTGGTGGCAAAATACTGGTCAAAATTTGTGACCAGTATTTTGTGACTAGACTGTCAAATTGTGAAGCAACTTCTTTACTGATAGGTTGTATTGGAAATTACTAATTTGTAGTGGGTTGCAATTTGACTTACCACATGATCATTAATGAGGTAGCTTGCAATTGTGTTTCACTAGAATTTGCTGCAATGACAAGAGTGGTAGCCAGCTTGGGTCAGCAAACCACCATCCGCTGACCCAGACAAACTGAAGAACTACTGACTCATCTCTCTATTACCCTATCCAGCAAAAGTCCTTGAGAATGCAATCAACCAGCAACTCACTCAATACCTAGAAGACCAGATCCTTCTGGATCCCTCCCAATCTGGATTTCAAGCTAACAAAAGCACTGAGACAGCCCTGATTACAGCCACAGATGACATCAGAACCCTTCTGGACCATGGGGAAACAGTAGTCCTCACCCTCCTGGACCTGTCCACCACGTTTGACACCACCTCCCACCACATCCTGCTCAACAGATTCCACCAAATCAGGATTCAAGGAACACCCTTAAATGTATCATCTCGTACCTCCCTGGCAGAACCAAAGGATCAGTCTCCCACCGTTCACCTCAGAGCCCTAGGATATTATCTGTGGAGCTCCCCAAGGATCATCCCTCAGCTTAACCCTCTTCAACACCTACATGACCCCCATGGCTGTCACTGTCAGATTAAACAAACTCAACATCATCTCCTACCCCGATGATACACAGCTCATCCTCTCACTGTCCAAAGATCCCTCCACCACAAGAGCTAGCTTCCACAGATGCATGATGAACATAGCTGATGTGATAAAGGACACTGTGTCAAACTCAACACCGAAAAAACAGAAGTCGTCAACTTTGGGAACAACACCTTCCCATGAACTGACACACAGTGGCCCACAGAGCTCAGCACACCCTTCCCCAAAAGACCACACCTGCAATCTCCGCATCATCATGGATAGCAAGCTATTGATAAAGAAACAAGTTGAAGCAGTGCCATCCACCAGTTTCAACACCCTTCTCATGCTCCACAAGATCTTCTAGTGGCTCTCATCAGACAGCAGAAGGACCACCACGCAGGCCATCATCACCAGCAGACTGGATTAACGAAACACTCTAAAAGTAGCAATCAAAACAAACCTCTTGAAGAGACCATAAACAACACAGAACTCCGCAGCAAAACTCATAATCAGCCTCCCAAGAAGGACCCACATCACGCCCCATCTCAAAAAACTAAACTGGCTCCCATTTCAAAAGAGATCCCAGCCCAAGATGCTATCCCATGCCTACAAGGCCCTGCACAGTGAAGTACCAGCATACAAGAACAAATACCTGACCTTCCACCAACTGACCAGAGACCTCCGATCAGCTTCCCTCTCCCTCGGAGACACCCTATGCATCCATCGAGCCAAGAGCAGAGGGCCCTCCTTCTCGTTCCTGGCAGCCAAGGTTTGGAAAAACCTCTCCCTGCACCTCAGGACCCTACCATCACTCCAGCTATTCAGAAGAGAACTAAAACCTGGATGTTCAAATGATCATTCCTTCATGCAGCAGCATAAAGCTCCAGCACCTTGAGACCCTCAATGGTGATTTGCTGTGCTCTATAAATGATTGATTGATTAATACATATATTTTGTAATGCAGTCTGTGTTCCCTAAAGGCAAATGGGGTGTATTTAAAAATAAAAAATAAAATGTTTCATTTTAATTTTTTAAACATTCTCAAAAGGTGACCCATTCTTATGTGCTAATGTTTTACTATCAACTAGCAGGTGGTGGAAAAGCATGAGTGTTTTGTGACTGTTTTGTTCACACAATATTAGTACATACTTCTATGATTTGGTATTTGGAAGGGAAACCTTAAACATGCCCCTTCCAAATACAGAATCTTTATAAGGTAGCAAACCCAAATTGTGACTCGGTAATGTGTCATTGAATCGCAAGTTGAGCTTGACATATTTGAAAAAGTACTTTTGCATTTGTAAATCGCCAAGTTCGAAGAACTGGGACAGTTGAGATAACAAAACACTTTACTACATCTTGCCCTAAATCACTATCCATGTTAATATTTTGTCATGTACAATTTTTCATTTTCAGAGGCACCTAAATCTCTTTTTATTTGGTGGCATAGGTAACAAGAAGGCTAGTTGTATACCACATCTAAGGCAGTAGTGCCACTCTCCCATTCACATTCGGACTGAATCAAATTAAAATCACTTGGCCTCCTGATGAGGCAAGTATGAACATATGCGAAAGTCCTGAGCATATTTCGAGTTTTATTTTTCTCGACACGGATGATCCAAGAGTTAAGGAAGTTGAATGTGTCCAATATTTGTCAAATCTTGAACAATCCTACAGCATATTTGGTCGGCTCGAAGAGAAACAGTCGTGCTCTTTACGTTCCAACTTCCTTCTTCGAGACATTGTGGAGCTAATAAAGTTCTGTAAATGTTGCCTGGCGTCGTCTTTGACAGGAAGAGCCTTAGCAGTTTATTTGGTATTGGCTTTTGAATCTACTATAGTTTTTGGATATCTCTTGTAACCTTATATTTATTTTTCTTTGTTGCAAACAGTGTACATTTGATGTTGCAGGCATGTTATCTCTGAATCACGTAGCATTTTGAGGTTGTGTTTGTAATACAATGTGAATTATTCATGTACAATATCATAATGTGCAGAGCGTAAATCAACCCTCCCATCCCCAGCTCTAAACAATAATGTCCCATCCGTGATACACAGGGTTTCACAGAATGTATGGAATGCATTTCCTTGTATGTTACAATCTTGATTGATAAGCTCCCCTCCATCGAATCTCTATCCTTTAAATTCCCAACCAAGCAAAAGGCATTGATTCATATTTGTGTCACGCCAGCTGCTCTGTCAGCACAAACATTCACCTCCCAAGACCCGGGGGAGTGCGTATCAAGTGTTATCCTTGCTTGAGAAGACATTCCCAGATCGGCTATCCATTATCAGGTACAACCTCTTCGTCTCAGACCAGCTGAAACATGTGTTTTTGTAAAAGTAGTTAGTCGTTTTTTGTGAACAATTTTACATTAAAGGCATTTAAAAGTGCTGGCAGTGCACCTGCCAACATATGAATGCTCGGCCAACATACCAATCAACTACAGTTTTTTTCGGAATAATTCCCATCGTTTTTCCTCTGCTGGATGTTCTATATTTTTCTCATTCACAAAACAGCCACTGACTTTACAGTTAATGTGCTGAAAACTGCCAGAGATATTATATTACATTTATTAGGAAGAAGGTTCACACTTTTATTCAAAGTCCGAGTTCTAAGCCTCAAAGTAAACAGGCCTAACGCATAAAAGACGTGACGTTCGCAAATTCCTGCACCGGGCTTTTTAAATAACAAAAAGTTTTTGTGATTCATAATTACCGTTACGAATCGCAAAACGAACATTGTAATCTACTGTGAGGCAAATGAGGAGAGGTGGTTGCTAATAGGTGTTACTTCCCCTTTTCGACAGCTTGCCGAAGTCGTTTTTTTTCATTATTTTTTGTTTTAAGTCAGAAATGATTATTATGAGTACACCTATAACGGAAAAAAACTGAAATACTCAAGAATAAAAACATTGTTAAAAGTAAGCAACTTAAAGGGGCTAAACTAGGGGAATAAAGATGATGGAAAGAAAACGAAATAGAAAGCACAGGGCCCCGTATGCCGAAAAGAACAAACACAAGCGGCAGCCGACCCATGTCCTATAGGCACAGCAATAACTGTTATAGGCTAGTCACATAGATCACTTGGAACCAAGTTAAATCCCCACACACCTTGTCAAGTTTCCTAAGTGAGCTGGTGTCCCTGATTCTGGCCAGGGCAAGCTTCGATTTGTAAAATTGTAGGATAATCGCCCACCATTAGGCAGCCTATGGTGGAGTCCAACACCCACGCGCTAGCAATACAGAGTCTAGCAGTGACAGGGAAAATAGAGCGCATTTTCTTACGCACAAGGGGCCGTATTTATACTTTTTGGCGCACAACTGCGCCAACGCAGTTGTGCGTCAAAAAATTTAACGCCGGCTAACGCCATTCCAAAGCGCCATGCGGGCGCCTTATTTATGGAATGACGTTAGCCGGCGGAGCTGCCTGGTGTGCGTCAAAAAAAATGACTTAAACCAGGCAGCGCCGGCGTAGGGGAAAATGGAGCTTGGGCGTCAAAAAATGGGGCAAGTCAGGCTGAGGCAAAATTTTCGCATCAACCCGATTAGCGCCATTTTTTTTTACTCCCAACCCCCATTGAAATGACTCCTGTCTTAGCAAAGACAGGAGTCATGCCCCCTTGCCCAATGTCCATGCCCAGGGGACTTATGTCTCTTGGGCATGGTCATTGGGAATAGTGGCATGTAGGGGGGCACAAATCAGGCCCCCTATGCCACAAAAAAATAAATAAAAATACTTACCTGAACTTACCTTAAGTTCCTTGGGATGGGTCCCTCCATCCTTGGGCGTCCTCCTGGGGTGGGCAAGGGTGACAGGGGGTGTCCCTGGGGGCATGGGAGGGCACCTCTGGGCTCCTTCCGAGCCCACAGGTCCCTTAACGCCTGCCCTGACCAGGCGTTAAAAAATGACGCTAAAACGGCTGGACGTCATTTTTTTTGACCCGCCCACTCCCGGGCGTCATTTTTGCCCGGGAGTGTAAATACAGCGCACATGCCTCGGAGTCATTTTTTAGACGGGAACGCCTACCTTGCATATCATTAACGCAAGGAAGGTGTCCACGCAAAAAAATGACGCAAACCCCAAGATCTTTGGCGCTAGACGGGTCTAACGCCAAAGTGTAAATATGGAGTTAGTTTTGCGTCGGATTTGCGCAAAAAAAAACGACGCAAATCTGGCGCAAACAGAGTATAAATATGCCCCAAGATCTTCTTCCAGGCGATATTCCGATGTTATTTCGTTAGGGGTGAGGTCTAACCCATACCCATTGCACGCTGATGAAACCTGTACCACCCTTTCCCAGAATTCTTCAAGAACGGGGCAGGTAACAAACATATATGAGATACCAGCAGCAGGGCGGGTGCGCTTAGGGCAGCTTTCTCATGCGTAGTCCAACATGCAGATGACATTTGCTGAAGTTTAAGATTAATTGGATGTACAGAACCATCAACTGTCTGCAAAACACCATAAATTTCAGAAGGCAGGATTTCACATGCAAGCTCTATATTCTGTAAACTTTAGCATTTTAACTCCAGTTAGAAAGTAATCCCTCAGATGCAGTTATTTGAAAAAGGAATGGTAAGGCAAATCGTAGGCAGCTTGAAGCCCCAGGAAAGAGTGAAAACCATTTAAATCATATAGATCCCCGACCGTTTCTACCCCTTGACCTTGCCATAACCTGCATACAGAATCATTGAATATTTTAGGAAATGCCGGATTATCCCACAGTGGTGTGTCAGCATGTATTACATTTGGAGAGTACCATAGCATATTTTTCGCAAATTGTGTAAGTGCTCTGCAAATGATGCTCAAAATAAATTTTAAAATCAGGTAACTGAAGATCGCCCTGCCAGTAAGGAAGCCTAATGAAGTGTATGGCATGCCTGGCCTGTTTATAGCACCACATGAAGCTACCTAAAGCCCCTTCTAGATGCTTAAAAAGAGATTAGTGAATGTGCTCATTCATCGGTAAAGATAAAAAGTATGGCTCTAGTTACAGAGCAAATAGCAAAGGGGAGAGGGGGGACGGGATACCCTACGGGGGGTGCCCTTCTGGATCTTTTACAGTGCTGACAATACCGTCGCTCTCACTAGTTTGGCACAGGGGGCCTTATACAAAGACGGAATCCACTTACAAAACCGATCCTGGATCCCGAAGAGCCTCATCGCTGCCCACAAAGAATCCCAATTTACCCAATCAAAGGCATTTTGGACATCCAAAAGGACCATACCTAATTTCACACCCAATATCCCAGCCACATCAAAAGCAGCAACCACCGTATTGGTATGGTTTTCCTGCCAGTTATGAAATCAATCAATCAATCAATCACATTTATAAAGCGCGCTACTCACCCATAAGGGTCTCAAGGCGCTGGGGGGGAGGGGGTCAGTGCTCGAAGAGCCAGGTCTTGAGCTGCCTTCTGAAGGGGAGGTGTTCGGGTATGGCGCGAAGGTGACTGGGCAGGGAGTTCCAGGTCTTCGCTGCCAGAAAAGAGAAGGATTTTCCTCCGGCGGTGGTTTTGCGGATGTGGGGAACGGCTGCCAAGGCCTGACCGGTGGAGCGCAGAGTGCGCGGAGGAGTGTAGAAGGAGACGCGGGAGTTGATGAGTTTGGGTCCGAGGTTGTAGAGGGCTTTGTGTGCGTGGGTGAGGAGTCTGAAGGTGATCCTCTTGTTGACCGGGAGCCAATGGAGTTTTCTCAGGTGTCCGGAGATGTGGTGGTGGCGAGGTATGTCCAGGATGAGTCGTGCTGCGGCGTTCTGGATCCGTTGAAGTTTCCTCTGCAGCTTGGTGGTGATGCCGGCGTACAGAGTGTTCCCGTAGTCCAGGCGGCTGGTGACGAGGGCGTGGGTGACGGTCTTCCTGGTGTCGATGGGGATCCAGCGGAAGATCTTGCGGAGCATGCGGAGGGTGTTGAAGCACGCTGAGGTCACCGAGTTCACCTGTCTGGTCATCGAGAGGGAGGAGTCCAGGATGAAGCCGAGGTTGCGTGCGTGGTTGGTCGGTTGGGGAGTGCTGCCTAGGGCGGGGGGCCACCAGTAGTCGTCCCATGCGGAGGGGGTAGGGCCGAGGATGAGGACCTCCGTTTTATCTGTGTTCAGTTTCAGTCGGCTGTCTGTCATCCAGGTCGCTACTTCCTTCATGCCGTCGTGCAGTCTGGTCCTTGCTGATGTGGGGTTGTTGGTGAGGGATAAGATGAGCTGGGTGTCGTCGGCGTAGGATATGATGTCGAGTCCGTGTTTGCGTGCGATGTTTGCCAGGGGGATCATGTAGACGTTGAATAGGGTGGGGCTGAGGGAGGATCCTTGGGGTACGCCGCAGATGATCTCCGTGGCTGCGGATCTGAAGGGGGGGAGGCGGACTCTCTGGGTCCTTCCGGAGAGGAAGGAGATGACCCATTCCAGGGCCTTGCCTCTGATGCCGGCGCTGCAGAGGCGGTCTATCAGGGTGCGGTGGCAGACCGTGTCGAAGGCTGCAGAGAGATCCAGGAGAATGAGGGCCACGGTTTCACCCTTGTCGGTCAGGGCTTGGATGTCGTCCGTGGCTGCGATGAGGGTGGTTTCGGTGCTGTGGTTGGCCCTGAATCCGAACTGAGTGGAGTCGAGGGAGTCGGAGGTTTCCAGGGCGGCGGTGAGTTGAGCGTTGACGATTTTCTCAATCACTTTGGCGGGGAACGGTAGGAGGGAGATAGGCCGGAAGTTTTTGAGTTCGGTGGGGTCTGCTGTAGGTTTCTTTAAGAGGGCGTTGAGTTCTGCGTGTTTCCAGCTTTCAGGGAAGGTAGCAGTGGTGAGGGAGGCATTGATGACGTCTCGGAGGTGGGGTGCGATGATGTTGTCGGCCTTGTTGTAAATGTGGTGAGGACAGGGGTCGGAGGGTGATACCGAGTGGATCGAGTTCATGACGCGGGTGGTTTCCTCGGTGGTGGTAGGGTTCCAGGCGAGGATGGTGGAGATGTCGTTTGCGGCTTCCGGGGGCGGGTTCATGTTGGTGGTCGTGAAGCTGTTGTAGATGTCGGCGATCTTACGGTGGAAGAAGGTTGCGAGGGAGTCGCAGAGGTCCTGTGAGGGAGGGATGGGGTTGGTTTCTGCATCCGGGTTGGAGAGCTCTTTGACGATGCCAAATAGTTCCTTGCTGTTGTGGGCGTTGTTGTCAAGTCTGTTCTGGTAGGCTGTTTTTCGTGCGGTGCGGAGGCGTTGGTGGTGTTGGCGGGTGGTGTCCTTGAGAGCTGTCAGGTTTTCCTCTGTCGGGTTGAGGCGCCATGTCTTCTCGCGGAGGCGGCATACTTTCTTGGAGTTTTTGAGTTCGGTGGTGAACCAGGAGTTTTTCTTGTGGTTGTTGGTGTTGGTTTGGGTCTTCAGAGGGGCCAGGAGGTTGGCGCAGTCGGAGATCCAGTTGGTGAGGTTGTTGGCGGCCTCGTTGGGGTTGCTGGTGCTGGTGGGTTTGTTCAGGGAGAGCGTTGCTGCGAGTTGTTCTGTGGTGATTCGGTTCCAGTGTCTTTTTGGTGGTTGCCGGGTGTGGTGATGCACAGTGGTTTTCTTGAAGCTGAAGTGGACGCAGCTGTGGTCCGACCATGTGAGTTCGGTGGTGTGGCTGAAGGTGATGTGTTTGCTTGAGGAGAAGATGGGGTCGAGCGTGTGTCCGGCGTAGTGGGTGGGGGTGTTGACCAGTTGTTTCAGTCCCAGGTTGGCGAGGTTGTCTAGAACGGCGGTGGTGTTGTTGTCGGTGTGGTTCTCCAGGTGAAAGTTGAGGTCTCCTAGGAGGATGTAGTCGGTGGATGAGAGTGCGTGGGGGTTGACGAAGTCTGCGATGTCTTCGCTGAACTTGGTGCGGGGTCCTGGTGGTCTGTACATGAGGGTGCCTCTTAGGGTTGTCTTGGGGTCGATGTGGATCGCGAAGTGGAGGTGTTCGGCGTCGGGAAGTGAGTTGTCGGTGTGGGTCGAGATGCTGATGGAGCTTTTGTGTGCGATGGCGATGCCTCCTCCGGTGCGGTTGAAGCGGTCTCTCCGGATGATTTTGTAGCCGTCGGGGATGGCTATGGCGATGTCGGGTGCTGAGGAGGGGTTCATCCAGGTCTCGGTGAGGAAGGCGATGTCTGGGTTCGTTGAGTTGATGAGGTTCCACAGTTCGATGGCGTGCCTGTGGACGGAGCGGGTGTTGACCAGGATGCATTCGAGGTTGCTTCCGGGGGCGTCGTTCTTGGTGGTGGCGGTGTGGGTCCGTAGGCAGGTGAAGCGGCAGTTGCTGCAGGTGAAGGGTCCGTGGGTTCGTTTCGGGGTGGCGCGGTAGCAGCCCGGCGCGCGGCCGGGGTTGAGGTTGGCGAGGGTGGCGGGGTCATAGGTCAAGCGGGGGGCGCGGGGGCCAGGGGCGCGGCCTCGCAGCGGCCGCCATTTAAGGGGTAGGTGGGGAGGCGGGGTCAGCTGGGAGGCGGGAGGTGGGCGGGCAGGGGAGCTGGAAGCGGGAAAAAAGAGCGGCAAAAAAGAGCGGCAAAAAACGGCGGGAAAAGCGCGGTAGGAGCGGCGGGAAAAAGCGGCAAGACGGCGAAAAGGGAACAAGAGCCTACTAAAATCTACTAAAAAGGAAGGGCTGAGAGGGGAGGATGGCGCACGGCACTCGGGGGCACACGCACGGGATACAAGGAGAGAAAAGGGAATTTCAGTCACTCGGGGGCACACGCACGGGATACAAGGAGAGAAAAGGGATTTTTAGTCAGCACCAGCACAAGCACAAGCACTCGGGGTACACGGGCAAGAAGGGGGGAGCACACTCACAGGAGAGGAAGGCAGTCAGGGACTGGAGGCGCTGCGTGAGCAGGGGAGCGACCTACCCGAGGGTCAGTGGTCGCTACCTCTGCCTCGCAGCGGCCGCCATTTAAGGGGTAGGTGGGGAGGCGGGGTCAGCTGGGAGGCGGGAGGTGGGTGGGCAGGGGAGCTGGAAGCGGGAAAAAAGAGCGGCAAAAAAGAGCGGCAAAAAACGGCGGGAAAAGCGCGGTAGGAGCGGCGGGAAAAAGCGGCAAGACGGCGAAAAGGGAACAAGAGCCTACTAAAATCTACTAAAAAGGAGGGGCTGAGAGGGGAGGACGGCGCACGGCACTCGGGGGCACACGCACGGGATACAAGGAGAGAAAAGGGAATTTCAGTCACTCGGGGGCACACGCACGGGATACAAGGAGAGAAAAGGGATTTTTAGTCAGCACCAGCACAAGCACTCGGGGTACACGGGCAAGAAGGGGGGAGCACACTCACAGGAGAGGAAGGCAGTCAGGGACTGGAGGCGCTGCGTGAGCAGGGGAGCGACCTACCCGAGGGTCAGTGGTCGCTACCTCTGCCTCGCAGCGGCCGCCATTTAAGGGGTAGGTGGGGTCAGCTGGGAGGCGGGAGGTGGGCGGGCAGGGGAGCTGGAAGCGGGAAAAAAGAGCGGCAAAAAAGAGCGGCAAAAAACGGCGGGAAAAGCGCAGTAGGAGCGGCGGGAAAAAGCGGCAAGACGGCGAAAAGGGAACAAGAGCCTACTAAAATCTACTAAAAAGGAGGGGCTGAGAGGGGAGGACGGCGCACGGCACTCGGGGGCACACACACGGGATACAAGGAGAGAAAAGGGAATTTCAGTCACTCGGGGGCACACGCACGGGATACAAGGAGAGAAAAGGGATTTTTAGTCAGCACCAGCACAAGCACAAGCACTCGGGGTACACGGGCAAGAAGGGGGGAGCACACTCACAGGAGAGGAAGGCAGTCAGGGACTGGAGGCGCTGCGTGAGCAGGGGAGCGACCTACCCGAGGGTCAGTGGTCGCTACCTCTGCCTCGCAGCGGCCGCCATTTAAGGGGTAGGTGGGGAGGCGGGGTCAGCTGGGAGGCGGGAGGTGGGTGGGCAGGGGAGCTGGAAGCGGGAAAAAAGAGCGGCAAAAAACGGCGGGAAAAGCGCGGTAGGAGCGGCGGGAAAAAGCGGCAAGACGGCGAAAAGGGAACAAGAGCCTACTAAAATCTACTAAAAAGAAGGGGCTGAGAGGGTAGGATGGCGCACGGCACTCGGGGGCACACGCACGGGATACAAGGAGAGAAAAGGGAATTTCAGTCACTCGGGGGCACACGCACGGGATACAAGGAGAGAAAAGGGATTTTTAGTCAGCACCAGCACAAGCACAAGCACTCGGGGTACACGGGCAAGAAGGGGAGAGCACACTCACAGGAGAGGAAGGCAGTCAGGGACTGGAGGCGCTGCGTGAGCAGGGGAGCGACCTACCCGAGGGTCAGTGGTCGCTACCTCTGCCTCGCAGCGGCCGCCATTTAAGGGGTAGGTGGGGAGGCGGAGTCAGCTGGGAGGCGGGAGGTGGGTGGGCAGGGGAGCTGGAAGCGGGAAAAAAGAGCGGCAAAAAAGAGCGGCAAAAAACGGCGGGAAAAGCGCGGTAGGAGCGGCGGGAAAAAGCGGCAAGACGGCGAAAAGGGAACAAGAGCCTACTAAAATCTACTAAAAAGCAGGGGCTGAGAGGGGAGGACGGCGCACGGCACTCGGGGGCACACGCACGGGATACAAGGAGAGAAAAGGGAATTTCAGTCACTCGGGGGCACACGCACGGGATACAAGGAGAGAAAAGGGATTTTTAGTCAACACCAGCACAAGCACAAGCACTCGGGCTACACGGGCAAGAAGGGGGGAGCACACTCACAGGAGAGGAAGGCAGTCAGGGACTGGAGGCGCTGCGTGAGCAGGGGAGCGACCTACCCGAGGGTCAGTGGTCGCTACCTCTGCCTCGCAGCGGCCGCCATTTAAGGGGTAGGTGGGGAGGCGGGGTCAGCTGGGAGACGGGAGGTGGGCGGGCAGGGGAGCTGGAAGCGGGAAAAAAGAGCGGCAAAAAAGAGCAGCAAAAAACGGCGGGAAAAGCGCGGTAGGAGCGGCGGGAAAAAGCAGCAAGACGGCGAAAAGGGAACAAGAGCCTACTAAAATCTACTAAAAAGGAGGGGCTGAGAGGGGAGGACGGCGCACGGCACTCGGGGGCACACGCACGGGATACAAGGAGAGAAAAGGGAATTTCAGTCACTCGGGGGCACACGCACGGGATACAAGGAGAGAAAAGGGATTTTTAGTCAGCACCAGCACAAGCACAAGCACTCGGGGTACACGGGCAAGAAGGGGGGAGCACACTCACAGGAGAGGAAGGCAGTCAGGGACTGGAGGCGCTGCGTGAGCAGGGGAGCGACCTACCTGAGGGTCAGTGGTCGCTACCTCTGCCTCGCAGCGGCCGCCATTTAAGGGGTAGGTGGGGTCAGCTGGGAGGCGGGAGGTGGGCGGGCAGGGGAGCTGGAAGCAGGAAAAAAGAGCTGCAAAAAAGAGCGGCAAAAAACGTCGGGAAAAGCGCGGTAGGAGCGGCGGGAAAAGCGGCAAGACGGCGAAAAGGGAACAAGAGCCTACTAAAATCTACTAAAAAGGAGGGGCTGAGAGGGGAGGACGGCGCACGGCACTCGGGGGCACACGCACGGGATACAAGGAGAGAAAAGGGAATTTCAGTCACTCGGGGGCACACGCACGGGATACAAGGAGAGAAAAGGGATTTTTAGTCAGCACCAGCACAAGCACAAGCACTCGGGGTACACGGGCAAGAAGGGGGGAGCACACTCACAGGAGAGGAAGGCAGTCAGGGACTGGAGGCGCTGCGTGAGCAGGGGAGCGACCTACCCGAGGGTCAGTGGTCGCTACCTCTGCCTCGCAGCGGCCGCCATTTAAGGGGTAGAAACCATGCAATTGTAATGAGACAATGTTTACCAGCAGAAGGGCACGCCGGGTGGCAAAAATCTTGGGAAATATTTTAGCATTGATTCGAGAGATAGGTCGCTTGTGGGCCCTATCTTCCGCTGGCTTGCCCTTTTAAGGAATACTGGAATGTTAGTCAAGTTGCAAGTGGCAGGGATTTCCCTGTTGTTATCGATATACTGTAAGACGATCAAAAAGGGCTGGACTATAGTATCCTTGAATACTTTAAAAAAATCCAATTGAATAGAATCTTCCCCAGGGACCTTGCATGATGGGAAGGAAGCAAGAGCAGCCTCAATTTCCCCCGCTGTAATGTCAGCCTGTAAAACTGATGCCTGGGAATCCCCTAAACGTGGTAATCTACAACCCTGAACGTATGCACTAATCCCCATTAGACTCTTCTATTGTAAGGGCTGACTGTATCATTCTTGATAAAAGAGTAAGAATTGATGCACAATTGCGTGAGGCTGTGCATACGTCAACCCATAGCTGCCTTTAATCTGCTTAATTGACTGTTTAGCCTTTCTTTATAAGATCTGATATGCTAAAACAAGACTCATCTGACTCTCTAACAGTACTCATACATGAAGCGCCCGATGTTTGAGATAGGACAGCAACCCCTTCTTTCAGCTTTTCTCCCAGCAAAGACCTCTCATTAATTAATTGAGCATGTAGGGGCATATTTATACTCTGTTTGCGCCGGAATTGCATCAAAAAAAACGAGGACACCCAAGGCTGGAGGGACCCATCCCAGGGACATTAAGGTAAGTTCAGTTAAGTATTTTTTTAAAAAAAAATTGGTGGCATAGGGGGGCCTGATTTGTGCCCCCCTACATGCCACTATGCCCAATGACCATGCCCAGGGGAAAGATGTCCCCTGGGCATGGCCATTGGGCAAGGGGGCATGACTCCTGTCTTTGCTAAGACAGGAGTCATTTCAATGGGGTTTGGGAGTCGAAAAAAATGGCGCAAATCGGGTTGAGGCGAAAAATTTGCCTCAGCCTGACTTGCCCCATTTTTTGGCGGCCAAGCTCCATATCCCCCTACGCCGGCGCTGCCTGGTGTACGTCGTTTTTTTTCACGCACACCAGGCAGCGCCGGCGGCTAACCTCATTGAATAAATACGGCGCCCGCATGGCGCTTCAGAATGGCGTTAGCCGGCGCGAATTTTTTTGACGCAAAACTGCGTTAGCGCAGTTTTGCATCAAAAAGTATAAATATTTTATTGTATGATCACACTTATACTGCCCTACAAATCCTTATTCTCATGAATGATAAACCGTGCCGTAACTCCTCTGATGTGCGTCTTCATTGTATCCCACACCTCTGTAGGTGATGCTGTACCCACGTTGATATTCAGAACCTCCGACATAGCCGTGAGGTAGTCAGGGTCTGAGAGAAGGTATTGGGGAAAAGCAAAATGCTGTTGTTCTTTACTAGGTGAAGTCACATTCAATGTCATCAAGATGGTTTTATGATTGAATGTAACCTTTGGGCAAACTTGTATGTCTGTATCTTGTATAAGTAGATTAACAACAAAGGCAATATCTATCCTTAAATAGTGCTCATGAGGGGCAGAATAAAATGTATGTTCTGGCAATATGATAAAGCCCGCCCCAGGGGTCCACTAACCTATGTATTCTGGAAAAATCAAGAATAGAAGCCCTCATTTTAACTATGCAAGGAATAGCACAAAAGTTATTAGAATCAATGCAGTAATCTATCACACAGTTAAAGCCTCCCATTAGCAGCACCACCCCAGACCAGTCTACCAGTTCCAAGCAAAGCATGTATAAAACATCTGGCTCATCAATATTCAACCCATAAATGGAGCAAACCACACGTTTCTGGCCGAACACCACTATCTGGTCAATCAACCACCTCCCTCTTGCATCTGAAACAGCATTTAGCTCCTTGCACTGCAAGTTTTGGTTTATCATAATAGCCACCCCCATTTAGAAACAGATTGTGATGTACTTATAACCTGATTATAGCCACGTTGCTTAAGCAGATGTCAATCTTCATAAGCAAGATGAGTCTCTTTTAGAGAAAAAAGGTGCGGGCTATGCATTTTATTCTCTGTTTGAACCAGTTGTTGCTTACTGACTGAATGAAGGCCTGATACATGCACCTTTACTTAGCCATTTCTGAGACACAAACACTTTTCGGACACACTCAATCCCCTTTCCTAACCCCTCAATTCCTGCTCTGTATGCACAGCATTACTAGAACGTCCAAATAGAGAAAGGTGATTCTTTTTACTCTTTTCTCCCCCCTCCAAAACAAGCCCCCATGGAACAGTCCTAGACCTACACACAGCCTCCCCCTGCAAACTCACCCTACGCCCACCCACAATCCTCTCCCAGTGTTTAGCTAATTGAGCTTCCCCCATCCCACAGCTGTTGATAGAAATACTACCATAGGAGCCCACCTCTCCCTCACCACCATCTGCTACCACCACTCGACCACCCATAAAAGGAGAATCGAGAAAAATCACACCCCACAAGAACACCCTATAAACCTTTTTAGCACCAGCAACATCATATAGCAACCCAGTACAGAGAGAAATGTATCCGTAATCATAACCAAATATGATAAGTAATCTATGATAGCAAGAATTTGAGAGCAGCCTCCTTCAAACTACTTACAACCTGCAAAGCGTCCTGCTCATTAAAGCATATTTGAGACCGGCCATCTTTGATAATCTTGAGCCTAGCAGCCTCTTGTAAATAAACCTGTTCCACAACTGCCTTTAGTGGATCAATTAGATGGAGGAGTTTCCACCATCTATCCATAATGGTTGTGCAGAGGTCTGATCAGACAAAGGTAGACATGGAGTCACCAGCTACAGGCAAGGCAGAGCGAGCTTTCAGTGAGATGACCTGTCTAAACAAAAAGTTCCCAACAAATATAAAAATAGGGTTTGGGTGCTTCCGGCTAGTCTGAGAAACCACTGCTGAATTATTCTGTTTCACAGGAAGTTGATGCGCCTGCTTTATTTGTGAGCCAATATCCCAGTCTGACAACTCCGGAAATGTTTTTTTTTAACAACGGTACGTTAAATTGCCTGGGATAATCTCCTTCTCTCTCTTCTGGGATCCCAAAAACCCGCAGACTGTTCCTCCTCTGGCGGTTCTCCAAAATCTTCAAGCTTAGACTGGACCAACGTTGTGCAGCGATCATGCTCTTTGACGGCTTTGATAGTGGCTGACCCCACATCCTCCTCACTGGCAACTCAGCTGTTGTGCTTCCATCCGTTGCGCTTGCAGTAGCTCCCATGCTCCCAACAAAGATGGCACCGAAAAAATGGTGGCTAATGGGACATCCACGACACCTCCAGTGAGCAACAAGAGGGGGAGTCCCAGCACTGGCTGCTAGAGGAGACACAACCAGGACAAGAGCTCTGGATTCTCTGAATCCGTGTTTCCCCCGCCGCAAAGTTGCAACATGAGTGGCAACCAAGAAAGCTAAGGTCCCCCACCTCTGGTCAGTAACCATGAATGTTTGTCCAATTATCAAAAATCTTGAGCATATTATGAGTGGCCAGTGCCTCCAGTCGTGACACTGGCGGTGAGTGGCAGAAGCAGCGATGGTGATTGAGGAGGAGGATGGCCAAGTGACAGGATCAACCCGCCGTCTTCCCCTTACTCGGGAATAGTTTGCCAAAGTCGAATGCATACCTTTTACAATTGTTCAAAATGGAATGGTTAAGGATCACCAGTGATAGGTTCTAGGTATGCTCATAGATTAGGCTGTAAATATTTGAAACCTTACACTCAGCTCAATCAGGTGGGGGAACATTAGGAGGAGAAGACATTCACCCCACATACAACTATTTGTATACTCACTGATGTGAAATTCACAAAGTGACTCTGTTTGTTGCATTGTTGCCCTTTTCCCTTGAGGGCACAAAGTCATATGTATTGAGACACAGGTCATAAAAGTGGTTGTAAATTGTGCACCAGCTTTCTATGAATTTGCATGGTGATCTATGATCTAATAGTGCTATCAAAAAATCTTCAGTTGCATGGAGTCATAGAATGACGTTCCAAAATATTACTCAGAAGTCAGGTTGAGACCCCCAATGATTGCCTGAAAACAGAAGAACGATGGCCTCCAAGAAACAGCAGACTATATTCCCTGTGTTTGCAGTTCAAAGGGGACATCTTCCCTTTTGTGGATCAGTTGTCACCTTCTTTAAGTTGACAATAACTGGTCATTGGTTTGCAACTTAAATTGTTGCTGCATAATATTGATGCATATCAATAACTTGTATTTATGATGCCCCCTTCTAATCACGATTTGGAATAGATCACACAACCTATTTTGCTCGTTGTACACATTTTTTGACTTACAAAAAAGCTTTGTGATTTTGTAAATCACTTGCTTCCTAACGGCAAAAGGGCTTTGCACATCTGGCCCCAAATGCTCAATACTGTGATGTTGGGAATGCAAATCCTGTTGATGGACGTTTAGTGGCAGATGTAGGCTTCCATATCGGAATCTGCTACATTTTTAAGTGAGTCACAACAACATTTCCACTCCAGAAGTATTAGTGAGATGACGGGTGTGTATAAAGCCACTTTGTGATGGTTAGGATTTTGGAATTACTTCTACCACAAAGGCTGAAGCTGCCAGCACAAATATTGTGTTTCAATTAACCTGTGAAAGTGTGAGGAGTGAAATCCTCAATTGATGTGGGAGATTTCTAAAGGTAAAGATATATGTATAACAAGGGAGACAAATAAATATCTAAATAACAAAGTTAACAATATATTTACCACTCATATACATATTAGCTCTGGATGGCTCCTTCTATATATTCAGGACAATGTGGATGAAATAACAATATTTCCAATTCTTGCATGTTCACTTTTTCATGGTAGTGATAGACGATGTACCTCCATCCCTTCAGACAGCTTTAGATGTTTAAAGAAAATCTTGTGTTTATAATTTTGTTTTGCTGTAATGTGATGCATGTCACACGGTGGATCGTTTGATCTCTCAGACCCACACACACACAAAGTAAATGTTTAAATAAAAAGCAACAATGGTTTAGAAAATGGTGCACGGCTGGTAATGTACACCTCTCAGTAATGCACAAATCTGAGGTTAAAGGGGTGTGCTGTTGAAGATGGAATTCAAATTTCTCAAACTGCATTCATTGCTATGGAGGAACGTCGCCAAATATCAATCCCTCAAAAGGAAAGACCAACATGTCATTCCAGCACACCACCATCCAGTGAGGAATTCTTCCAAAGGTTCACTAATTCTACTTCTGCCATCCAAGTCCAGGCGCAAATGAAGTAGAGTGAGTGTATCTTGTACAAACATCTAATAATCAAGACCACAGAATTTGAACATGTGAGCCACATGAGTCATATACATATTGAACTAGAGGCACAACACACCTGAACCATCTGCGACTCCACATTGACTGGGGGCTTATTTTAACTTCCAGGAAGAATTACGTAACTCAACATGTATTCATCACTGTACTGTCAATAAAATATCCTAGGTGTTAGGGATTTTCCGAGTGCTTTGCATTATAGAATGCAGTAGTCTAATCCAGTATGGTGATAGTAACTCTGAAATTCAAAAAGCAGTGTATGTTGTTCCACAAAGAATCCCACTTATTTTGCACTCTTGCATTCAACCATCTTCCTCTGAAGTTAAAGCTTTAATTACAGCCAGTAGTTAGAAGGTTCAAAGATATTTATGCTTGGATTTACAGGAAAAAGATGTGGCTTGTTGGTGATGGAGGATGCAGCCTGTGTCTCTCAACCCCCTGAACACTATTCTTATAATCATTTGTTCGCTACCCTGTAAATTCCTTACTTTATAGTGAAAGAATTATCAACTGAAGCAAGAAGGTTATGGGACAAAATTTTACTTCTTGAGTGCAGCCTTCACTTCGTACACTGATTTCTGATATCTAAGAAAGCTTTTAGGTGGTAGACCTAGTCTATGCTAGTTGGAGAGTGATCCTGTGAGGGCAGAAGCTGAGTAAGAGAACCAGATATAGTTAGAGTTACCTCAAGTAACTATAACTTGTGCCCTAAGATAACAGTAACTTGCCCGCCATGCACAGTTTTTTGTCAAAATGTTCACTGCAAATATTAAATTGATATTATTAATGATGTCATCAAAGATGCAGTGAGTGCCCTAATTTGTGGGGTCATTAGTAGTGCATGGCTAGGGCGGGAGTTATAGTTACCTCAGGGCTCAAGTTATAGTTACTTGAGGTAACTAACTATAACTGATGAATTTCTATGGTTTCATACATTTAAAATGTGAGCCTAACTATAACGTCCTTGTAACCTTTGGATTTTTTCCATGTGCAGTGGCGGTTTGCCACAGGGCCTGGCCTATGTATTGTTTTCACAGATTAGATGGTGAGTATATTGCCATCAAATTTGCCATTGATTCATAAAATAAACATCACATGGGAATATTCAGTAGTAGCATGGCATGATACTATCAGAATTAATGTTTAATACTTGTGTTTGGACTAAATCAAAACAGTTTAAGAAGGTTTTAGAAAAGCAAGAGTGATCATAGTGTGACATAATTACCTCATTGCAGAGAAACTGGTGTCTATTATTCTGTGGTATCATGAAAATCGGTGCAATAGAGAGGCCATGTAAAACTAATCACAATCTCACTTGATTTTTAGAGTTATATAGAATAATGGTGAGGAACAGATCAAGGGTATCTACATCTGAGAAAGAGAAACACTTTGCATTTCCATCTGTTAACTGTGTCTGTGGTGGGCAGCCATCCAAGCGGTGCTGAAGTAGGCAGGAACCCTAGTGACACCTCCTTGCTGTTTGACAATGTTCCATTTTACATGTGTATAATTGAATGGAACAAACAATAAGATGTGTGGACATCACCTCACAACTTTTCAGCTGTCACACCGGCTTCTTGTACAGTGAGAAAAGCTGCACATGTAGTGGACATTGGTTCCTTCTTGGCTGCAGTGCTTTTCCTGTCAGTGATCAGCTTTCCATATATTCAAGAGAAGCCGCAACTTGAAGTGGGCGTGATTCATTCCGGGCCGCATGTCAGTATCAATGCCAAGTCCGAGGTGGGTGTTGCAGCACACTCTAACTTTTGCCTGCTGCATACCAAAATGAATAGTTGCCGAGTCTAAGGTGGGTGTCCCCTCACCATCTTGTATTTCTCCTACTGCACCTTTCAGATTGAACCATAGTGAGTACATGCCCATATTCGCAAAGGTAGCTCTGCGCCTCATTACTGCACTGTTACTAATGAAGGGGGAATCTTTTCAACTTCTCCCACTTCTGCATCTTGACACTGCACTTCTAGCTCTTCTAATTATCACTGGAAGCTTTCACCAGTTCTCCCTCAATAATTTACACTCTTCCTAGAACACCTGGTGTGGGCTGGGAAAAGGACGCCCTATGTAAGAGACACCATTGGATATGTTCTAGTATTCTGTATACAATGATTATACATAATCTATCCAGTATTATTTTCATTACAGAAATGCAATGCAAAGCATTCTGGTGTTCTTCCTGCATTAATTGTTGCTTGAATAATTGAATGGAAGTTTCAGCCTGTTATTTACATTTATTCACTGTTTCATAGCCCTGTACTTTACCCAACTTTTGTTCCAGCTAAGTACATTTAATAGCTATTGTAAGTCAATCCTGTTAAACTTAACTTTGTGTTGAGTGTGCCTTTACCCCTCTTATGGCATCGCATTACATGAACCAGCCTCCACTTTTCCTAAATGAAGTAGGAGAATCATATCTACCTTCGTAGAGATGGATACCAATCTTTGAATTCTACCTAATTGCCATAGTTGGGATAACATGTAGTCCTATAAGAAAACAGCATGTATTATTGCACAACATATATACATGCTAGGAACATATATGAACATCTCCCAGACCACACTGAAGGAGGGGAGGGTGAAGGAGAGGGTGCATAATAGTAAAATGTATATGAGACCACATTAAGAAGATTAGAGAGATATTTTAAGTTTAAGGAGAAAATTAGCCTAGTCTTGGAGAGACATAAGTTCTTAACATCGTACAAGGTAAAGAAGTGAAAGTTGGCTATTACAATGCATTATTGGGAGAGTTGCCCAGTGATTTTGGTCAACTTACAGACTCAACTGTAGCATTTCTGGTGAACATGTTTGTTTGAACAATGTATTGTATAAACTGCAGTACTTTCACTGGTTTCTTTCTTCCAAGGTTCAATCATGGAATGTATCACCTTGAGCATTCCTTAGAATGTTGTGAGGTGTTTGAAATGACATTTGGAATAAGCGCTTAGTCTGAAGTTGTCTAGGGTGATTTATTTTCGGTGGATTTTAACAATTAATCATCTTGCCATCCCACTGGTGCTGTTATATGCTCATTACATGTGCAGTAGTGTTTCACCACAGACAAGAAGAACCCAACAAGTTACATTGCAAAGCTGCACAAGAAGTACTGAGGAGGAGCGGACCTACTGGGAAATGTGAAGAAAATCACCCAATCTGGCACACTCATCTAGCGGGTAGGTGGTGAGCTATATTTCAGTGTGATACTAATACTTGCATGCTCCATGGTTTTTTTTTTTAGCCACACCAATGAGAGTGTGCCAGGACTGTGATTTCCTACAAAACCAAAGTAAAAAAAAACTGCAACCATCTTAAAATAGTAAGAAATGCAGTATAAAAATAAATAAGCACAATTGCCGACAAATACAGAATGAAAAGTCAGCCGCCATTCTCACACTTTCGGAAACACAGTGCTTTTAACAAAGCATGATCACCTTTAAAAACAAAATGAAAGACCGGTGAACATCCTAAGTTAACTTGAAAGTGGTTGAGCATATTGTTAGTGTGATCACCTAAAATAAGAAACTGGAATACCGGCGGCTATCCTAAATTATCTCAAAAGTATTTGAACACATTTTTAGACCACATCTTGAAAGACTGGCATCAGGTTTCTACATATGGTTGCACTTTCTATACCTGGTGATGACAGTGCACTCCAGTGTATTGTTGCACAGTAACACTACTTGCAGGGTGCTCCAGGAAGGTTAATTAAAAAGAAATTATTGGACCATTCCTTTTTAAAATGACTCTACGAAAGACATTTTTGCTATTTCAATATTTACAGCTGTGCATAAACCATTATAAAGGTTCATATGTTTCTTACAGGTGTTGTGCACACCACTTCAGGCTGAACAGTGAATCAGATACAACACTGATATTTGTAATACTAGCACATTATTCTCAAACTCATTTGAACCGTAACAGATTCAAAATTGTCTCCTTATATTTTCTTTTCATTGAGTTGTTTCACATCCATAGTAGTTTTTAAACTTCGTGCAGCCAGTCAATCTTATGCCTCCTTTTTTAGAAGGCCCAGGTGATCCATCTATACCATGGAGACAGTGGTATGATGCTGTTCAAACCTATTTGGGAGCAATTGGAGCAGCAAGGTTTAGGCCGGAGTGGAAAAAATATCTACTATTCCATTCTATTGGGTTTGAAGGCAGAGCTACATTTAAACATCTATCAGGTATACAGGTAGTCAGAGGAGAAGAACTTGATGAGTATGAAAACGCTATAAAGAACTAGTCAACAGTTTTGATGCTCCACCAATTCTAGTAGTGGCAAGGCATGAGTTGTTTAAAAGGGAACAGAAAGCTAGTGAAGCTGTGAATACAAACATATTAATTTTAAAGAAAGTTGGTGTCAGAATGTCAAGCTCAAACGTTTGAAGAACAGTTGAATCTGGACTAATTTATATGTCACTACACAGACAAAACCATCAAACAGAAGGCAATTCTTCACTACCAGGCACAATCAGGATTGCTAAGACCATGGAGACATTGATCGGAGACATGAGATCTTTAGCAGGATACGAGGTAAGAAAGAGAAAATTACCTATTACATTGCAGTATTGAGAGGATATATACCACCTGTGATTTTGGTCAACTACAGACTCACCTTTGGGAGACCAACTGGTAAGATGCATTAATAACACCAAAGTTCAAGAAAAACTATTGGCCCTAAAACCTGACCTCCAAGAAGCCATTGACTTAGCTAGAGGAACAGAACATACTGCAAGGTGTAAAAAGGAAATGAAGGTTCGCATGAAAGAAGAATTGAGTAAGGATTCCATAGATTTTAACAACATAAGTGAGACAGAAGAAATATACAAGATAAAACATTTACTGTTGCAAAAATCTAACAAAACATTAAACAAAAGTGACGGACTGATATGCTTTACATGTGGCAACATGACCCATTTAGCTAACAGTCCTAAATGTCCAGCAAGAACTGTATTGTGTAGAAAATACAATAAAAAATGACATTTTGCTAAGATGTGTAAAACAATGAAACTAAAGAAGTTCAGTTAGTAAAATCTTTAGATGATGAATGTGTGGAAGACAACAGGTTTGATTTACAAGTGAGCTCAATTGAACAGCAAAAATTGTTTATTATTCTAATTGTGACACTGCCTTAGATGATGTAATGTTTAATGTTTTTGCTGACTCAAGCTCTTCTTATACTCGTATTGCCTATAACAGAAAAATTTATGGTGAAAATGTACAACATAGAACCAACAGATATTCAATCAGGGGATTACAACTAATACCCCATTCCAATAGCAGGGGTGGGAAAAATGTGTATATCATTCACAGACAGGAGTACAATAGAGTAGGTACATTTGACTAAACAAGGGGCTAATCTATTGGGATGGAAAGGTCAAAAAGAAACTAGGCATCAATGTGGACCCTAACAATGAAGAGCAAGTACTCATGGTTGAAAGATCAGTGGTGGTCACAAACTAAAGTGAAGACGTCTTTTAAGTAATTACTGATGAACTGACCCTAATAAAAAATTCATTCATAAGATAAATTTAAACAGTAATTCTGTTCCTGTGGTCCAACAAACTAGAACTATACCACTTCCTTTGGAAGATCCCTTAAATAAAGGGCTGTACTGGTCAGAAATCTGTAGAAATATCACTAATGTGGTTGAGACTGCATTGTAAAAGCATGCAGGGTAAATGCATGCAGAGTTCTATCATACCATTCCCTTTGGGGCATGCCAGTACTGCAAGTTGCCTTTCAGACTACCATCAGCGACTGGTGATTGAACACATTTTTAAAAGACTGTCAAGGTGTGCCATAGTTCAAAGATTATATTTTAGTGTGTGGATCATCTGATTAGCAGGCCTAACTATACAGAGAGACAAATGCAGAATAGGTGTCACTTCGGTTAATTACTTAGGTCACACCATCGCAAGTGAAGGTATCAACACAAATGTCATTCTTATTGATCCTGAGTGCAATGCCCCTTCTAATGAAGAGAAGTTAAAATCATTTTAAGGGATAGCATAATATATGTCCAGATTTGTCAAGAATTTTTCAGACATTGCATCTTCCTTTAAAGAAGGTCACCACATTTGAGTGGAGTGAAGTACATACTGAAGCTTTCATGAAGGTTAAAGAAGCAATTACTAAGGCACCCAACATAGGAAAGTTTAACGTGAACTACAAAACCTTTCTGACCACTGATGCCAATAACAAAGACCTGGGAGCTACCCTGTCCCAAATAAGCAATAGGTCAGAAAAAATAATTGTATTTGCTCCAGACAGTTGAATCAGTCGGAGCTCAATTATATTGCTGTGAAAAAGGAAGCACTGGCTTGTTTGTGGAGTATAAACAATTTCAAATTTTACCTGTGGGATTTTGCCATTCTGACTAAGGATGAACCATAAACCATTACTTTTAATGTTGTCTAGTGAAGGTATGGAAAATACCACTCCACGCGTTTATAAATGTGTTCTTGGTTTGCAAGGTTATAATTTTAAAACAGAATATGTACCAGGAGTAGAAACCTAGCAGCGGACAGTTTGTCTAGACTAACTATAAGAGAACACTCATCAGACTCTATGTGTCCTGATGAAACAGTGTTATCTATAGTACTGACTGCAGTTAAAAGTAAATGAAAACTGCAAGAAAGACCCCACCTTGTTAACAATCAAGGAGAAAATCATGACTGGCTAGAAAAATGCAAATCCTTACATGACAATCTGTAACCTTATTGGAATGTAAGAAATAAATTGTCCATTCATAGAGAGTACATATTGAAAAATGACAGAATCATGCCATCAGAAAACATAAGGGGATACATTACTGGCATTGTCCACGAGGAACATGTTGGAAAATTCTTAACGAAAAACAAAATTATTGATGAATACTGGCTACACAATATGTACATACTGGCGGAGAGAAGAGTGAGTAACTGTTATGCATGTAGCAGAAGTGATCAAAACCAGGTCAACATGAAAAGCTCCACTATCTCGCATCACTGTTACACCTAAACCAGGAGACAAGTTGGGCTTGATATTATCTGTCCCATCAATGCTGCTGGAGTTACTCACAAGTTCATATTTTTAATTATTGATTATTGCCCATACTGGATTGACATTAAATTCACTAATAACACTAATACTGAATCATTAATACAATGTTGAATAGACACATTTGCACAAGAGGGCATTCCCATTGCTGTAGTGACTGATAATGGGGAGCAGCTTGTATTGGATGCCATGCAAACCTTCCTAACCAGATTATCCATCACTCACATAAAAACACCTCTCTACTGCAGTAAGATTAATGGATTGGTTGAAAGAATAAACAAAATGATTACAGAATCTATCCATTTACCCCACTCTCCTGGAATTTCCACCTCTAAGAATCTGAGAGACATGTTATGGTCATACCACATTTCTCCTAATTCTGTGACTCAGGTATTTTCCTTTACAGCTCTAAAAATGGTAGAGGATCCAAACTCACTCCAAACTGGTTGAATGGTGGTAATCCAGTATGGTTTGATAGATAGACTATGGCCCAATCTGTTCATGCCCACCAAAATAAATACAAATCCTGGTACGAAAGAAAATGGGGAGTGAAAGAGAAAAATTGGGAAATAGGCTAACGGGTCATAGTACAAAACTTCCCGAAATGATAAGAAATATTTCACAAGGTTTTCACAATCTTCTAGAATCTTTAAAATTGAACAGAACACAGTATTATTGAAAAATTGTGGAGCATGGACAGAATAGCTCCTTGCCCTGAAATCTCTTCAAAGGGTCCACTACATAACAAAAGAAAGAGTTGGGTAACTAACATGCCAAAAGTTAGAAGAAGCAACAAGGTCACTAAACCTCCAAATTGATGGAAGGAGTACAAATGAGTTGTATCTAATACTATTATCTCTAAGGTACTTATTGTGTAACTCTTCATGAACCTTCACATTTACTTACAATTATTACTAGGTTGTGTGTGGGAAGGGAGATGTGTTGTGATTCACCTTTACTCCCTTGAGGTCTGTCAGTTTCCCTGAGTGGTGAGACTGTAGACACTTATGAGAGGTTCTATTACCATTTACTTGTTGAAAGAAAATACTCACCTCTCTACTGGACTCTATTACTTCAGTAAGTACTACTGCTGTTCTCCTTATAACATTCCTCCTTCTCCCTTTATCTTCTGACATGCAGCAAGGGCTTTTGATACACCTTTAAAACACAAATATCTACTATTTTATCATATTTACCAAATTTTACATGACCATGTATACTAGTTGGCCCACTAACTTGTACTTTAAAATAGGAAAATTAGACTCACCTATTTAAAGAAAAAATCCTCAATTGTACTCAAGACTAAATTATTTCTCGGATATGCACTGAAACAGCAAAGTCAGACTCAGTGAGTATCTGAAAAACATGATGTGAATGGCTCTCCACAAACCTGTTACATGTGCCTTTTATTTTTATCTTGCGAACATGAAATGTTACCTTGTCAGGATTTGTACAGTGCCTTAAACCATCAGTACTTAACAGAAGTGCTTTTTTAATCCAGGTGCTCTTCTTTTGTGATTTTAAAGGAGGTTACTGCTGCTGAACATGAATCATATTCCATCCACTGCTTACCTAATCAACCTTCACTTGCATATTCCTATTGATGTGCAGGCCTCAACCAAACAACTTGCCTTTCTGCAGGTACTTCCTCAATGGGCCCTTCCTCAACTACGTCTGCATACTGGAAGATAAGAATTTCTTGTTTGAGTAACTATACACACTCAAATGCAAGATCCCTCATGTCAGACCTAGGGACTCTAAACTGCTTTCAAGATAGCCAATAGACTGGGCTGGATAAACTTGAACTTGAACTTTTTACACCAGGGTTCTTCAGAGGACATTGGACATCTTTCGGTCAACTGGAAAGAACAACACCTCATTCCATTTAATGCTTACTGGCCTACTAGTACAATATCTAAGAGCAATATGTACATCTACAGATGTTGGAACAAGCACAGCTTCATCTCATTCATCACTCTTCTCATAGTATCACTGAGATCCCAGTAATGTTGCAGAAGTGAAGAATAGCTGAAATCTTTGATTCACCCTTAGGATCTCCTCATGCACAAACCACTGACTGAAGACATCCTAATTCAGCACAAATGTTAAAGACATTTTTTGGAGACAACAGGCACTTTAAACAACAATAGAAGAAATCAAATGACTACAATTGCACAATACAAGATCTTGCTTTTGATACAAAATATCAAGCCAAGAGGCAGCAAAAGTCAAAAAAGCTAAGCTCTTAATATTATTTCAACAACACTTAGCCCTGGTGGATCCTTGGCATCTTCAGCATCCCACTTTCACACAATTTACCTACTACTCTCTCAAGTTCGGGTCAGCCTCAAGACTAGATGTTGTCCTACTTGTTAGACCTGGCTTTTTGCTTCTGACCTCCTGTTTTTGGCTCCTGTGCTGTAATTTGTTTTAGCTGGCTTTGTTATTCTGAGCCCTTTACCACTGCTAACCTGAGCTAAACTGCAGGTGCTCTCTGTCTTAATTGTATTGGTTATTGGGTTCCATGATTGGCATATTCAATTTACTAGTGAGCCCTTAGTAAACTACACTAGAGGTGCCCAGGGCCTGTAAATCAAATGCTACTGGTAGGCCTGCAGCACTGCTCGTGCCACCCACATGGGTAGCCCTCTAAACATGTCTGAGATCTGCCACTGCAGTGTCAGTTTGTGCAGTTTTACCTGCAATTTCGACCTGGCAAATGCACCCAATTTCCAGGCCCAAACATTCCCTTTTACTACATGAGAGTCACCCCAAAGGTAGGATCTAGGTAGCTCCATGGCCAGGGTGGAATGTATTTAAAAGGTATGACATGTACTAATATGTTCTACATGTCCTGATAGTGAAATACTTCCAAATTTGGTTCTCACTTCTGCCAGGCATATCTCTCATAAGCATCAGAAAAATCATTGCATGACTCTTCCTGCAGCTGAAAATTTGCATCGTGGCTGGAGAAATGATGCAGCACCTGTTCTCGATGTGGACTATTCGCACAGTGCGTTGTAAATTTCCAAGCACCGATCCTAGGCATCAAAGTTTTCTACATCCTCACACGGAGGCAAGGCTGCACACCCGGAATAGAGAAAAACATTGATGCATAGCCCCTATGTGATTAAAGAATTGATGCACGGCCTCACCTGTGAGTAAGAAATCAATACATTGCTTGCTTTTGTAAGTCACCATTGCGCCTTAATTTTTGACACACACTAGGTACTTTGTGCTAAAACAACGCATCCATTCATTTCTATGGATTAAAACTCTTTTTATTTTAAAAATTAATATCTTTGCTCATGTATTTTGGATTTTGGATGTTTTGGTCTTGTTTAATTTAGATAAATATTGGCTATTTTTTAAATTGGAGTAGCGTCCTTTTGTGGTGTTTCACTGTGTCACTGTGTGTATTTTGTACAAATACTTTACATATTGCCTCTGAGATAAGCCTGTCTCCTCGTGCCAAGTTACCAAGGGGTTGTGAAGGTCCTATCTGAGCTGTGTATCTCCCTTACCCTGATTAGAAAGAGGGTCCCTGCTTGGACAGAGTGCAACCTGACTGCCAACCAGAGACCCCATTTCTAACACTGCTAATGAAACGATTTAAAAAGGGGGTGGGTGGAGACATTGGCCAACCCCTTCACAGTTCATTCAATTATTTCTCTTGTGGTAATTCTTAATACAGTGTAAGAAAAGAGGTCACAGTGGCAGTTTGATAAATCTCTGCTCGCCGATCCAATCTGTCTGAATGAAATGAGGGGTTTTATTTGAGAAATTTTCAAGATAAATGTCAATACTGCCCTTTTTTGTATGGTCTGGGAATCGTTTAAGTCTGCATTCCGGGGACACGCACAATTCTATGAAGCTAGTTTAGCGAAGGCTTGCATGCATACAATTCAAAATCTTCAAATGGCTGTAGATAGCACATTGAGAGATTTTGTAATGCTACCACGAGGCCCCTTTGTCTGGGCAGCTCGGTTGCAAATACAAGATCAGCTTGCTTGGGCAAAATATGAGTGCAGGAATCGTTTTCTGCAAGGACTAAGGCATTCCAGTAGAACCTCTCTGAGGAAAGCCAGCATGTAGGGAAGTTCTTGGCATGGTCAACCAAAACCCAGGAGAGTAGACAAATAATAACCCAAGTATTCAGCATTTTACACACATTTATGAGGAGATCGAGATAGTCTTGACACCAGAGCTGAAGCACTATGTTTCTCAGGTGCAGCTACGGCAAGTCTCCATCACTCAAAACAGTGTTCTTATTACAAACATGTTGCCTTCTAAAGTGGCCCTCAAGTACATGTTTAATGTCAAAGCTAGTGGGAATGATGGCGCTCCCTATCAAAGTTTTCAAGGCTTTTGAGGTGGAATTGCTCCTCTTTTAACAAGCTTGTATAATCAAGTTAAGGATGAGCTCTCAAAGAGATTTAATGAATCAGTGTGGTGAGTTTATTTAAAAAAGACAAGGACCTAAAAATCTCAATTGTTCTCACTCTATAAGTCTGTTAAACGTTGATTAGAAGTGATTTACGAGAATATGGGTAGTACGGATTGCATCATGTGCTCATCGGTTGATTCATCCAGATCAGACCGGGTTATTACCTAGCAGATCGATGGCTGCCAACACTTATTTTTTTATTCAAGCCATTGATTCTTTCTCAGTTAACAAGGAAAAGGCTGCAATACTAATGATGGATGCTGAAAAAGCCCTTCACCTTGTTAACCTCTTCTGTGCCTTGGACGAGATGATCTCGTCCAAGGCTACAGTTCCCCTGTGCCTTGGACGAGATCATCTCGTCCATGGCACAGGGGAACTTGGGGGCGCGCTAGCGCGCCCCCCGTGCACCCCCCTTCCCCCCCCAAGTCGGGGATGGAAGGGGAAGACCTTCCCCTTCCACCCCCGACGCCCCCCACCCCCCTCTGTGACGTCAGCGCGCGCGTGCGCGCTGATGTGTCACAGGGGCCTCCCTCGTCGCGCTGGAAGCTCTGCTTCCAGCGCGATTGAAAAAGAAATGCAAAAGCATTTCTTTTTCAATCACTTGGGAGGCCCGGAGGGGCTTCAAAGGGAAGGAAAAGTATTTCCTTCCCTTTGAAGTCCCTCCGAGGGTTTCAAAAGCCGGATTGCTTGCAATCCGGTTTTTGAAACCCCACTAGACACCAGGGATTTTTTTTTTTTTCGTAGAAATTGACAAAAGGGAGCGACCCCTTGGGCAAGGGTCGCTCCCAGGGGGGGCATTTTTTTGAAAAGGCCTTTTCTGCCCCCCCTGGGGGCAGATCGGCCTTATTAGGCCGATCTGCCCCCAGGGGGGGCAGAAACCTCTAGGCACCAGGGACCATTTATTATTTTTTTTTTTTTGTTTCATTTTTTTTTTATTGAGGTGGGGAGCGACCCCTTAGGCAAGGGTCGTTCCCCTTGGGGGAAAATTATATTTTGGCCATTTCTGCCCCCCTTGGGGGCAGATTGGCCTATTTTGATGAGGCCAATCTGCCCCCAAGGGGGGTAGAAACCACTAGACACCAGGGAGTTTTTTCTTTGCGTGAATTTCACGCAAAGGGAGCGACCACTTAGGCAAGGGTCGCTCCCTGGGGGGGAGGGGAATTTATTTTAGGCCATTTCTGCCCCCCCTGGGGGCAGATCGGCCTATTATTAGGCCGATCTGCCCCCAGGGGGGGAAGAAACCTCTAGGCGCCAGGGCAAATTTTTTTTTTGTGTTTTTTTTTTTTGTTCTTTTTTTTTTTTTAGAGATGGGGAGCGACCCATCAGGCAAGGGTCGCTCCCCTGGGGGGCAAATTGTATTTAGACCATTTCTGCCCCCCTGGGGGCAGATTGGCCGATATTAGGTCAATCTGCCCCCAAGGGGGCAGAAACCACTAGGCACCGGGGATTTGTTTTTTGGCGCCAATGTCACGCAGGGGGAGCGACCCCGTAGGCAAGGGTCGCTCCCGGGGGGGGGGGTGGGGGTTGGGGGGGGCAAATTTATTTTAGGCCATTTCTGCCCCCCCGGGGGACAGATCGGCCTATTATTAGGCCGAACTGCCCCCGGGGGGGGGGGGGGGGCAGAACACTCTAGGCGCCAGGGCAATTTTTTTTTTGTGTTTTTTTTTTTTGTTGTTTCTTTTTTTAGAGATGGGGAGCGACCCATCAGGCAAGGGTCGCTCCCCTGGGGGGGGCAAATTGTATTTAGACCATTTCTGCACCCCTGGGGGCAGATTGGCCAATTTTAGGTCAATCTGCCCCCAAGGGGGCAGAAACCACTAGGCACCGGGGATTTGTTTTTTGGCGCCAATGTCACGCAGGGGGAGCGACCCCGTAGGCAAGGGTCGCTCCCGGGGGGGGGGTGGGGGTTGGGGGGGCAAATTTATTTTAGGCCATTTCTGCCCCCCCGGGGGACAGATCGGCCTATTATTTGGCCGAACTGCCCCCGGGGGGGGCAAAACACTCTAGGCGCCAGGGCAATTTTTTTTTTGTGTTTTTTTTTTTTGTTGTTTCTTTTTTTAGAGATGGGGAGCGACCCATCAGGCAAGGGTCGCTCCCCTGGGGGGGCAAATTGTATTTAGACCATTTCTGCCCCCCTGGGGGCAGATTGGCCAATTTTAGGTCAATCTGCCCCCAAGGGGGCAGAAACCACTAGGCACCGGGGATTTGTTTTTTGGCGCCAATGTCACGCAGGGGGAGCGACCCCGTAGGCAAGGGTCGCTCCCGGGGGGGGGGTGGAGGTTGGGGGGGCAAATTTATTTTAGGCCATTTCTGCCCCCCCGGGGGACAGATCGGCCTATTATTAGGCCGATCTGCCCCCGGGGGGGGCAGAACACTCTAGGCGCCAGGGCAATTTTTTTTTTGTGTTTTTTTTTTTGTTGTTTCTTTTTTAGAGATGGGGAGCGACCCATCAGGCAAGGGTCGCTCCCCTGGGGGGGCAAATTATATTTAGACCATTTCTGCCCCCCTGGGGGCAGATTGGCCAATTTTAGGTCAATCTGCCCCCAAGGGGGCAGAAACCACTAGGCACCGGGGATTTGTTTTTTGGCGCCAATGTCACGCAGGGGGAGCGACCCCGTAGGCAAGGGTCGCTCCCGGGGGGGGTGGGTGGGGGTTGGGGGGGCAAATTTATTTTAGGCCATTTCTGCCCCCCCGGGGGACAGATCGGCCTATTATTAGGCCGAACTGCCCCCGGGGGGGGGCAGAACACTCTAGGCGCCAGGGCAATTTTTTTTGTGTGTTTTTTTTTTTTGTTGTTTCTTTTTTTAGAGATGGGGAGCGACCCATCAGGCAAGGGTCGCTCCCCTGGGGGGGCAAATTGTATTTAGACCATTTCTGCCCCCCTGGGGGCAGATTGGCCAATTTTAGGTCAATCTGCCCCCAAGGGGGCAGAAACCACTAGGCACCGGGGATTTGTTTTTTTGGCACCAATGTCACGCAGGGGGAGCGACCCCGTAGGCAAGGGTCGCTCCCGGGGGGGGGGGGGTTGGGGGGGCAAATTTATTTTAGGCCATTTCTGCCCCCCGGGGGACAGATCGGCCTATTATTAGGACGAACTGCCCCCCGGGGGGGGGCAGAACACTCTAGGCGCCAGGGCAATTTTTTTTTTTTGTTTTTTTTTTTTTTTTGTTTCTTTTTTTAGAGATGGGGAGCGACACATCAGGCAAGGGTCGATCCCCTGGGGGGGCAAATTGTATTTAGACCATTTCTGCCCCCCTGGGGGCAGATTGGCCAATTTTAGGTCAATCTGCCCCCAAGGGGGCAGAAACCACTAGGCACCGGGGATTTGTTTTTTGGCGCCAATGTCACGCAGGGGGAGCGACCCCGTAGGCAAGGGTCGCTCCCGGGGGGGGGGGGTGGGGGTTGGGGGGGCAAATTTATTTTAGGCCATTTCTGCCCCCCCGGGGGACAGATCGGCCTATTATTAGGCCGAACTGCCCCCGGGGGGGGGGGCAGAACACTCTAGGCGCCAGGGCAATTTTTTTTTAGTGTTTTTTTTTTTAGTTGTTTCTTTTTTTAGAGATGGGGAGCGACCCATCAGGCAAGGGTCGCTCCCCTGGGGGGGCAAATTGTATTTAGACCATTTCTGCCCCCCTGGGGGCAGATTGGCCAATTTTAGGGCAATCTGCCCCCAAGGGGGCAGAAACCACTAGGCACCGGGGATTTGTTTTTTGGCACCAATGTCACGCAGGGGGAGCGACCCCGTAGGCAAGGGTCGCTCCCGGGGGGGGGGGGTAAATTTATTTTAGGCCATTTCTGCCCCCCGGGGGACAGATCGGCCTATTATTAGGACGAACTGCCCCCCAGGGGGGGCAGAACACTCTAGGCGCCAGGGCAATTTATTTTTTCTTTTTTTTCTTTTTTTAGAGATGGGGAGCGACCCATCAGGCAAGGGTCGCTCCCCTGGGGGGGCAAATTGTATTTAGACCATTTCTGCCCCCCTGGGGGCAGATTGGCCAATTTTAGGTCAATCTGCCCCCAAGGGGGCAGAAATCACTAGGCACCGGGGATTTGTTTTTTGGCGCCAATGTCACGCAGGGGGAGCGACCACGTAGGCAAGGGTCGCTCCCGGGGGGGGGGGGGTTGGGGGGGCAAATTTATTTTAGGCCATTTCTGCCCCCCCGGGGGACAGATCGGCCTATTATTAGGCCGAACTGCCCCCCGGGGGGGGGGCAGAACACTCTAGGCGCCAGGGCAATTTTTTTTGTGTGTGTTTTTTTTTTTTTGTTTCTTTTTTTAGAGATGGGGAGCGACCCATCAGGCAAGGGTCGCTCCCCTGGGGGGGCAAATTGTATTTAGACCATTTCTGCCCCCCTGGGGGCAGATTGGCCAATTTTAGGGCAATCTGCCCCCAAGGGGGCAGAAACCACTAGGCACCGGGGATTTGTTTTTTGGCACCAATGTCACGCAGGGGGAGCGACCCCGTAGGCAAGGGTCGCTCCCGGGGGGGGGGGGTAAATTTATTTTAGGCCATTTCTGCCCCCCCGGGGACAGATCGGCCTATTATTAGGACGAACTGCCCCCCAGGGGGGGCAGAACACTCTAGGCGCCAGGGCAATTTATTTTTTATTTTTTTTCTTTTTTTAGAGATGGGGAGCGACCCATCAGGCAAGGGTCGCTCCCCTGGGGGGGCAAATTGTATTTAGACCATTTCTGCCCCCCTGGGGGCAGATTGGCCAATTTTAGGTCAATCTGCCCCCAAGGGGGCAGAAATCACTAGGCACCGGGGATTTGTTTTTTGGCGCCAATGTCACGCAGGGGGAGCGACCACGTAGGCAAGGGTCGCTCCCGGGGGGGGGGGGTTGGGGGGGCAAATTTATTTTAGGCCATTTCTGCCCCCCCGGGGGACAGATCGGCCTATTATTAGGACGAACTGCCCCCCAGGGGGGGCAGAACACTCTAGGCGCCAGGGCAATTTATTTTTTATTTTTTTTATTTTTTTAGAGATGGGGAGCGACCCATCAGGCAAGGGTCGCTCCCCTGGGGGGGCAAATTGTATTTAGACCATTTCTGCCCCCCTGGGGGCAGATTGGCCAATTTTAGGTCAATCTGCCCCCAAGGGGGCAGAAATCACTAGGCACCGGGGATTTGTTTTTTGGCGCCAATGTCACGCAGGGGGAGCGACCACGTAGGCAAGGGTCGCTCCCGGGGGGGGGGGGTTGGGGGGGCAAATTTATTTTAGGCCATTTCTGCCCCCCCGGGGGACAGATCGGCCTATTATTAGGACGAACTGCCCCCCAGGGGGGGCAGAACACTCTAGGCGCCAGGGCAATTTATTTTTTATTTTTTTTCTTTTTTTAGAGATGGGGAGCGACCCATCAGGCAAGGGTCGCTCCCCTGGGGGGGCAAATTGTATTTAGACCATTTCTGCCCCCCTGGGGGCAGATTGGCCAATTTTAGGTCAATCTGCCCCCAAGGGGGCAGAAATCACTAGGCACCGGGGATTTGTTTTTTGGCGCCAATGTCACGCAGGGGGAGCGACCCCGTAGGCAAGGGTCGCTCCCGGGGGGGGGGGGGTTGGGGGGGCAAATTTATTTTAGGCCATTTCTGCCCCCCCGGGGGACAGATCGGCCTATTATTAGGCCGAACTGCCCCCGGGGGGGGGGGGCAGAACACTCGGCGCCAGGGCAATTTTTTTTTTGTGTTTTTTTTTTTTTGTTGTTTCTTTTTTTAGAGATGGGGAGCGACCCATCAGGCAAGGGTCGCTCCCCTGGGGGGGGGGCAAATTGTATTTAGACCATTTCTGCCCCCCTGGGGGCAGATTGGCCAATTTTAGGTCAATCTGCCCCCAAGGGGGCAGAAACCACTAGGCACCGGGGATTAGTTTTTTGGCGCCAATGTCACGCAGGGGGAGCGACCACGTAGGCAAGGGTCGCTCCCGGGGGGGGCGGGGTGGGGGTTGGGAGGGCAAATTTATTTTAGGCCATTTCTGCCCCCCCGGGGGACAGATCGGCCTATTATTAGGCCGAACTGCCCCCGGGGGGGTGGGGGCAGAACACTCTAGGCGCCAGGGCAATTTTTTTTTTGTGTTTTTTTTTTTTGTTGTTTCTTTTTTTAGAGATGGGGAGCGACCCATCAGGCAAGGGTCGCTCCCCTGGGGGGGGCAAATTGTATTTAGACCATTTCTGCCCCCCTGGGGGCAGATTGGCCAATTTTAGGTCAATCTGCCCCCAAGGGGGCAGAAACAACTAGGCACCGGGGATTTGTTTTTTGGCACCAATGTCACGCAGGGGGAGCGACCCCGTAGGCAAGGGTCGCTCCCGGGGGGGGGTGGGGGTTGGGGGGGCAAATTTATTTTAGGCCATTTCTGCCCCCCCGGGGGACAGATCGGCCTATTATTAGGCCGAACTGCCCCCCGGGGGGGGGGCAGAACACTCTAGGCGCCAGGGCAATTTTTTTTGTGTGTGTTTTTTTTTTTTTGTTTCTTTTTTTAGAGATGGGGAGCGACCCATCAGGCAAGGGTCGCTCCCCTGGGGGGGCAAATTGTATTTAGACCATTTCTGCCCCCCTGGGGGCAGATTGGCCAATTTTAGGTCAATCTGCCCCCAAGGGGGCAGAAACCACTAGGCACCGGGGATTTGTTTTTTAGCGCCAATGTCACGCAGGGGGAGCGACCCCGTAGGCAAGGGTCGCTCCCGGGGGGGGATGGGGGTTGGGGGGGCAAATTTATTTTAGGCCATTTCTGCCCCCCCGGGGGGCAGATCGGCCTATTATTAGGCCGATCTGCCCCCGGGGGGGGGGGGGGCAGAAACCTCTAGGCGCCAGGGGAATTTTTCTTTTTTTTCTTTTTTTTTTTCTTTGTTTTTTTTTGTAGAGATGGGGAGCGACCCATCATTCAAAAGTCGCTCCCCTGGGGGACAAATTGTATTTAGGCCATTTCTGCCCCCCTTGGGGGCAGATTGGCTGAGTTTAGGTCAACCTGCCCCCAAGGGGGCAGAAACCACTAGGCACCGGGGATTTGTTTTTTGGTGCCAATGTCACGCAGGGGGAGCGACCCCGTAGGCAAGGGTCGCTCCCGGCGGGGGAGGGTGGGGGTTGGGGGGGCAAATTTATTTTAGGGCATTTCTGCCCCCCCCCCCCCTGGGGCCGGCTGAGCTACAGGCCAAACACCACAGGTAGGCACCTTGCAAAAAACACCTCTGTTTTCTGCGAAAAAATATGTTGTGTCCACGTTGTGTTTTGGGCCATTTCCTTTTGTGGGCGCTAGGCCTACCCACAGAAGTGATGTACCATTTTTATCGAGAGTCTTAGGGGAACGCTGGGTGGAAGGAAATTTGTGGCTCCTCTCAGATTCCAGAACTTTCTGTCACCGAAATGAGAGGAAAAAGTGTTTTTTGGGCCAAATTTTTATGTTTGCAAAGGATTCTGGGTAACATAACCTGGTCAGAGCCCCGCAAGTCACCCCATCTTGGATTCCCCTGGGTTTCTAGTTTTCAAAAATGCACTGGTTTGCTAGGTTTCCTCAGGTGTCGGCTGAGCTACAGGCCAAAATCCACAGGTAGGCACTGCTTTTTATAAAAAAATGTGATGTGTCCACGTTGTGTTTTGGGCCCTTTCCTTTCGTGGGCGCTAGTCCTACCCACACAAGTGAGGTATCATTTTTATCGGGAGACTTGGGGGAACGCTGGGTAGAAGGAAATTTGTGGCTCCTCTCAGATTCTAGAACTTTCTGCCACAGAAATGTGAGTAACATGTGTATTTTTAGCCAAATTTTGAGGTTTGCAAAGGATTCTGGGTAACAGAACCTGGTCCGAGCCCCGCAAGTCACCCCTCCTTGGATTCCCCTAGGTCTCTAGTTTTCAGAAATGCACAGGTTTGGTAGGTTTCCCTAGGTGCCGGCTGAGCTAGAGGCCAAAATCTACAGGTAGGCACTTCGCAAAAAACACCTCTGTTTTTTTCCAAAATTTAGGATGTGTCCACGTTGCGCTTTGGGGTGTTTCCTGTCACCGGCGCTAGGCCTACCCACGCAAGTGAGGTATCATTTTTATCGGGAGACTTGGGGGAACGCTGGGTAGAAGGAAATTTGTGGCTCCTCTCAGATTCCAGAACTTTCTGCCACAGAAATGTGAGTAACATGTGTATTTTTAGCCAAATTTTGAGGTTTGCAAAGGATTCTGGGTAACAGAACCTGGTCCGAGCCCCGCAAGTCACCCCTCCTTGGATTCCCCTAGGTCTCTAGTTTTCAGAAATGCACAGGTTTGGTAGGTTTCCCTAGGTGCCGGCTGAGCTAGAGGCCAAAATCTACAGGTAGGCACTTCGCAAAAAACACCTCTGTTTTTTTCCAAAATTTAGGATGTGTCCACGTTGCGCTTTGGGGTGTTTCCTGTCGCCGGCGCTAGGCCTACCCACGCAAGTGAGGTATCATTTTTATCGGGAGACTTGGGAGAACGCTGGGTGGAAGCAAATTTGTAGCTCCTCTCAGATTCCAGAACTTTCTGCCACAGAAATGTGAGGGACATGTGTTTTTTTAGCCAAATTTTGAGGTTTGCAAAGGATTCTGGGTAACAGAACCTGGTCCGAGCCCCGCAAGTCACCCCTCCTTGGATTCCCCTAGGTCTCTAGTTTTCAGAAATGCACAGTTTTGGTAGGTTTCCCTAGGTGCCGGCTGAGCTAGAGGCCAAAATCTACAGGTAGGCACTTCGCAAAAAACACCTATGTTTTTTTCCAAAATTTAGGATGTGTCCACGTTGCGCTTTGGGGTGTTTCCTGTCGCCGGCGCTAGGCCTACCCACGCAAGTGAGGTATCATTTTTATCGGGAGACTTGGGGGAACGCTGGGTAGAAGGAAATTTGGGGCTCCTCTCAGATTCCAGAACTTTCTGCCACAGAAATGTGAGTAACATGTGTATTTTTAGCCAAATTTTGAGGTTTGCAAAGGATTCTGGGTAACAGAACCTGGTCCGAGCCCCGCAAGTCACCCCTCCTTGGATTCCCCTAGGTCTCTGGTTTTCAGAAATGCACAGGTTTGGTAGGTTTCCCTAGGTGCCGGCTGAGCTAGAGGCCAAAATCTACAGGTAGGCACTTCGCAAAAAACACCGCTGTTTTTTTCCAAAATTTAGGATGTGTCCACGTTGCGCTTTGGGGTGTTTCCTGTCGCCGGCGCTAGGCCTACCCACGCAAGTGAGGTATCATTTTTATCGGGAGACTTGGGGGAACGCTGGGTGGAAGGAAATTTGTAGCTCCTCTCAGATTCCAGAACTTTCTGCCACAGAAATGTGAGGGACATGTGTTTTTTTAGCCAAATTTTGAGGTTTGCAAAGGATTCTGGGTAACAGAACCTGGTCCGAGCCACACAAGTCACCCCTCCTTGGATTCCCCTAGGTCTCTAGTTTTCAGAAATGTACAGGTTTGGTAGGTTTCCCTAGGTGGCGGCTGAGCTAGAGGCCAAAATCTCCAGGTAGTCACTTTGCTAAAAACAGCTCTGTTTTCTGTGATGTGTCCACGTTGTGTTTTGGGGCATATCCTGTCGCGGGCGCTAGGCCTACCCACACAAGTGAGGTATCATTTTTATCGGGAGACGTGGGGGAACGCTGGGTGGAAGGAAATTTGTGGCTCCTCTCAGATTCCAGAACTTTCTGCCACAGAAATGTGAGGAACATGTGTTTTTTTAGCCAAATTTTGAGATTTGCAAAGGATTCTGGGTAACGGAACCTGGTCCGAGCCCCGCAAGTCACCCCTCCTTGGATTCCCCTAGGTCTCTAGTTTTCAGAAATGCACAGGTTTGGTAGGTTTCCCTAGGTGGCGGCTGAGCTAGAGGCCAAAATCTACAGGTAGTCACTTTGCTAAAAACAGCTCTGTTTTCTGTGATATGTCCACGTTGTGTTTTGGGGCATATCCTGTCGCGGGCGCTAGGCCTACCCACACAAGTGAGGTATCATTTTTATCGGGAGACGTGGGGGAACGCTGGGTGGAAGGAAATTTGTGGCTCCTCTCAGATTCCAGAACTTTCTGCCACAGAAATGTGAGGAACATGTGTTTTTTTAGCCAAATTTTGAGGTTTGCAAAGGATTCTGGGTAACAGAACCTGGTCCGAGCCCCGCAAGTCACCCCTCCTTGGATTCCCCTAGGTCTCTAGTTTTCAGAAATGCACAGGTTTGGTAGGTTTCCCTAGGTGGCGGCTGAGCTAGAGGCCAAAATCTACAGGTAGTCACTTTGCTAAAAACAGCTCTGTTTTCTGTGATATGTCCACGTTGTGTTTTGGGGCATATCCTGTCGCGGGCGCTAGGCCTACCCACACAAGTGAGGTATCATTTTTATCGGGAGACGTGGGGGAACGCTGGGTGGAAGGAAATTTGTGGCTCCTCTCAGATTCCAGAACTTTCTGCCACAGAAATGTGAGGAACATGTGTTTTTTTAGCCAAATTTTGAGATTTGCAAAGGATTCTGGGTAACAGAACCTGGTCCGAGCCCCGCAAGTCACCCCTCCTTGGATTCCCCTAGGTCTCTAGTTTTCAGAAATGCACAGGTTTTGTAGGTTTCCCTAGGTGGCGGCTGAGCTAGAGGCCAAAATCTACAGGTAGTCACTTTGCTAAAAACAGCTCTGTTTTCTGTGATATGTCCACGTTGTGTTTTGGGGCATATCCTGTCGCGGGCGCTAGGCCTACCCACACAAGTGAGGTATCATTTTTATCGGGAGACGTGGGGGAACTCTGGGTGGAAGGAAATTTGTGGCTCCTCTCAGATTCCAGAACTTTCTGCCACAGAAATGTGAGGAACATGTGTTTTTTTAGCCAAATTTTGAGGTTTGCAAAGGATTCTGGGTAACAGAACCTGGTCCGAGCCCCGCAAGTCACCCCTCCTTGGATTCCCCTAGGTCTCTAGTTTTCAGAAGTGCACAGGTTTGGTAGGTTTCCCTAGGTGGCGGCTGAGCTAGAGGCCAAAATCTACAGGTAGTCACTTTGCTAAAAACAGCTCTGTTTTCTGTGATATGTCCACGTTGTGTTTTGGGGCATATCCTGTCGCGGGCGCTAGGCCTACCCACACAAGTGAGGTATCATTTTTATCGGGAGACGTGGGGGAACGCTGGGTGGAAGGAAATTTGTGGCTCCTCTCAGATTCCAGAACTTTCTGCCACAGAAATGTGAGGAACATGTGTTTTTTTAGCCAAATTTTGAGGTTTGCAAAGGATTCTGGGTAACAGAACCTGGTCCGAGCCACAGAAGTCACCCCTCCTTGTATTCCCCTAGGTCTCTAGTTTTCAGAAATGCACAGGTTTGGTAGGTTTCCCTAGGTGGCGGCTGAGCTAGAGGCCAAAATCTACAGGTAGTCACTTTGCTAAAAACAGCTCTGTTTTCTGTGATGTGTCCACGTTGTGTTTTGGGGCATATCCTGTCGCGGGTGCTAGGCCTACCCACACAAGTGAGGTATCATTTTTATCGGGAGACGTGGGGGAACGCTGGGTGGAAGGAAATTTGTGGCTCCTCTCAGATTCCAGAACTTTCTGCCACAGAAATGTGAGGAACATGTGTTTTTTTAGCCAAATTTTGAGGTTTGCAAAGGATTCTGGGTAACAGAACCTGGTCCGAGCCACACAAGTCACCCCTCCTTGGATTCCCCTAGGTCTCTAGTTTTCAGAAATGCACAGGTTTGGTAGGTTTCCCTAGGTGGCGGCTGAGCTAGAGGCCAAAATCTACAGGTAGTCACTTTGCTAAAAACAGCTCTGTTTTCTGTGATGTGTCCACGTTGTGTTTTGGGGCATATCCTGTCGCGGGTGCTAGGCCTACCCACACAAGTGAGGTACCATTTTTATCGGGAGACTTGGGGGAACATAGATTAGCAAAACAAGTACTATTGCCCCTTGTCTTTCTCTACATTTTTTCCTTCCAAATATAGGAGTGTGTGTAAAAAAGACATCTATTTGAGAAATTCCCTGTAATTCACGTGCTACTATGGTCACCCCGGAATTCAGAGATGTGCAAATAACCACTGCTCCTCAACACCTTATCTTGTGCCCTTTTTGGAAATGCAAAGGTTTTCTTGATAGCAATTTTTTACTCCTTATATTTCAGCAAATGAATTGCTGTATACCCGGTATAGAATGAAAACGCACTGCAGGGTGCAGCTCATTTATTGGCTCTGGGTTCCTCGGGTTCTTGATGAACCTACAAACCCTATATATCCCCGCAACCAGAGGAGTCCAGCAGACGTAACGGTATATTGCTTTCGATAATCTGACATTGCAGGGAAAAGTTACAGAGTAAAACGTAGAGAAAAATTTATGGTTTTTTCACCTCAATTTCAATATTTTTCTTTTTCAGCTGTTATTTTCTGTAGGAAACCCTTGTAGGATCTACACAAATGACCCCTTGCTGAATTCAGAATTTTGTCTACTTTTCAGAAATGTTTAGGTTTCTGGGATCCAGCATTGGTTTCATGACCATTCCTGTCACTGACTGGAAGGAGGCTGAAAGCACAAAAAATTGCACAAATGGGGTATGCCCCAGTAAAATGCCAAAATTGTGTTGAAAAATTGGGTTTTCGGATTCAAGTCTGCCTGTTCCTGAAAGCTGGGAAGCTGCTGAGTTTAGCACCTCAGACCCTTTGTTGATGCCATTTTCAGGGGAAAAACCACAAGCCTTCTTCTGCAGCCCCTTTTTCCAATTTTTTTGAAAAAAACGAAATTTTCACTGTATTTTGGCCAATTTCTTGGCCTCCTTCAGGGGAACCCACAAAGTCTGGGTACCTTTAGAATCCCTAGGATGTTGGAAAAAAAGGACGCAAATTTGGCTTGGTTAGCTTATGTGGACAAAAAGTTATGAGGGCCTAAGCGCGAACTGCCCCAAATAGTCAAAAAAGGGCCTGGCACAGGAGGGGGAAAAGGCCTGGCAGCGAAGGGGTTAACTGGAATGCCCTGTTTTGTATTCTTGCAGTGTTTGGGTTTCTAACCCCTAATTATAAATATATGTTTTGGGAGCTACACAGCGAGGCAGAAACCAAGATCATTGTTAACACAAAGGAGGCTGAGTCAGTAAAGATAAAGGGCCAGATGTAGCAAACGTTTAGCGAGTCGCAAACGGCAAAATTTGCCGTTTGCGACTCGCTAAACGCGTTTGCCAATGCAGAAATGCATATTGCTAGTCGTTACCGACTCGCAATATGCATTTCCGACTCGCAAATAGGAAGGGGTGTTCCCTTCCTATTTGCGAGTCGCAGTGGGATGCAATACCATTTGCTACCGCGTACGCGGTCGCAAATGGCATCGCAGTTACCATCCACTTCAAGTGGATGGTAACCCACTCGCAAATTGGAAGGGGACCCCTTCCAGTTTGTGACTGGACCCAAAAATATTTTTTCAGGGCAGGGAGTGGTCCAAGGGACAACTCCCTGCCCTGAAAAAATACCGAAACTAAAGGTTTCGGTTTTTCTTTAAGTGCAGCTCGTTTTCCTGCAAGGAAAACGGGCTACACTTAAAAAAAAAAACTTCTTTATTGAAAAGCAGGTCACAAACATGGAGGTCTGCTGACGTCAGCAGGCCTCCATGTTAGCGAGTGCCTATACTCGCTATGGGGCCGCAATTTGCGACCCACCTCATGAATATTCAAGAGGTGGGTCATTGCGACCCCATAGCGAGTTGCAGTCGGTGTCTGAGACACCGTACTGCATAGCAATTTGCAACTTGCAAATTGCGAGTCGCAGGGACTCGCAATTTGCAAGTCGCAAATTGCCGATTTACTACATCTGGCCCTTAGTGTGGTACACGCCAGGGCTATCTCCTGCCCTCTATTTTCTTTACTTTCTTCATAGAACTGCTGGCAGTTAGAGTCCATTCTAATACACTTATCATGCCCCCTATTGAGCGGAAAGCAAACATTGAATTGTTTGAAGATAACCTGATCTTATATTTAAAGGCCAAGATTCAAAATATCTATAATGTCATTGACCAAATCACCAGATTTACTTGGGTCGGGAGGTGTAAAGTCAATCAAGCCAAAACTGAACTTATTTTGTTCAATGCTATGCGAGATGAACTTTCACCCTGCCTACAGAGAGTTCTGCAACATCCCATTAGATATCTAGGAATGTACACTCAAAATAATTTTTCCCATTTATTTCACGTAAATTATGAGGTAATACTCATCAAGCTCGAGGGATTGCCGGAGCATTAGACACTTTTGCCATTCTCTCTGATTGGCCGGGTCACATTAATTAACATGCCTATTCTTCCATTTGTTTTCATTTGTTTTTTTACCCTCCCCTTGAAAATTCTCAGACCAATATTTATACTTTTTAGCACCATATTTGCACCATTGTTTTACGCAAAAACAGCGCAAACTTGCAAAATACAATTGTATTTTGTAAGTTTGTGCAGTTTTTGCATCAAAAAGTGGGGTAATTGTGGCGATAAAGTATAAATATGGGCCTCAGTGTTTATTTTAAGGAGCTGGATTCCAATATTAGAAGATTTGTTTGGGCTAATAAACAGCCCATGGTGAAAATGTCCACTTTGCAGCTTGAGGTAACTCAGAGGTACTAGCACTACCGCACTTGCAGACATATTTCCAGGCTGTAACAGTCCATGCTATGGTTTTATTACCAACAGCTTCCACGGGCTTTGATAATTTTTCATTGGTTTGTTTGGATCACAGAAAGTGCAATCACATCACCGGTTTTCTTGAGAACAGCTAAACTCTCCAAGAAAACTTGGGTACACACCCTAGCTTCTTGCATTCAGGTATATTTCACAAAGTGGGCTGTTCTGGCCTGTGACAGTTATACCCAAATACATGACTGCAAAATGTGGGGTTTGATTCAATCTAAAGGATCATTACAGAGGTGGAAAGCTCTGGGTATGAGAGTTTAGGTGACTTTTATAATGGTGCTAATTTAGTTTCATGGGATTCAATAAGCCAACATTTTGGTAGCCATTGCCCAACACTCTGGTTTAGTTTTGTTAAAATTTTTAGTTTTCTCAAGAATAGCTATGTGATGATGAATGAGGATGCCCACGTGTTGGTTCAGCGTATTAGTGACACTAAGCTATCAGGGATGGGAAACTGATATTCCTAATCAGAACTTGCAACCAGAATAGCTCTAAAATATTTTCCTGAGAATTGGTTGTAGTTTCAACACTAAAGAATGGCAGTTTCCCAGTGAATTAGGACGTAGATCATTAAGAGCTGCAAATTTAAAGAATGCTGTTTTTATCGAGATGGTTAGCCTATTGCACACCGCATAGGCTACACAGGATGTTTCCCTCTTGGCAGGACCATTGTTTTAGATGTAAGGTCAATGAGTTGGGTGGTTCGGTACACACCTTTTGTGACTGCCTCAATATACACTGATTGTGGGATGAGTTTTTTTAAAGTACTGTCAAGTATGCTAGTTTGGTTTGGTTCCTCATACGAGATATCCCCCCCTATTGTTGCACCCAGCCCTTTTTGCAGGGTCATCCCTAAACTTTGTGCATCCTTCCTCCTAATTTTTCTGACCTGTTGGCTGTAGGACTCTGGGCTCTTTACCACTGCTAAACAGTGCTAAAATGCATATGCTCTTGGTGTACATTGTACTGTTGATTGGTTTATCCATGATTGGCATATTTGATTTACTGGTAATTCCCTAGTAAAGTGCACTAGAGGTGCCCAGGGCCTGTAAATCAAATTCTACTAGTGGGCCTGCAGCACTGATTGTGCCACCCATATAAGCAGCCCTTTAACTGTGTCTTAGACCTGCTACCACAGTGTCTTTGTGTGCAGTTTTAAACTGCCAATTCGACCTGGCAAGTGTACCCACTTGCCAGGCCCAAACCTTCCCTTTTGGTACATCTAAGGTACCCCTAAGTTAGGTCCTAGGTAGCTCCATGGGCAGGGTGCAGTTTATTTAAAAGGTTGGACATATCCCAACTGTGAAATACTGCCAAATTCGGGTTTCACAGTTGCAAGGCCTATCTACTTCATAGGTTGACATGGGGCTGCCTTTAAATAACCTTAAAGTGCAGATTTTCTTTGAGAGTAGATAGAAATATGGAGTTTGGGGTCTCTGAACTCACAATTTTAAAATACATCTTTTAGTGAAGTTGTTTTTTATATTGTGAGTTTAAAAATGCCACTTTTAAAAAGTAGACATTTTCTTGCTTAAACCATTCTGTGACTCTGCCTGTTTGTGGATTCCCCGTCTGGGTCAGTTTGACAGTTGGGCTGTTCACACCTCTCCTCTAGACAGTGGCACAAAGGGAGCTAGGGAGTAGCCTGTGTATCCTGATGAGCCATCTGAGCTAGAGTGGAGGGAGGAGTGGTCACTTACACTTGAAAGGACTGGGCCTTCCCTCACACAATGCAGTCCCCAACCCCCTGGTGTGCGTCTGGGGCCTTGCCTGTCACGAACTGCACTCAGCTTCTCACCTCTGGATGCAGGATTGGAGAAAATACCCGGTCTTTTTCTGGTTCTGAATAATCCCAGATACGGGCAAACCTTTCTAGTAGCCACGGTGCTGCTTGACAGAGAATGCCTAAGCAGACCGTACCCTCAAGAAGGGGTCCCAGAGGAAAAACCTCAAGAAATGGGGAAAAAACCTCAAAACAGGAACTCCTGAAAAAGAAGAAAAAATAGGACTTGAAAAACAGGAAAAAGGCAAAAATCTCCAAAAGCGAAAACAGAGACGACGAACAGGAGCAAAGAGCACCACCAAAAGGAAGTTTTTGCAATGCAAGGTAGAGCAAGACTGAATGACTTATATACTTGAAAAGAGGAAGTGACTTCACAGGAAATGAAAACGACACCATCTAGAATTGGGAAAAGCCCATAGAAAAGTATAGGGAAAAGGATGTAGGGCCAGATGTAGGTACGTTGCAACTCGCAAATTGCAACTCACAATTTGCTATGCAGAACGGTGTCTCAGACACCTTCTGTAACTCGCAATGGGGTCGCAAAGACCCACCTCATTAATATTAATCAGGTGGGTTGCAGTTTGCGACCCCATTGCGAGTCTGGGCACTCACGGGGCCTGCTGGAGACAGCAGACCACCATGTCCGTGACTGATTTTCAATAAAGCAGTTTTTTTTTCCATCTGCAGCCCGCTTTCCTTAAAGGAAAACGAGCTGCACTTGGAAAAAAAATACCGAAACCTTTTGTTTCCGTTTTTTTCAGAGGCAGTGTTCCATAGGACCACTGCCTGCTCTGAAAAATGTTTTTTGTGTTCATTCACAAAGGGGAAGGGGTCCCATGGGAACCCCTTCCCGTTTGCGAATGAGTTACCATCCACTTCAAGTGGATGGTAACTGCGAGTTGATTTGCGACCGCGAAAGCGTTGCGAGTCGCAAATAGGAAGGGAACACCCCTTCCTATTTGCGAGTCGGAAACACATTTTGCGAGTCGGTTCCGACTCGCAAAATGCGTTTCTGCATAGCGTGAGGGCTTTTGTGCCTCGCAAAAGCCTTGCTACATCTGGTCCCTAGTGTATAAGAAAAGGGCATGCTGGAAAATGGAAACAGGAAGAAGACAACATGGAAATCAGCAGGAATAGAGAGGAAAATAAAGAAAACAGGATCCACGGAACAATGAAAAAAGAGACGACAAAGAGACCACCACCGACAGAAGAAAAGAGAATCCCCTAAAATAGGTAAGGGCGACGCGACCAGGAGCGCAAAAGATGCTTCCTGGAACCCGTCGCCAAAACGTGGAAAAAACACGGAGGATGGCGCTCCGAAAATTGGAAGCGTAATCCGACCGCGGTCGAAGAAAGAGACGCTGTGGTGAGGCGCGGCGTCACATTGCCTGGACAAGGAAGGATCTTGCAAACACTTGAGACTTTGCTTTGAAGTTTGCCAACGTCAAAGACAGATCAGGGTATATGAAGAAGACCCAAAACCCCAGACTTTAATAGAATCTTTCTGGAATCAAGAGGAACCTCTGCCCTGGAGAAGAGCTGAAGGAGGAGTACTGTCCCTTTGCTGCATTGCTTTGCTGGACTGGCCTGCAGTTGCTGCTTATGCCTGAAAAGAGTTCAAAGGGTGATATTTGCTGTGTGTCCTGCTTTAGAAAGTTCTTCAAGGCTTGGAGTAGAGCTTGACTCATTTTGGAAGTCGCAGGGACACCAAAGACGTCAGTTTCCTTGACTTACAGCACTGGGAACTGTTTGTTTTGTGCTGTTCACAAGGAGAAACCACTGAGCCGCCGCCAACGAAGCCGCTGGCCAGCACCGTGACCTGCGACGCCTCACGGAGCTGCGCTGCCCTGCTTCCCACCGTGACCCTGGTCTCACTGACGCCGTCATCAGATGACTTCATCAAGCCGCTGCTCGCACCTCAACCTGTATGCCCTGCACTCTGGCATTACCTGCTCACACCGCAGCCTGGGCCTCCACGACTCCGCCACTCCTGCTGACAGCGCTGCTGCTGCCTGCACCATGGCCTGTGGACATTGCTCGTGAGGAGCATGAATCACCGTCCCATCCTGTCCCACACTGCTGGCTTGGACCTCCGATGGCAGCACTTCAGAAACGACGATGCCGCTGCCTGCACCGTGATCTGTGGACACCGCATGTCACACCGACCCGCTTCACACTGCAGACCTGGTTTCACCAAAGCTGCTGGATGCTGTCACCAAGCCGCAGCCTGCACTGTGACCTGTGGCACCGCACTTTGCATTGTCCCTCTTCGCACCGCAGCCCCGATGCCATCCATACCAGCACTCCTGACTTCATCAGCCCGGAGTTTGATCTGCAACGCATGTGACCTCAAGGGCCTGATGACTTCCGCACCAACTCCGTAACCGACATCGCAACGCCATCGATGCCGCTCTCCGGTGCTCACTGCGAGAATCAATATGCCCTGCAAATCCAAGGGACTGCTTGCGACTGGCCTGAAATGTTGGTTTTGTTGATCACAATGCCGTGATAGCCCCAGGTGGAGCTATTGACTTCAAGGAACTGTATTTTTAAAGATAAATCTTACAAAATTCATATCTTTGGCACTGTATGTTGGATTTTTATCATTTTGGTCTTGTTTTACACAGATAAATATTGGCTATTGTCTAAAACTGGTGTGGTGTCCTTTTGTAGTTTTTTCACTGTATTATTGTGTATCATGTGCAAGTGCTTTACACATTCCTTCTAAGAAAAGCCTGACTGCTCCTGCCAAGCTACCAAGGGGGTGACCAGGGGTTATCTGAGCGGGTATCTCCCTTATTCTGACTAGAATAAGGGTCCCTACTTGAGCAGGGTGCAAACCAACTGCCAACAAGAGACCCCATTTCTAACACCTAACGATATACCAGCAATTATTTATATCAGTAGCTACTGGAGTGGCAAGCTCGCTGATTCTTCAATGTTGGAAAACAGATATGGTTCCATCATATCAGCAATGGTAAGACAAAATGATACATGCACAAGCTTTTGAAGAGGCTTAAACTAAGCAAGTAGGGTCCCTTCAGACATTCATGGCTACTTGGGCATTTTTTTCCAGGTTACAGCTTCTTGATATGCTTCACTAGTTGGGAGTACATTTTAATCTATGTTAGTGTGCAAATTATTGCTACAAGGTGCTTATGGTGTAAATTATTGCTATAATATAGATTTCACCTTTTCCTAAAGTCTCCCAGGAGACACTGTTTGGATAATAATTCTTTTCATATTTCTTTGCTGGGCCGCCTTGATGCTTGAACCGGTAATGCATTGATAATACACTTTATTAAGTTTTTGAATTGCACTCCTTCCACGCTTGCACTTTATTGCCCTCATGTATTGCATTCTCTTGGCAATCATATTGCACTTTTATTGCCTAGGGGTGCAATTACTTAAGGCACAAGGAGGTTTGTTCTGAGTCCTGTCAAATGGCAGACAGTGATATTGCTATTTCTCAATGCACGTTATTGAGACCGGCAATGTACTGGCAATGCACTTTGTTAATTTTTTTAATTACACTTTCTTCAAGTTTGCATTTTATTGCCCTCAAGCATTACATTCTCTTTGCACTTTCATTGCACTTTTATTGCCAAGAGGGGCCATCGATTAAGTCTCAATGGGATATGCTCTGAGTCAAGTCAAATGGTGACAGTGATATTGTTATTTGGCAATGCACTTTATCTAGAGTTGTTTAGTCCTCAATGTTGTCTTGCATTTTAATGCCAGGTTTTTCTGTCACTGTGAATGATCTATAGGGAAGGAACATATAATGTAATGGTGATAATACTCTATAAAGCAGGCAATATCCATTAATTGCTTACCATATATTGACTTGGTTCTCATTTGATGTATCACTATAGTTCTTTTTCTATCCTGCTCAAATAGAAAAAGACCACAATAACAAGCTCCTCTCCGGCATCAAACAACAATGCGCAAATTGGCCATCGAAAAAGCAAAAAGGCTATGACTCCCATTGGAGCTCTGAATAATAAGGGCTATGGAAGGAATAGGTCTTCTCCTAATTCCAAAACATGGCCCACACTGCTCGAAAGATTACACTACCCTAAGTCCTGTGCGATGTCCTTGTAGACCTTTGGTCATAAACTCTAATATCCTGGAACAATATCTGAGAGAAAGGGTCTTTTCAACATCCATTCTCAATCCTCAAAGCACCTGATAATGTCTGCCAGCAGACAAATGTTGCTCCAATCATAAAGTAACTCAAATAATGTAAAGCCTTGCCCAAGTTTCGCATTCTGGCTGGCTTCCTTTTGAACACTGTCAACCTCAAGTTTGAAGGACATTCACATCTCCACTAACACTGCCATCTAGGCTAGACCCATCATCTACACCTCTCTAAATGCAGGCATCTTCTCCAATAACCTTCAGACTTCTTACACCAAACCAAATATTAAAGATTAAATTGATTTAAAAAGCTACCACCAAGTCTCAAATAATACCATGCAAACTGAATGTAAGAGCTTCTTTGACTTAAATCCATGCATTTCTAAAAGGAAATAAAATGCTCTTCACCTTTCAAACTAGCTTCCATCCTGGCAGACCTAACTGACAGGAATATAGTTGTCACTCACTACTTCAGGAACTGTCAGCTACCATTGATACAGTCCATAACTGTTCCCCACAAGAAAAGCTAGAAGGTCTTGGACTACGAGAAATAATCATACACCAAATCTCCTTCGACCTAGCTCCAACAGATAAATCATCATCTTGCACCCATCTTACTCATCAACTCCATTCCACACTAACACTGAGGTGTCCTAAGTTTCTATCATCTTTCCCTCTTGTTCAGTGCTTATCTCAACCGTTACCAGACCTGAAGGCCCCTAATCTAACTTGTTACAACTACAGAGGCAGTATCCAGGCCACCCTTGTGTGGACCAGATAGACCTAGATGGTTCCAGGCTAGGTCACTAACTCTAAGCCATGGACCAACTCACCCAAAACTAAAATCTTCACATGCACATATCACTGGCTACCTGTAATTATTCATGTCTCCTTCAAAGCATGTTTCATTGCCTACTGGAGAATCCAAATGAAGCCATGGCAAAACACACCGATTAAACCCTCCCACCAAAACTGACCCCTCTACTGACAATCCCACCCTTCAAGAACATACAGGCAGATATGTTCTAGATCTAACTTCTTGAAAAGGTAAGGAACAACCAAGACCACATGGAATTCAGTAAAGACCCAGCTGTTCCCTAACAAATGGCACCCATACCACAATGAAGTGCCAGATTTAACATTTCCACACATTAGAGCCTGTCACCTACATACGGATGGCAGGCATCAGGTTGGGAGAATGAACATCTTTCTCCTCTTGGCTATACTTCAAGTATAAGGGGATCTTGAACATCAGTGCAACACAATAAGAGCGTCCTCATAATCACCACGTCCCCCACAAAAATTACTCCTGCGTAAGCCACACTATAAACCCACACTATGTCAAGCAAGCACAACAATCGATACGTGCAAATTACAATGGGCCAGATTTACTAGTTTTAGTTTTACTTTCACAAACACTCAGAATCAGTCATCATTAGAAATTAAGGGAACAATGGAGTTACATTTAAAAAATATGTCTCAAGTTTTTTGAAGGGTATCATTTATGGCTACTTTGAATAAAACATAATAGCGCTGCACAGAACCCTTAATTAATCATGCATTATTCAGGGAAATGTAAGCTGCGTGTAAAGGGTCATGATTTAAAAAATCTAATTTAGAGATGTTATTAATTATTTTTGACACTTTCCTTTAATAGGTGTTGTTGCACGTTACATGTTGTATCCTTAAACTTTCTTTAAACCTATGTTTTTATTTAACCAATAGAAATGTTTTGTTCTACATGGCACTTGCTACAGGAGATTGTACAGTTCTGCAGTACTGAAAATACCCATATCAATAAACCATAAAATAATGAAAGGCTGTGATGCATCCTGTCTTACGGATTTTAGATTGCTATAGAAGGGATCTTTGCCCACCCACTAGAGATGTATATGTTTTGCTATTGTATGTGATTGCATTTACGTAGAACTTCATCCCCGATGATGAACAATAAAACAAACTACTATTAATTTGTGTTACAATAATAGCATTTAAAACATTTGATGCACAGTCCCCCCGTCATATACCCTTTCTTTAGAAGACAAAATATTTCATGCTGATCACTTCCAGTATATTTTTTTTGTCCAGTGTTGGAAACTTTTTGGCTTTTATTGCAATAAGGCCTGCATGGTTCCCCATTGTGTATCGTATCTATGAAACGTGATAATGGCAGCTTTCACCCCTGCAGTTTCCTTCACACCTGTGCAATTGCATATTAAGTACTCATCACTGACCGTTTTGTTTTTTGACAGGGAAATGGTTGTTCAGAGCTGAGCTGAGCAGTGCAGTGAAGTAGTGAACAAACATGAAACAGCTAATGCTGCTTAAATACCCTTAAGAGGACACGAGGAACGCTGTTAGTTAGAGCCGACAGCCTATGTTTTGCCAGCGTACACACAGCAGCTGCAGGAGAGAGGTCGAGGTACGGAGTCGAAAGCCCGCTCAGCCCAAAAGGTTATGTGTTCTGGATTTTAGGTTTCATAAGGCAGTTGAGCCATAGGAATGACAGAGGAAATATAGCATACACTAAATGGTTAATCGAAATGGCTACATCAAACCACATTATAAATGTGTACATCAAACTTATCAGAACTTGCTATTTATTAATGTATAAAATAAAAAAAGTTAGAATTACCTTGTGTATTTAGTATCAGAGGGAAATAAGTACATATATTTTTACATGTGGTGGGAATATTATGACATTCAAAACTTGTGGGAAAGAGTGGTGAACAATTTGACGTTTTGTATGCTGACACATTGACCTCATCTATGAGATGTCTTTGTTGGAAGATATTTCCACTAAAAAGAGAGGTATACCAACCATGAAACCTATTGAGTCTTTAACTGTAATTGCTAAGAGAAAAGATATGAGTTGGATGAAGTGGTAACGTTCTCATCTGAAACTCTGGGTGCTAAATAAGATAAAGATGATACTTGGGGGCCATATGGTATAGAGAACTCAGGATTTTAGTGCTGATGCAGAGAAGACCTCAAATCTAGCTTCAGCAAAGCTCATGTACTCCTCCAATGACAAATCACCTTGATGTGGGATTTGTTTTACAACTGAAACGTGAAAAAACTACATAATTACTAATAATAACATACAAATCACCTTCGTTTTTAGACAGTGATATTACATGCTACACACTATTTTCGGAGGTGGCTGGTAATCTTCAAAAGTGGAGGGTGTAAACCTTTTCTCAAATGCCAGTGAGGGAGCCTGGCTTCTTCTCATAATGTTCATGGCATCTTTTCACACTCACTGGCTCTCAGTCTCGCTTTCATACACATTTTTCCTCAGCATTATTCACTCACATTCACTTACTCTCATTCTTCACTTGTATTTCTGTTCACTCAGTCTTACTATGATTCACATTCCTATACACTTTCATTCATTCTCACTCTGTCCACCTCATTCTCATTCATTCTGACTTACTCAACTTCACTCTGTCACTGTCTCACTCAATCCCACTCTGACTCACTCACTCCGACTCACTCACTCTCACTCTGACTCACTCAGCCTCACTCATTCCTACTCAGTTCACTCGTTCTGACTCACTCTATCTCCTTTTGGCTCACTCAGTCCTCTCATCCCAGTCAGTCTCATTCACTCACTTAGTCTTATTCAATCTCAATCAGTCTCCCTCATTCTCAGCAAATACCACTCCTTGTCACTCAGCTCCACTCAGTCTGACTGGGATGCACCTGGTTTCACTCAGTGTCACTCATTTGCACTTAGTCTTAGTCTGACTTACTTTGACTCAGTCAGTCTCACTGATCCTCATCCATTCCAATTCACCCATTTTTGCTCTGACACACTCAATATCACTCATTCTCATTAAGTTCCAATCATTCTTACTCATTTTGGTTCACTCAATCTCACTGTGGGTCACTCAGTCTCACTAAGTCTCATTTTGACTCACTCTGTCTCACTCGGTCTTCCTCTGTCTCACTGTCTCACTGACTCACTGATTCTCTCTCAGTCATAATCAGTGTCTCTCATTCTTACTCAATCTCACTCATTCTCAGTCAGCACCACTCATTCTGACTCAGTTCCACACACTCTCTCAATCTCATTCAGAGTCACCTAGTCTCACTCAGTCCCATTCATTCACACTCATGCTGGCTTGCTCAGTGTCACTCTGAATACATTCACTGATTCTTACTCTCATTCTTACTCTCCCTCAGTCACAATCATTCTCAGTTACTCAGTGTAGGAGGCTAGCCTGGTTTGTAGTGGGTACCTTGGGTACTTACATCTTATACCAGGTCCAGTTATAACTTATTAGTGAAGTAGTAGTGTTCTAGTAGCTTAGGCTGATAGAGGTAGCTATAGCAGAGCAGCTTAGGCTGAACTAGGAAACATGCAAAGCTCCTGCAATACCACTTTTAGGGCCAGATTTAGGTAAGTACGGGATTGCGACTCACAGATTGTGAGTCGCAATCCCATATGCAGGATGGTGTCCCTGACCCCATCTGCGAATCGCAAGGGGGTCGCAAAGACCCACCTCATTAATAATAATGAGGTAGGTCGCAATTTGCGACCCACTTGCGATTCCCTGCACTCACAGGGATGGTGGCCTGCTGGAGACAGCAGACAATCATGTCTGTGACTGCTTTTTTAATAAAGCAGTTTTTTTTATTTTTTATTACAGCCCATTTTCCTTAAAGGAAAACGAGTTGCAATACACTCGGGAAAATGAAACCATTTGGTTTCATTTTTTCAGAGTAGGCAGTGGTCCATTGGACCACTGCCTACTCTGAAAGAATATTTTGAGAGCCATTCACAAAGGGAAAGGGGTCCCCATCGGAAAGGGGTCCCATGGGGACCCCTTCCCTTTTGCGAATGAGTTAGCACCCACTTCACATGGGTGCTAACTGCGAATTGCTTTGCAACCGTGTTTGCGGTCACAAAGCAATTCAGCATTGCGGTGCGAATCGCAAATAGGAAGGGGAACACCCCTTCCTATTTGCAAGTCGCATTCCCATTTTGCAAGTCGGTACCGACTCGCAAAATGGGAATGTGCATCGCGATGCACCTTTTGCATGGCGCAAACTGCGAATTTCGAAGTTTGCGCCATGCAAAATGTTTCCTACATCTGGCCCCTAGTCACAATGTACTTATGCTCAAGTAAAGACAATACTCAGTGTTACCAAAAAAACAAAGGTAGTTTATTTGGGTGACACAGTACCAAAAATTCTCTTTCTGGAGGTAAGTATTATACACAATATATACACTAGATACCAAAATAAGGTAAGTAATTAGACATAGGATAATGCAAACAATAGAAAATGCTATAGAATAAAATGGTAGAAAATAGGTCTAGGGGCAACACAAACCATATACTAAGAAAGTTGAATGCGAATCACAAATTCCCCCCTAGACAAGTGTAGTGTGTGCAGAATCGCTGGGAGAGTAAGAATACAGTAAGGTAAGTAAATTAGCCCATCCCGGAGCCCAGAAAAGCAGGAGTAAAGTTCTGCAAGTTTCCTTAGGACACACTACACTTCATGATTGGAATTATTGCAAGACCCAACAAAGTCTGCAAACAACAAACAGTGGATTCCTGGACCTGAAGACCTGTAAAAGAAGGAGACCAAGTGCAGAAGTTGAAAGAAGTTCCTGGAAGGACAGGAGCCCCTGCCAACCCAGAGGAGGGTGCAAAAGAAGAGTTCCCGGTTGGGCGAAGACTGCAGAAATGCACCCTAGGAAGATGCCAGTGGGTTTCTGCATAATGCAAAGGATGTCCCACGTTGTGAAGTGGGATGCAGGTGAGTTTTGGCAATGGATTCCTCCAAAAAGCCTTGGTTCTGGCAAAGTTGTGTTTTGCATCAAAATGGCACTGGCTGGACCCAGGACGGACCTGGGGACCTCATCTCTGTGTGAGGGGAAGAGGGGGCTCTCAGCACTTCAGAGAGCCCTCGGGATGCCCAACAGCACCCACAGGAGTCCCAGGACACGGGGACAAAGAAGGTGCAAAACGCAATTGGTGCAGCATTGTAAAGAAGGGTCCCACGCCGCCGGAGGTCAACACAGCAAGTTGAGCATTGCAGGACAGAGTGCTGGGGACCTGGGTCAGGCTGTGTAGGAAGGAATTTTGCAAATAGTGCACAGAGGCCTCAGGAGCTGAAGAAGACACAGTGCACAGGGGTACTGTTGCTCTCAGTGAAGGCAAGGTCTTACCTCCTCCAAATTGTGTCAGCAGGACATCAGGACAGTCTGTGTCAATGGGGTCCACCTTCTGTGTTTCTATGAGCATGCTCGTCGCTGTGAGAGGAGTCCAGGAGTACTGGTCATCAACTTGGAAGGTGCCTGCGTGAGAAGGGAAGTGACTCTGTCACCCCACGGGAGATTTCTTCGGTCCTTCTGATGCAGGATGAAGATAGGGAGTCCTCAGAGTGTGCACACTGTGGAAACTGTTGCAGTAGCTGGCTGGAGCTGAAGTTGCAGAAGGAAAGTATCTCTTGTGGATACTTTGTTGCTGTTACAGCGGTTCCTGGAGAAGGCTGCGATTGATCCGTGATCAGAGGATGAAATTGTTGTTCCAGAGGATTCCTGCTGGAAACTTGCAAAAAGAATCTGAAGAGAACCCACAGGAGAGACCCTAAATAGCCCTGAGAGGGGGATTGGCTACCTTATCAAGTAAGGACCTATCAGGAGGGGTCTCTGACGTCACCTGCTGGCACTGGCCACTCAGAGTCCTCCAGAGTGACCCACAACTTGCAAAGCAAGATGGCTGAAGTCTGGGACACAGTGGAGGAGCTCTGGGCACCACCCCTAGGGTGGTGATGGACAGGAGAGTGGTCACTCCCCTTTCCTTTGTCCAGTTTCACACCAGAGCAGGGACCAGAGGTCCCTGAACCAGTGTAGACTGGCATATGCAAGGAGGGCACAATGTGTGCCCTTAAATGCGTTTCCAGAGGCTGAGGGAGGCTACCCCTCCTCAGCCTGTAACACCTATTTCAAAAGGGAGAGGGTGTAACACCCTGCTGTCAGAGGAAATGCTTTGTTCTGCCTTCCTGGGACTGAGCTGATCAGACCCCAGGAGGGCAGAACGCTGTCTGTGAGGTGGCAGCAGCTGTAGCTACAGTGCAAGCCTCAGAGGGGTGGTTTGGCAGTACTGGGGGTCTATAGTGGAGCCCCCAGGATGCATGGAATTGGATCCCCAATACCAGATTTGGTATGGGGGCTAAGTCAGTGATCTTAGACACCTTACATGGCCATATTCGGAGTTACCATTGTGAATAGGTATTGACCTATATGTAATACACACGTGTGATGGCGTCCCCGCACTCACAAAGTCCAGGGAAATGGTCCTGAACTATGTGGGGGCACCTTTACGATTGCAAGGGTGCCCTCACACTTAGTGACTTTGCACCTAACCTTCAGTAAGTGAAGGTTAGAAATATAGGTGACTTATAAGTTACTTAAGTGCAGTGAAAATGGCTGTGAAAGAGTCTGTGCACTATTTCACGCAGGCTGCAGTGGCAGTCCTGTGAAAGGGTTTGTCTGAGCTCCTTATGAGTGGCAAAAGAAATGCTGCAGCCCATAATTATTTCCTGGAAACCTAATGCCCTGGATACCTAGGTACCATATACTAGGGACTTATAAGGGAGGTCCAGTGTGCCAATTGAAATTTGTACATAAATTCACTAGCCTATAGTGACAAATTTAAAGGCAGAGACAGCAGAGAGCATAAGCACTGAGGTTCTGATTAGCAGAGCCTCAGTGACACAGTCAAGCACTATACAGACATACACATTAGGCCATAAACTATGAGCAATGGGGCCGTGACCAGCAGAATCCCAGTGAGACAGGCAAAAACATACTGACATACAGGTAAAAATGGGGGTAACATGTGAAGGAAGATGGTACTTTCCTACACTTAGACTCACTCAGACAGATTTACTTAGTTTCAGATTTGTGCTTGCACAAAAAATTGCAGTGTTCATGACCAGCTTCAGTTTCCTCATTTTAAGGTGCAGTTTCTGTTCTAGGATAATGGGCAGATTTCAGTTGTTCTCAACTTAAGGTTAAAAAGTGTCTGGATTTGAATAGGTGAGTTTGACTTTAAATTTAAGTTAGATGAAATTAGAATTGTGCGTGTTTTTATGATTTTGCAGAGTTTTTGGTGTTGATGACTTTATTAATGCATGCAATAAAATAGCAAAATGGATTTTGAGAAGCAAAAGAGAGGGTTATAAGTAAGATGTGAATGCCATTGAACATTTACTTTGAATTGGGGTGTCTTTAGGCTTCTCCAGGCCCAAAAGAATAGGGTTCCACATTCCCACTGTTGCTTACCATTGACAGGTCACTGGCCAAGACCATGGAACTTATTTATTTTCTTAAGAACATGACACTTGACGTGAATAGTACAGTGATTCACCACTATGGAGCTTGACCAGCTCTCTCTCTCTGCCATTATAAAATGCAAAGACACATAGAGAATAATAATTTTCAAGAACATTGCAATAGATAAGAAATGCAACATTGCTCCCCCAGTCTGCTAAATAACCTTCCTTAGTAATAAAGATTAAAGTGGACTTTGAAGATTGGAAACCTATGATTTTTTCAGAAATGCCCCTGTGTAATCAGTGGTGTACTAAGGCTCAGATTTATGATAAAGTGGCGCAGCGCAGTGCTGCCCCAAAAATAGCAGTGCTGCGCTGCACCACTTTAGAAATGCAGAGGTGCACCATATTTAAAGGAATGTGGCGCACCCCTGCATTCCCCCTGCACTGGTTCTGAATTAAGCTGCTTAGCACCAATGCTGGCATCCTTGCACTGTAGTGCAAGGGTATCTGCATTGAGGGGCTAGATTGTCTATGCGCAGGAAGTTGTCCCGTCCTACACATGAACAATCTATAATGACGATTTGGCATTTCTATGTGTGCTGCAAAGTGAAGCATGCATAGAAGTACCAACACATCATTTTGAATAATTGTTTATGTACATGAAGGGGCACCTTCCTGCATGTAAACAATCATCCTTGGCTTTTGGCTTCTTCTATAGAAAAAGCAAAAAAGGAGGATGAATAAAAGCATTTATCCCCATTTTGATATGCTAATTCCACACCTGGATTGGCAACAAATCTGAGGCAGTGCCAAAAGCAATGGATGCTTCGGTGGAATGACCACTGCAACATCCATTGCAAGCCCCTCTGACACAGAAAACTGCATCGGAGGGGTCCATATTTACAAGGAGGCGTATTGCCACAAAAAAGTGGCATTATACCTACTTGTAAATATAAAGCAATACTTAGTGTCACTGGAGCATCACGAAAATTGATGCTCCGGTGGGGCTCTTAAATATGCCCCTTAGTTTCTTAAACTATGCAATTTTAAAGACGCCACAGGTAGACCTCTAAAGAAAATGGGCATGAAATATTGCTGAATGTAAACTAGCTAGCATGTTTCAAAAGTGTGTTTGTGTCAATTTACCAACAATATCCAAAGGTCTAAATAATTTACCTACAAATGTTAGATAACACCCCATTCAGTATGTCAGACACTTCAGTATACTCACACAATGACTCACTCAGTCACTCTCTTATCCATTCTTTGTCATTGCAGTGCATTTTCTTCTGCTACAATGGCAATGCCTAGTTTATGAAAGAATAAGTGCTGGGGTCCAGGTTTTTCCTCAGAAACCCACAGCCAACACGATTGAATGTGGGAATGCCGAATATCGAAGCTGATCCTGCTTAATTCCTCTACTTTGTGTGAGCTTTCCACATTGCACTTTTCAGCCCCGTTCTGTTGTGATGCCCTCCTCCGTGTTCGGCAGAGGTTATTTTGGGTGTATATGAGACATAGGGCGGGTTAGCGGGCTAGTCTCTCAGGCCCTCCTGCACCAAATGGATTGGCCATCGGTTCATAAACCAATCGGGCAGCAGGTGCTGTGCTGGTGCTCCTAAGGCAAGCCCATCTGTGCCCGCCCATGCCTGCCCAGGGGCTGGGAATGCTGCACGTTCGTACCGGGACGTCTCACGTCTCCAGTACTTCAGACAGCTCTCGCTAAGTCTCGCCTCCTAGTTTACTTGTAAGGGTGGGGAGCCGGCCTTGCCGAATCAGCTAGGGGGCTGGAAATGCAGTAACTGCACATGGGAAGCTGGGCATGTTTCACATCACAATGCCCTGAAAAATCTATCTCCTACTCCTATTGACAGAGGGTCCTACGATTTGAGTTGGCTGAAATGCGGTCTTATTAATGAACTTTCCCTTATCAAACATAGTGCTGAAATTGGCAACACTATTGATGCCTTGGCACTAGACTGTTTGTTCATTAAAGAAACTTGGGCCAGAGAAGATTCTGGCACTAGCTTTGTTTTAACCACTCCTACAGGTTATTAATGCACCAGGCTCAATAGAACTAGTAAGAGGAGAGGTGGGCTAACAGTGATTTTCAGGAATAAATTCCACTGTTCCTTGGATCCTATAAATGTCAGCAAGCAAATTTGTGAAGGTGCGTTCTTTGAGGTCCGACTTAGGAACCTGATCTGCTTTGAGGGCCTCCTGATTTACCATCCCCCTTGTCCTAAGAACTCTTTCTAATCACACTGGCCCTCTATTATTGAACGTTATTAACGACCTCTAAATCTATTGTGCTAGGGGAATTTAACTTTCACCTGGAGGACAAACTGGATAGTGCTACGGGTACCTCTATGGACTTGATGACTAACTGTGACTGGGACCTTAAGGTTCCATCGGCAACCCACAACGCTGGGCATGCCCTGGACAGTATTGTTTCATGCCATGACAGTTGCACTCTTATGGAGAATTTAGCCCTTGACTGGTCCGATCATCGTCTGCTATGCTTCAATGTGGCAGGAAAGGAGGAACCAACTCACATCCCCCCCTGCCCCAAAGATGGTCAGACACTGAGGTAAAATTGGGGAGCAGTTGTTTGTGCAGGTGCTGGAAAGTAGCTGGGGACAGGACAAGGGGCAGTATAGTTCATTGGTTGACAGATAATATCAGGGGATCAGGGCAGCGGTAGACCTGATGACCCCATGAGGAAATGGAGGCTGATGGACAGCAGGAAAGGCTTAACCCCATGGTACACCAAGGAACTTAAGGAACTGCTAACATGGTATAGATGGCAGGTGCACAGATGGAAATTAGCTCAAAACTTAGAAGAGAGAGATAAACTCAGGATGCGGCTTGGAGATTACAAACAGGCAATCAGGAAAGCCAAATCCTACTATTATGCGCTTAAGATTAAGGAAGCAGTTAATGTTCCCAGGGGACTTTTTAAGGTAGTTCGATCCCTGGCCATCCCTGCCACCTCCCCTGAATTAGAGAACTTCCAAGCCTTCTGTGACAAGGTAGTTGACGCATTTTAATTTTGTAGAATCTGGGGCTGGTATATAAAAACACAAGGTGTGCGTTACTTACTAAATTTCCCCCTCTGTTAGCCGACAGAATCAAATCATTGCTGTCAGGGGTTAGGTCAGGACCCTGTGATGATCCCTGTCCCCCTAAAGTTTTAAGGCTAGCTCCCAACCATGTCTCTTAGTCACTGGAAATGGCTTACCGGGAGGTGTTAAACACTAAGGGCTACATGTACGTAGCATTTTGCACATCGCAAACAGCGAATAAGGCTGTTTGCGATGTGCAAAATGCATTTTGGTATGTTGAAACCATTTTTGTAATTCGGTAAACTATTTACCAAATTGCAAAAAGTGATAGCAAGTCGCAATTAGGAAGGGGTGTCCCCTTCCTAATTGTGAGTCGCAGTCCCATGTAAGATTGTTTTGTGACCGTGAATGCAGTCGCAAAACAATTGCAGTTAGCATCAGTGTCACACTGGTGCTAACTCATTCGCAAACGAGAAGGGGTCCCCATGGGACCCCTTACCCTTTGTGACTGGCAGTAAAAACATTTTTTCATAGCAGGCAATGGTCCTATGGATCACTGCCTGCTCTGAAAAAATTAAACAAAAACGTTTCATTTTTTGTTTTTGAAATGCATCTCGTTTACCTTTAAGGAAAATGGGTTGCATTAAAGAAAACAACTGCTTTATTAAAAAGCAGTCACAGACATGGTGGTCTGCTGTCTCCAGCAGGCCACCATCCCAGTGAGGGCAGCCATTGCCAAGGGGGTCAGAAATTGCGACCTACCTCATGAATATTCATGAGGTAGGGCATTTACGACCCCCTTGCGAATCGCAAACAGTGTCATTGACAACATTCAACATAATGTTTTGCAACTCACAAATTGTGATTTGACACCTCAATATCAAACTGGCTCACTTCCTTCAGGAAAATGCTTACTTAGACCCCTCCCAGCACGGGTCTCATAAAGCACACAGCACAGAATCAGCTCTAATTGCCACCTCAGACTCTATCTGCCGGATGGTGGACCAAGGCAGGGGGGCCATTCTGGTTCTTTTAGCTCTCTTGGCTGCATTCAATACCCTATCCCCTCAACTGATTATGCTTCGCCTCTATCAGGCTGGTGTTAGAGATGATGCACTGGGCATTCTGCACTCTTTTCTGTGTGAGAGATCCACCATCGTGAGCTGTGGGGACTTCAGAGCCGTCCGTTCCAACTTTCCTGCGGTGTCCCTCAAGGTTCCTCCCTTTGGCCCTCCCTATTTAACCAGTATGTGACACCGCTGGTGAAACTGGTCAGCTGGTTTGGGTTTTTAGTCTCCTCATATGCAGATGATACTCAGCTCATCATCCCAGTCATTAGGAACTGGGAAGAGGTAGCGGATAGAGTCCTCAACTGTATGAATGAGCTCAACAAGTGGATAAGCCATAAATGCTAAAAATGAACGGAGAGAAAAAACAAGATTCTTTTTTTCGGCTCTGACAGCTCATTATGGAGCACGCGCTGATGGCCACAATCTTGCGGTAACCTGCCCACTCCATTACTGGTAGCAAGAAATTTAGGAATTTTGTTTGACAGTGCCCTATCCTTTGACTCACAGGTTAGACAAACTGCCAAAATCTGTTTTTGGTTGATCAAAACCATTCAGAAAATGTTACGCTTTTTCCCACAGGATCTCAGAACCTCCCTGATACTCTGGTGATGTTTAAACTTGATTACTGCAATACCTTACTGCTGAATATTAATCAAGGATCTCTGCATAAGCTTCAACTTATATAGAACACTGCAGCTCTCCTAGTGCTGGACCTTCCGAGAGGTGGCATCTGCCAGTGAGAGCCTCAGGCAGCTGCAGTGGCTGTCAATAGGGAAGCAAATTAGTTTTAAAGCCCTCTGTATTACTCACAAGGCTTTACATTCCCAGGGCTCCAAATACCTCTGCTCTACCTTAATTGAAAAGCAAAAACTCCAAAAATGGAGAGGGTCCAAATTACTATTCTCCTGTGTAAGTGCCAAATTCATAAGATAGGGGACTCAGCCAGAGGACAGGGACCCAAACGTCCTCAAAAATCGAGTATACAGCGTAGAAGAAAGGTAAGGTCCCACACAAAATTCTTGGAGCAGTCAAATTCAAGGTTTATTGCATTATTTCTTCAATCATTATTTTACTTCCAAACGTTCAAAGAAAGACACTTCATTTCCTTTAGCGAAAGCAACATCCAAAATAATGGCACAAGAGGAAGAAAAGAAACAGCCAACACGTGTTTCGCCCCCTCTGGCATTATAAGCCGGGGCTTTCTCAAGGCTGAAAGAAAAAGAAAAAAACTTGTTGAGAGTATTGATAAAATAAAGAAAGATATCAAGAAGCCTCCAAAAGCCACCGAAGAGTGAGCAAAAGAGCAGAATGCTCTGCGGAAAGGATCACCGATATTGTGCAACAGATGACACCGATATAGAAACGCAGTCGTTTTGCGAGTGATTTCATGGTCACTTGATTAATTAGTAAGTACCAAAGGGTTATACAAAAACAATGATAAAATAGTGGTGAAGCAACTAATGCTTAAATCCCAGAGTGAAAAGAAAATGAACCAGTGCTAGAACCGTTGGTTTTGAGAAATATAAGTGAAGTTAGTTGATGAGACACAAGTAAAGGAATAATTAAACCAAACAAGGTATATCGTAAGCATAAACATATATTTGTGATATAGGTCAATTACTTTTTGTGACAACTATTACTGACAGTTCTTGAAACCTTTATAATATTAGAAAAAGTAGTCATAATACTCATAGTATCAATTGTAATATAGTTAATTTGAGTGAGCACACACATTTTATATTTAAGCACTGGTTCATTTTCTTTTCACTCTGGGATTTAAGCATTAGTTGCTTCACCACTATTTTATCATTGTTTTTGTATACCCCTTATGAAGTTCTGCTGCACCCAGTCCAACGATTCAGGTTGCTCTTGCTCTAAGCATTTGTGTATTAGTCAATCCATTTAAGCAGGTTATCTCAGAAAAGGTATCCTGCCTCATGGAACACTGTTTGGCTACAGTGGGCAGCCTTGCCCCTCTGGAGGAATCTGAGCTTCAAAAAAGTGATATAGTGGTGTTAGCGTGCCTGGTCCTTAGTAAGTAAACTTACAAGGGGACGCGTATAGGTCGATGAACCTTTTGATTCGCATGGAGTATCCTAGCGAGGCTAAGGGCAGTCACAGTAATAATTAATACGCAATTCAATAAACATTAGTCATCATCAGCAATAAATCAGAAACATAACACCCCATGGCCCTCCAGTCATGAATAACCACAGCTCACTAAATGTGTTAGTAGTTTTAGTCCCTATTAGTTACAATACTAATTCATGAAAATTAATTCAACTTTATTTGAGTGAGCAAATCCGTATTAATTCTTTAGAAGGTGCCCAAAACATAGGCCCTCATTATGACCCTGGCGGTTGGCGGTAATTTGGGGAAAGGTACTGCCAACAGGCTGGCAGGCACCTTTTCCCAAATTATGACATTGGCGGTTTGGCTCAAGTCAAACCGCCAATGTACCACTCTGGCCACTAGGGTGGTAACGGCCGCTGGGCTGGAGACTTCGGTCTCCATCCCGGTGGCCGTCACAATCCCACCCTCGGGATTATGACCTCACCTACCGCCATGGTTTTCGCAGGAAGCGTACCGCCATGAAAACCGTGGCAGTAGGCAATATCAGCGCCAGGGAATTCCTTCCCTGGAACTGTTAGGGGTCTCACCCGCCCCCTCCCCAGAATCCTCCCCCTCACTCTCCGGTCCCCCTACATTTATACACCCTCAGGTGTACACATACACAATCATACACACACCCACATCCACCCACGCATGCACACATACACACCAACACACCGCAACACACACCAACATACATTGTCGCACACACGCATTCACAACACACCATATACACGTACACTCACATTCAGTCATTCACGCACGCATTTAACGCGACTCACACCCGGATGCACGCATACAAAAACAGACAGACACACACCACCGTCACACACGCACACACCACCCCAACCACCCTCTCCTGTCAAAGAATCCGACTCACCTGCTTGCAGGAGATGGGACGCGGCGCTGCCTCATGATACGGTAGGTGGTATTTTGCTGGCATGGTGCTGCTGCTGACAGCAGCGCCACCTTACAGCGGTCCGCCACCATGACCGTCAACGATATTCTGCCAACCTTTTGGCGGAATTCCGTTGAGGGTCATAATGTGGTTGGGTGGCTGGTAGCCACGACGATGGTATGTTGTCTCTGTGTTTGTCAATGTTATAAGGTAGGAACCCCAACTAAACCAGATTAGCATCAGCATGTGGGACTTCATGCGAACACAGTTTAGAAAATTAATTTGGAAAGGATCTAGCAAAGAGAAAAACTATTTAAAACAGCACAGTTGGTACCCAGAAAAAAAGGCACAAAAGTTAATTCAGTCACATTGCCATATATACCTATCCTTGTTATAAATCAGCAACAAGTCAGTGTTCGTCCTCAGGTAATCAATCGGTCAGCATCACATCAGGCTCTCAAGAGCATGAGCCCAATGACAGAATCTCAAATAGCCTTGACATCTCTCTCCATCCGTCTCATCTCAAGTTTTCCCCCTTTGTCACGGCATTATATCAAAGTCACCCAGACTATCCCCCAATTCCTAATTGGTCAATTAATCACCAGTTACGTCTCCATCCAATTGTATATTTACTCCAAATCTATACATTTTAATATTATACAGTTCTCAGATTGTTGATTGGTTCACTTTGTGATGTCCTCATCATCCGGCTCATCGGGTATCGAAAATGTTCCATCTTCTTCTCCAGTCAGTGTCTCTATTGTTTGTGTTCTGGGAAACACAGTAGTTGATACATTCTGGTTTCCATCATCTCCTGTCTGTCGGTTCATGCAAAGGTTTCAGCTAGACACTTTTATTAAACAATAAGCAGTTCATGGTTAGTCTGATTTGTCAGCATCTTTCATTGAATATTAATATTCAGCTTCTGCACAAGGCCTGGCAGAATTAGGCCACAACTTTGGCTAAGTTAATCTCTACAATATAATGCAAAACATAAGTTATATCTCTCAATATAACATACTACTAAGTTATTCTAATACATTTTCAGTATTTCATATATGCTAGTCGTTCTTTTAATAAAACTTGTGAATCTTTGTGATCACTCTCCCAGGGCACATTTTCAAACGTGCACATTATTTTTCTACGCTAATCGTTTTCTACATTTTTCATTATTCAAAATACATAAACATTCATTAGTAATTTCTAATTAATAGATTTGCGTTAACAACCCTTCCTCTGATGACTAAGGGCCAGATGTAGGTAGATTCCAAATTGCGAGTTGCAATTTGCGAGTCCCAGCGACTCGCAAATTGCAACTCGCCATTTGGAATGCAGAAAGGTGTCTCAGACACCTTCTGCAACTCGCTATGGGGTCGCAAAGACCCACCTCATTAATATTAATGAGGTGGGTCGCAATTTGCGACCCCATAGAGAGTCAGGGCACTCACGGGGATGGTGGCCTGCTGGAGACAGCAGACCACCATGTCCGTGACTGCTTTTAAATAAAGCAGTTTTTTTTTTTCAAAGTGCAACCCGTTTTCCTTAAAGGAAAACGAGCTGCACTTTCCATTGGACCACTGCCTGCCCTGATTTTTTTATTTTTTTTCCAGACACAAAGGGGACCCCTTCCCGTTTGCGCCTGGGTTATCATCCATTTCAAGTGGATGGTAACTGCGCTTTCATTTGCGACCGCAATCGCGGTCGCAAATGAAAATGCATAGCATTGCGAGTCGCAAATAGGAAGGGAACACCCCTTCCTATTTGCGAGTCGGAAATGCATTTTGCGAGTCGGATCCGACTTGCAAAATGCATTTCTACATAGCAAGGAGGCTTTTGCGACTCGCAAACGGCGATTTTCGCTGTTTGCAAATCGCAAAACCCTTGCTACATCTGGCCCTAAATGTCATCACACTACTTTTACCACCAACAGTTTTACAATTCAGTTTCTTCAGCATTTTGCCTTCTCCTCAAATCTTCCCTGTAGGCTCTTTCTCTAGTTCATTCTTCTCTTCTCTGATTATTTTGAGACCTTTTCAATTTAATCTTATGACACAATTTACATAGTCCTCGTATTCTTAATATGCAAGCAATCACAATTAATATTCCCAGTATGATTTTTAATATTACCCCCTTCCAAATGTTACTAAGCCAATTCCCCACTGAAGCAAATCCTTTCCCAATCTTTTTCCTTACACCTGGGTCCTTCCTTCAATTCCTTCAAATCCTTACTTGAGTTAGTCAGGTTAGTAAGTAAGGGCCACATGTACAAAATACAGGATTTGTAATTCGTAAAACCTTATGTTCAACAGTGTCAATGACACTGTTTGCAATTCTCAAGGGGGTCACAAATGACCTACCTCATAAATATTCATAAGGTAGGTCGCAATTTACGACCCCCTTGGGACGGCCACCCTCACAAGGACGGTGACCACCATGTCTGTGACTGCTCTTAAATGAAGCAGTTTTTTTATTTTTAAATGCAGCCCGTATTCCTTAAAGGAAAACGAGATGCATTTCAAAAACAAAAAATGAAATGTTTTATTTTTATTTTTTCAGAGGAAGCAGTGGTCCGTAAGGGAAGGGGTTCCATGGGGACCCCTTCCCGTTTGCAAATGGGTTAGCACCAGTTTGAAACTGGTGCTAACTGCGATTGTTTTGCGACTGCATTTGCGGTCACAAAACAATCATACATTGGACTGCGACTCCCAATTAGGAAGGGAACACCCCTTCCTAATTGCAACTTGCAAACCCTTTTTGCGATTCGGTAAATAATTTACAGAATCGCAAAAATGGGTCTCTACATCCCAAAGTGCATTTTGCACTTCGCAAACGGCCTGATTTGCCTTTTGAGATGTGCAAAATGCTACGTACTTGTGGCCGTAAGTCTCTTATTTCTTTACTATTGGTAGGGATAAATAAACAACAATGCCTAGAGTTAATCATTTTACAGACTCCGCCGTCCTTCGCTAGAAGGACGTCTAAAGCAAAACGATTTTGAAGAGTCATGGCTCTATCGGCAGCAAATTCAGTATCCATCAGGAGTATTGCCCCTGTTGAATTTGTCAACATGTTATCCACAATAGTAGACAACTTTTGAATCTTGATCAAATTCAGGATGACTCCCAATGAAGAAATCACTGCACCAAATATATCTCCCACTATCGCAGAAGAGGATTCCCTCCTCTCTCTTATGATGTAATTCAATAAATTTCGAAAACCTTTTCAAGTCCTCTATCTGGAAAATCTTAGGGAATACTATCAACAAATAACATGTCCCATACTAGCCTCTTGGAAGATGGCAATTAGCATTAAGTCCACAAATATAGTAAATACCTGGAATTGCAGGGTCCTGCCCATTCAACATAAAGTCCATTTACTCTGGAACAAAAACACATGTCTGCATTCACTCGTACCCACAAATAAAGTGTCTGTGCATGATTCTGGCCTATATATACAAAGTTTCTCTACATGTAATGCATCTAAAGCTAATTTCCCTTGAGTCTTCATTGCAGTATAATCATTCTTGTAAGGCCGTTTCTCTAAGCGTTTTCCTATCATCAGTATGCCCTAAAAAGCTTTTCTCTAAAGGTGTAGGCAAGCGTGTGAGAATATTCTTATGTGCATATGCCGTTACAAACGTTAGTGTAGGCTCAAAAAATCCTCTAACCAATACTATGTCATAATCCTTAGCTACTCTACTCAGACATCTAATAATAGGAAAAACAGAAAACACTACGTCATAGTTAGAGTAAAAATACTGTACATAATCTTGATCATAGAACCTTGTTAGAAGCAGACTACAACTTATCCCTTAAGTTAGTGGAAGGCTGTGGTATGTAACTCCTTCCTCTACTGACGAAGGAATTTGCATACACAGAAGACAATCCCTTGAATCCATCATCTCAACATACTCACTCAACAAGCGATAGAAGACATTAGAAGAAAGTTCTCCTTGAGCATCAGTATTGTCATGCAAATATTTCTCATCTGACTTCAACTTCTCCAAAGCCGTTAGTGTAGTAGTTTCAAAAGCAGTAGTATGGATGGCTCCTTTCGCAAGAACAGACATGCCCACAATCAATACAATAAACAAAATCCCACACATAATCGCCAATCCAACTCTCATATATTTACAGTGCCCTGCATTCTAACTTCATTATTTACCTCAGCCCTGATCTGTAAAGAATATGAAAGCAGAAGTAACTTTTGGAAAATGCAGCGAAAAATAAAAAAATACAAATATTCTTCTTTCAACAGCTCAGTTTCATATCCAGGAACCCTTATCCTTGTCAATATCAATTAGCAGCTTGTCACATTCCGTTTTCAATGTCAAACCAGGTTATCAATGTCTCTTCCAGTTATATTTCAACAGTCTTTTCTCTCAAAATGTTTTCAGATTGGTTCGACAGTTCAGCTCCTTGTTCACCTTCCGGTTACATCAAAATTCTGACTCTGGAACTCTCGATCAAAACAAAAAGACATAAACTTGTGCTGCCATTCATTTGTAGCTGCATATGCCCATTCTGGACCACGGTATCTTCGACTCGCTATTCGCTTTCTTTTTAGCTTTCGGTCACCACTTAACTATCCTTCACTTAACTCTTCTTTTCTTGTGGTATCTACTTCTTCCTCTATTGTTTCATTTATTACCACTGCCTTTCTTTTCTCTATTCATTACTGAGGCCAATTGTCTCCTTTCCTCAAACCTTCTGTCAATATTTTTCTCAAGATTGGACTTTTCTCCTTTTCCTTTTCTGTGGTGTTTTCTTTTGATGGACCTGCAACAGGCTCAAAAGGACTTAAATCACTTTGACACAACTCTACGCTGAGATTGATTCTTCTGCACCCTCCTGTAATTCTTCACTTTCGTATCTTACAGGGGTGATTGATCCATCTTCCACAATTTCTTGATCAATTTCAGCCTCTCTTTGTTCCTTTTCTGATTCAGGTGCTGCAACTTGTTTTGCGATTGTTGGTGCTCTCAACAATGCTTCTTCATGATCCAGTGGACATGCCACTTTCTTCTTGTGACTCGCGTGAATCCAGTTCAGAGGTCCTGCACATTTTACAGCTGTTGTGGTTGTCAGAATAACCTGCTAGGGTCCCTGCCAACGAGGCTCCAAACACATCTTGCACACGTGCTTTCGGAAGACAACGCAATTACCAGCTCTCAGGTTGTTACCAGGATCGTGAATTGGTGGCAGTGTGGTGGCCTCCACCTGCTAAGAGAAAGAGTGTAACACATCAGCCAAAACCTTGCAGTAGTCCAACACCATATCATCTGTAATATTGACAAGTGCATTAGCTGGAACTGCTGGTAATCTTATTGCCCTGCCCATGAGAATCTCAAGGGTGACAATCCTGTCTTTCAGTCAGGTGTATTTTTCATTGACATCGACACCAAAGTCAATTTCAGATTTGTAGCTGCACACATCTTGGCAATACTTGATTTCAGAGTACCATTCATCTGTTCCACTAGTCCTGATGATTCAGGGCGCTAGCTACAATGCAATTTCTGCTCAATGTTTAGTGCTGCACACAAAAGTTTAATCACCTTTTTATTGAAGTATGTTCCCCTATCTGATTCTAAAGAGTTTGGAAATCCAAACCGTGGAATTAACTCTCTCAGCAACAGCTTCTCTACTGTGAGGCTATCATTCCTTCTTGTAGGGTAAGCTTCAATCCAATGACTAAAAATGCACACAATCACCAATACGTATTTCAAACCTCCACTTGCAGGCATTTCAATGAAATCCAATTGCATTCTGCTGAATGAACCCCTGCTCTTCCAATGTGGCTCATTTAAACCACTGTCCCTTTTCCCGTGTTTAACTGTTGACAAATAACACAGCGATGACATACTGCTTCTGCGGCTTGTCTAAACGTAGGGTTAAACCAATCAATTTTGAACAAATGAACCATAGCATCCGTTCCAATGTGTGCCTGGCCATTTGTGATAACAAACTATTTAGCAGAACCATTTGGCCCTCTTCTGATACCCGTAGCTCCTCCTGTCTCTGCGCGCACTTCATCTTCAACCATCCTCTTTTCTCCTCCTTGTCAACATTGCTCTGCAAACTTGTCAATTCTTCCATTGTGTCAATCACCTTTAATGCATAACTTGTACATGGGGCATCTTTTTCCGACATTAGTTCCCACTTATCTTTGAACGATATGCAGTTCAATGCACAAATCCTTGCGACTTGATCCACATATCCATTTCCCAGTGACATGTAATCCTGTGACTTTAGATGTGCACCACATTTTACCACAGCAATTTCTTCGGGCAATTGTTTTGCATACAACAATTCTTTTATTCTTTTGCCATTTCTCACATTCCTGAACCAGTAGAGGTCAGGAATCCTCTTTGTGACCACAATTGACCAAAATCGTGAACAATTCCAAATCCATATTGGCTATCTTGCAGATCCATGGCATGCTCTAGTAAGAGCAACCAGTTCTGCTACTTGTGCAGAATACACGCCTAGAAGCCAAGAAGCTTCTAAAGGACCTATAATTGTGCATACAGCATAGCCTGCTCTCAGTGTCCCTGTACCATCTCTGAGACATGAACCATCAACAAAAAAAATTGCCAATTGTCTTCTAATCGAGTATCTCTGATGTCAGGTCATGGTTTTGTGCACATCTCAGTTACCTCGAGACAATCATGCTTAATGTCTTCTTCCTTTTCAATTTCAACAGTATAACTTGGAAGTAAGGTTGCTGGGATCAGCACTGTACACCTTTTCAATGTTACATTTGGAGCACCTAGAATGATCTTCTCATACCTTGTCACTCTGGTACCAGTCAAATACTGTGTTTTCGTCCATGTCAGTAAAATTTCAACTGAGTGAGGGACCATTACCGTCAGGGGATATCCCATCACTACTCCCTCACATTGTGAAAGGCTTTGACCAACTGCGGCAACTGCAGGCAAACAACCAGGTAAGGCTGCTGCAACTGTGTCCAAGGTAGCTGAAAAATAGGCTACTGGACAATAAGCAACTTCATGGACCTGTGTCAAGACAGACAGAGAACAAGCATCACGTTCATTACAAAACAATGTGAATGGCTTTATGCAATCAGGCATACCCAACGCTGGAGCTCTGCACAAACTCTCTCTCAACTCAGTGAATGCTTTCATCTGCTGCTGGTCTAATGTTATGGGATCAGTAACATCCTTATGTGTCAGTTGTTGCAATGGCTTTGAAATCTTAGCAAAATGTGGAATCCATTGACGTCAATAACCTACAATTCCCAGAAACATCTCTCTGTGAAGTCGGGGGACTTCTCTGCAATATCATTGTAATCCTTTCTCTGGAAATTCTCCTTGACCCTTTCTCAATTTGGTGACCTAGATATTTCACTGACTACTGACATTACTGGCATTTCAATTGTGACGCTTTATCACCAAATTTTCCCAAATTATTCAATTGGGCAATCGAGTCGTACTTTCACTCATCCCTTGTTTTGGAGGCAATGAGTAAGTAAACAATGTATTGCACCGAGTCTTTTGGTACGGTAGTTCCAAAGACTCAAAATTACTTTTCAAAATCTGATTGAACTGAGACGGAGACTCCGTGTACCCTTGAGGAAGCCTGCACCAGCTGTCGACTCTGTCTAGGAATTTTAAACTAAAGAGAAACTGACTATCCTCATGAAGAGGCAGAGAAAAGAAAGCTTGTGACAATTCAACCAGAGTAAATCATTCTGCATTGCATTGAATCTGGAACATTATTACTGCCGGATTTGGCACCACGGGTCAACAATTGACCACTTTGTCATTTATCTTTCTCAGATCCTGCACAATTCGCACCATTCCACAAAGCTTTTTCAAACCCGTTATCGGTGAATTACATGGGCTGCTTAGCACTTCTTTCAAAACTCCCTGCTTCACAAATCTCCAATTATCTGTGCTACTTTAATCAAGACATCTTGTGGCATGTTGTACTGTAAAAGCTGTGGAAACACTGCATTTGGCTTCAAGGTAACCTTAATCGGCTCCACTCCCTTGATCAGACCCACTTCTTTGCCTGTTAAATCCCACACATTTTCCTGTACTGTTCCCTGCAAATCGGAATGAAGCTCCTTTACTGTGAACATTGGAAAAATCTCAATCAATGGGTACTCTTCAGTGGTATTGTCATTCTCACTTTCCGGAGTTAGTTCTTCTTCATCGTCACTATTTGTCTGAATTTCTATCCCAGCAGTTGAGCAAGAGATCGAACATTTAGAATTGCATAATAAGTCCCTTCCCATTAGGGATACTGGACTAGAATCGCAGACTACAAACTTATGTAGTCCCTAGAAGTTGCCAATCTCAACTTGTACTGAATCTGTGATTGAGTTTGTCAAATGTTTATTCGCTACCCCCACAACCTGAACTGTTCTTCCTGAAAGAGATAAATTTGGAACTTCTACACTCATTACTGTAGAACGTGTCGCTCCTGCGTCCACCAGAAATGATACCTTATGACGCATTAATTTTCCCTTCACAAAAGGTCCTCTCTGATCTACCTCTAGGGACGCTGCAAGCATTCATGGCTCCTCATCCGAACTATCACTCGATCAGTCACTGTTTATTTCATTCTCACTATGTAATGGAAATTGGTGCACAGTGTTATTACTTCTGTCTTGTCTCTGACCCGTGACCTGTTGAATAAACACCACCTGTTGCTGCTTCATCGGGGCTTGATGTATTTGCATTTGCTGTCTAGGTACCATGGGAACCTGCTTCTTCACTGGTTGTAACTGTGTCATTTGTGCATGAGGCATTTGCATCTGTTGCATGGGTTGAAAATTCTGCACTTGATTCGCATTATTCTGAAAATTTGGATTAAGTCCTCTAATTCTTGGGACTTTCACAGTTTGAAATGTATTGACATCACCACTTTGCTGAACAACACCATCCTGTACCATCATTGGGCACTTCCAGTGTCTCACGTTTCCACAAAGGTGACACAGTAACATCTTCTTCAGCCCTTGCACATCATTTTGAACCACCACAGTACTCAAATCTGGGTCACGATTCGTATTGACTCCAGGACCCCTACCTCTCATCTGAGGCTGGAATATGACATTTCCCTGCTGCTGTGGTATCTTCTGAACAAAAGTCCCTTGCACTCCTGTTTGTGCTGCCTTAATCTACATTACCATTGCTTTCTCCTTCAGCTTTTTCTGTTTCAACTCAATCTCATCACTACAGTATTTTGCATACTGCAACACCTCATCAATTGGCTTTGCTTGCCAGCAAATCAAGTGACTCTTAATTATCTGACCTGGTCTCAGTCTCTCCACAAACCTGAATACAAAGTGTAACATGTCTTTAGGCACGATCGCTTCCTTGCCACTGTACTCCTTGAATGCCTTTAACAATCTCTAATAATATGCACGTGTCAACTACTTTACCTCTTGCACTGTGGCGTCAATTCTCTGCCAATCAATATTTTTAGGTGAAATTCTCATCTTCAGGAATTCAATCACCTTATAATAATGCTTCATTACTTCGGGAGATGGTGCACCTGTGGTTCTATCCCTTCTGGCTCACTCGCTGGCCAATTTACAGCTCTTTTGCATTCCACCCACAAATCAGCTGGAACTATTGTCGCCAACAGAGTATTCAAGTCTTCCCACAGACGTTTCACAAATCTATCTGTCTGCTGGTACCATTCAACCGGTTTCTCCCTCAGCTTTGGATAATCATTTGTGAATGACAGAATATCACTCCTATGCCACGGAACATGAACAAACTGCCCTCCTGGAATTTCCCTCATTGGTAAAAATGTTCCCGGATCCTTTTCTTTTTTAACACTTTCAGACCCTTCTTGTGAATCTCATTTCTGTTTATCCTTCTTCTTTGCCCATCTGCCTTCCCACTTTTCCAATGCTCCCCAGATCTGAGCACTCTGCAATAATTCTTTAAGATGCACTTTGTTTCCGGCTGACCTCATGTGTTCAAAATCTTTTGCCTCAAAATCTAACCTGTAACTCTGTTTCAAATGTTTTGTCTTTCTAATTTCAACATCATGCTTTTCTGCTAAACCTGCTAAACTCTGCTGTATCCTGCCCACTTCTCTCGTGATTCTCGGACCTAAGTATCTCAAATATTTTTCTGCATAGGATTCCAATCTATTCACTCCCATTGTCCCTTCGACTAGTTCTGTTATTTCTGTACTCAACCTGACACGATCAATCTGCTCTTCACTCTTGGACATAATCCGTGGAGTGTTCAAACTGTCTAACCACTCATTCAACTGCTGTGCAGTCAATCCTTTTAATGTAATGTTTATAGCATTTGGTGATGGCACCTGCTGCGCCTCTCCACCTGGAGGTTGTGGTATCAAGTACTTGGGCCATTTGCCTTATTGGGAAGCGTGACTAGTGGACTGAGATCTATCAGTGGCCTGGATCCAGAAAAAGTCTGACCCATGGAGGAAATTACCTGCACATGTTCTCTCACCCCCTCCTCACGAGGCTCTGTAACATTTCACCCTGTTCTGAAGTGATTGATTTCTGCTGCGCAAACAATGGTACCGCTGGACCAACATTAATTGGTAGTGATATTGCATCTGGGTACTGCTCTAGTACCCATAGTCTGTGGAAGGGCTACTCCCATACTCTGACTCATCACTGGAGTCACATCTGACTGTGTCCCTGTCATTGGTGTAAACCTCCGCAAACCCTGTGGCTGTGCCTGGGGCATCAACATCGGTGTTGGATCAGTCTGGACTAACAATGGTCTCTGAACCACTTTCTTCGTAGGAACCACTAAGTTCGAAGTTGTCTCAAGAATCGGTACTTCAGGATAAATTCTCTGTGTTAGTGGTGAATGCATCTGTGCTTGGACCATCGAAAGCTGATAATGCATTAGGAGTACTCTGTACTACCCCTTGTACCTGTCTCTTATCTGTCTGCACTGGTTCCGCTGTCCCCTACACTTGTGCTGGGGCAGTTGGAGCAGAACTCGTACTCAAACCTCCCTCATGCACCCCATATGGTGGAGGTCAGGCTCTCAACACCTGAGTAATAATACCCTCAATATCTGAGTCTTCTTCTTCTATGTAGGTCTTTTTCTTCGTTTTACTCCATGACAAACGCTTATCACTCTTGCTAGTTTCCTTTTTCCCTTCTGTCTCAGCGTCCTCTGTGATAGCAGGAAACAACTTAACATCCTGCAATGTTGCTGTTCTCCGCTTTTTTTATTCCCAATCCCATCCTGCTTCTGCTAGAGACTTCTCCACCTTCTTCTATTCTCCTTTGAAACTTTATTTCCTGCTGTTGTCTTGCTATGAGCTCCCAAACTGCTAAAGCCCCAAAATGCACTGGTCTCAGAAGAGGTTTTGTATCATACAACATAATCCGCAACTGATCCAAGTCTCTCAAATTAAACAATCCATGGTCTGGAACGCTAAACCTCTCTCTTTCTCTGTCAATTTTCACCATTGTTTTAACCAAAGGCTCCTCCACAGTCGCCTTAATGTGAGTATCACCCTTAATGGCACTACTGAACGCTTTGAAAAATTTCATCATTTTTGTCTTTTGTGTATTTGAATCAAATCAGGAAATTACTTTTACTTCCAAGGTTCCCTTCACCTGCCTTCTCAACCAACTGCCTCTCAAGGACGGCTGCCAATCCGCTCACGACTCTTCTCAGTAACCAACCTATTTGAGAGCGGCTCAAATGATGTCACACTTACACACACGGCAGCTGACAAAGTCTTGCGGCTTGTCCTCCTAAACTTCAATTCGCACAAACTAATGCAAATTATTGTGAACATTAATCAAAAAACAATAATCAAAAACAAATCTGCTGGTTTACTACAGGAAGGTAACACAGTTGCTTCAGAGACCTTATGGATTTTCACTGATGGCCCTTTCGCTCACACAGCTATTCCTCTTTCTCAGTCTCCCACATTCGCAAGTAAAATTCGACCCGCAAGTTTTACTCACAACTGATCAATGGGTCTGTACTGGTGGACATAGAACTTGCCAAATCTCAGTCGAAGAATTTCTCTTACTCATTTAACTTACACACCAACTTGTTGACTATGCCCAATGAACCTACTAAACCAGACGGATTACAACATATAGCCAAGTGTCTCCTACACTTGTCAATATACTCCGGAATCTTAGAACACGCAGGTACATCATCAACAACCATGTGGACAATTTTTGGGCACAATACACCACACACATATGAAGTTCGACGACTTCCCTACTCCCAGACTATGGAGTACGCACACTCCTGCTAAACTTCAACTGGAGTACGCAGACTCCCTACTTCCCTCACACATGTCAAATTCACCTGCTATATGCATGAGCTGTGCAAGCGCAACCTATCACTATCACACTATCATTAAAACGCCAAGAACATACTCAATTCTACTTGCAGGATATGAGAAGGTCATTTCTGGGCTTAAGGGGACATCATCTTTGCTACAATTGCCATCTCAGAAAACAAAATTCAGACCTAAAAAAATGAATAACTAACCAACCTTGAACTACTACCATAACCACCTGATTAGTTCTCCAAGGAAATTAACCATCAAGCTGCTACCAAAAACTGTTAGCGCGCCTGGTGCTTAGTAACTAAACTTACAAGGGGACGCGTATAGGTCGATGAACCTTTTGATTCGCAGCAAGGCTAATGGTAATCACACTAATAATTAATACCGAATTCAATAAACATTAGTATTCATCAGTAATAAATCAGAAACATAACACCCCATGACCGTCCAGTCATGAATAACCACAACTCACTAAACATTTTAGCAGTTGCATTCCCTATTAGTTACAATACTAATTTATGAAAATTAATTCAACTTTATTTGAGTCAGCAAATCCGTATTAATTCATTAGAAGGCACCAAAAACAAAGTCTAATCAAAACTTGCATCAGAGTACCTTCTAAAGCAGTAGCATGGGTCAATAATCTAATCAGGAATTAATAAGTCAGTATGAGTAGCAGAGTTCAGCAAATCAGTTTGTCTATCATTTGTCTCTGTGTTTGTCAATGTCAGAAGATAGGAACCTCACTTAACCCAGATTTGAATCAGCATGTGGGACTTCATGGGAAAACAGTTTTGAACATGAATTTGGAAAACATCTAGCTAAAAGAAAAACTACTTAAAACAGCACAATTGGTAGCTAGAAAGAAAAGGCACAAAAGTTAATTCAGTCATATTGCCATATCTACCTATCCTCGTTATGGATCAGCAACAAGTCAGCCTTCGCCCTAAGGTCATCAATCGATCAGCATCACATCAGGCTCTCAAGAGCATGAGCCCAATGACAGAATCTCGAATCGCCTTGACATCTCTTGCCATTCGTCTCATCTCAAGTTTTCCCCCTTTATCACAGCATTATATCAAAGTCACCCAGACTATCCCCCAATTCCTAATTCGTCAATTAATCACCAGTTATGATTCTATCCAATGGTATATTTACTCCAAATCTATGAATTTTAATATTGTACAGTTCTCAGATTGTTGATTCGTTCACTTTGCAATGTCATCATCATCCGGCTCGTCAGGTATCAAAAATGTTGCATCTTCTTCTCCAGTCAGTGTCTCTATTGTTTGAGTTCTGGGAAAGTATGCGCTGAGCCCCTTACACAGTAGTTGATATATTCTGGTTTCCATCGTCTCCTGTCTGTCGGTTCATGCAAAGGTTTCAGCTAGACAATTTTATTAAACAATGAGCAGTTCATGGTTAATCTGATTTGTCAGCATCTTTCTTTGAACGTTAATATTCAGCTTCTGCACGAGGCCTGGAAAAACTAGGCCACAACTTTGGCTAAGTTAAGCTCTACAATATAATGCAAAACATAAGTTATATCTCTCAATGTGGCATACTACTAAGTTATTCTAATACATTTTCAATATTTCACATATGCTAGTCTTTCTTTTAATATAATTTGTGAATCTTGGTGATCGCTCTTTCTCAAACGTGCATGTTATTTTTCTACGTTAATCCTTTTCTACATTTTTCATTATTCAAAATACATAAACATTTGTTAATAATTTCTAATTAATACATGTGCGTTAACAGTGCGAAGCTAAGAATCTTCACCTGGTGAAAGCACTAAGGAGGCCTATTTACAAGCCCCTTGTGCCACCTTGTGTCGCCCTAGCGTCATTTTCTTTTTACACTAATGCGGTCCTAAGGTGGCCTTTTCCCTGACCAGATTTACAAAGTGGCATAATGCTTGCATTGCACCACTATGTGACCCCTTGTGCCACATTATGCCTGCATCAGGGAAGCCCAACAAAATGGCACTGTGTCATTTTTTGCATCATTTTGAATGCCTGCCCAAGGCAGCGATTAAAATGATGAACACATAGTAACTATTGGGCCTTCTTGTGCTTTGCTGCACTAGCGTCAACATTGTTTATGCTAATGCAGCAAAGTACCACAATAGCATGGAAAATGTTGATGCTATTGTGCTAAGGACTGCCATGGTGCCCTGCATTATAAATATGTCGCAACCATAGTGTCATTAGGTGGCGGTAGGGGGACGCAAGAAAAATGGTGCATCGGGACTGATGTGCCACTTTCTTGTAAATGTGCCCCTAAAAGTATCCAGACAGTGAAGGACCATCCTTAGATGCAAATTTTGAAGTTCTGCTGCTCGGGCTTTCCACCTTAAATTCAACAGCTTCACTGGGACTTCTTCCAATAGCTAACCGGCCTTATGGAACTCATCTCAGTCTCAGCCTGTTTTCTTGTCCTGCTGAGGTTTTTTGACATCCATTTCAAACACTAAATCAGAAAGTAAACCTTCCTGGTCTTGTATTCACTCTATCATGGTCAGCCTTAAAACTTACACTTGTCCTGGTCTATCACAACCAGTTGCCCATGGTTGGCATTTTAAAAATGTTGGTGTTAAAATGTAATTCAAATTTTAAAAATTCATACCTCTTGTTGCTCTTTATGGATTTTTTATATTTTGTTCTCATTGTATTCATTAAACTATTCACTCTTTTTTGTAAAGTGGAGTGGGGTTCTTACTCTGATTTTTTCTACTTTCTAACTGCTTTGGTGCACCCTTTTTTTAGGGTCAATCGCGTAAAACCATAGAGCGTAGAGGATTAACCTTCCTTGTTCAAAATGAAATATTTATATTTCATGGTAAAATTGTAAAATGTGTGTATTCTAGAAATTAGCAACCCCCTGTTTGTGGTAAAAAAAAAATGACTGTTCAGACATTCGTCTAAATCCAATAGTCTTCTGCTAAATCATGCCGCCTCGGCAGGCCCATTTTCAATACAGCTTGGTTGTTAGCACATGCACTTACTAGTATAAATAAGTATTGTTTAATTGGAGCATCTGTTTTGATAAACCTATTTATTACAGTATCACTGTGACTCTTGGATGCCTAGGCATGTGAAACTGTTTGAAACTTTCTGAAATCTGCTGCTGTAAGGCTTTTGCAAGTAAAGTGGTAGGACTGCTTTATGAGGTTACATAAGATTTCTCTAATGGCTTCTGATTGTATGTTTTTGTTTCCACCCTGGCATCTACACGGTCAGGATGTAATGATACAAGGAAGTGGAATGTATAGGTGAAGAAAGAGGCTACATACATTTTGAAAAAAAAATATGCCACGTAAAATGGCACACCGCGATTTTTGTCGCTTCATACAATACCTACAGATAATTAAATGTTTTTTTTTTTTTTTTGCAAATTGAGCTGAAAAATATATTATCTTGTCAACGCACCCCCCCCCCGCCCCCCCCCCCCTTTTTGTGAGGTAAAACTGGTCTTGCACGGCATGAAAGTCCGACGTGTTTAATTAGCGCTCCATCAAAGTATTTTTTTTAAATAAAATTGTTCCTAAAAATGCAAAACTGCTCTTGGGAATGATTCCAGGACACCCCCAAAGGAAGTGAGACGTGCTCAACCGCTTGATCCAATTAGATGCAGGCGTTTACGCTCCTACATATTCAGAGTTCACCGTCCGCCTCTGCATAGCACTTCATTTGTAATGAATAGTGTGGTATCACAGCTTCACATCACACATCACGTAGGAACGACCGCAGATGTGCACTGAAGTCAATAGAGCACTCGTCTGCTCAACAGAAGTACCAGTCATTTAGAAGCACAAATGCTGACAAGGTGAAAACTTAAATCTCGGTGCATATGTACCTGCACATGGGAAATGCAAGTTCCATCAACCCTGAAATACCTTAATTTAAATATGTTATGGTTGGGAGACCATCGTTGCAATAACCTCAGTGTAACTCCCCCTGCAAGATTCTTCCCAGAATCAATCCAGCCCGCATTACATGAATGTCACAGGGCCCCCTTACATTGCACGCGCTAAGTGTTCATATTTCAGGGCACGTGACAGTTTCAGTGCCTTTTGAGCTATCTTCAATTGAATAGTTTATTTACACCGCTCAGCAGTATGCTACATGACTGCCCATGCAGGCTGACTGTCGTGGATAGATGATGGTATGCTAATACGACAGACCTCATGGATTGTAATGTCTGCTTTTGATAGCATTCTAGGTTCCACATTTTTAAATGTGAAACTATAGCACTTTCTCAAGAATGCAGCGGAATCAGCTTTTTTCTGTGTAAACACTAGGGTGAATGTTTTGACCTGAAGGCATGTGTTAGGGTGAAGAAATAGAAACCTCTCGATTAAGATGAGGCACTTAATTTTCCTCCATTTGTTGCTGTAGCTCAAAAAGTAACTGAATGATATAAAAGAACCTGGAATAAGTCTGTAAATTCCATCAAGCAATCGGCCTAGGATATGTTGGTGACTGGCAATGGCCCTGATGTTATAACGTAAAACGTTGCAGTTGGCTATTTGTTTCTACATAGTTTGAAGTCACATGGGCCATATTTTAACACACATAGAGATCTGGTCCTGATGAATGTGTAAAAGAGAACAAAGCACATTAAAGTCGACTGGAGAAATTTACAAAACCCTATGAAAATGCACATAAAAGTGAGAAAGCTGCTTCTTTTTTATTTAATTCCTAAATGAATTTGTAGTGTGGGAAGCAGGTCTACTTAATCGCTAGCAGTGCCGATACCAAGACTTTTTGGAATTAGTTACTAAGAATCAAGGGATTTTATTACAGCGTTTCCAAATTTCAATTTTGATGTGTGAATCTTTGAAGAACTAATCGTTTCCCTCTTAGGCACTGAGGCTAACAGTCAGTTCCCCAAAGCTGTATACAGTACGTAAATAACAGTAAGTGCAGCACAACCGTGTACTGAAGCTTAGCACCAGCGGCTTTCTCCAGTTAAGCACGAGAAAATGCAAGCTGCCTAAAGCTTGAATTAAAATTACTTACATATAGAGGTGGGAACAATTCATAATGTGGTACAGTCTTATGACAAGTATTGATCAGCTTAGAAATCAGTTTTGATGGATATATTATTAATGTGACGTTGTGGGGAGTTTGGTGTGAACATATTTTGAATAACTCGCCCTGCCTCCAACCATGAACCTACCAAAACAAGCATTTTAAGTCCTAACTGATACATTTTTGTTCAAAGGCAGTCTGCTGCAGTGAAAAATTAAATGCAAAAGTTCGCATCTTAGTGTATTTTTAAAATATAAATAGTTACATGTATTGCTGAGCAGTCACTCCATAGAAGAGGATTGATCTACCAAAGAGTCAAGGATATATGATGAGACAGATATTCTCCTGTGGCCGGGGCCAAACCACCAACTGACACATCAATTTTGGGCAGACTGGAATAATAGCCCAATGGCCCAATCACAGATCTGCTTAAATATTCCCTGTTTCACAAACCAACACAACCTTTTATTTGTGTGCTTAACCACTGTGTTCTTGCTGTCGCTAGAGAGGGCAATAGCATTCTCATTCGATCCAGGACATCTTGATAACAAGGTGGGAGAGAGAGAACTGGATTTTGTCAGCAGGATGACTGTGAGACACAAATAAGAACAGCATTTTGTTTTCATCAGCACTTGGGATGTATTAGCGCTCCTGCTTAGAGACAGAGGAATATAATACCTGACTATGTTATTAAGAATGAGGGTCTGCAGTGACGGTCATGATATAAATCAGTAATCCTTAGAAGCAGAATCAATATAATATTCTTCCAGGAAGAACCTGTTGCAGGATTAACTTACTGGAGTAACACTTTGTTTTCTGGAATGCTCACAATTGTCTGACATCCGTAGTGCCAGTTGCAATATTCTCTGTTGGCACCCCCACCCCACACATTACAAGATGCATTTGTTTCCTTTGCTGTTGTTCCTGCTTCCACAGCTGCGTACCCTTGTCACTTACCATATAATTATAATTTTGATTGGGCTATATGTGACCATCTTTCTGTCTCTAGAGCTCTTAGTTATGCATGTTCCATATGGTTTCCCTGACTGGGAGGGCAGTGGAAATGGGATGGATTAAGACGGAGGGAACACACAGGGAGTCCAGAGGGAAGTGGAAATCATTGGACCATATGTGACAACTGCCATTGCTTTTTTCTGCAGAGAAGCCAATGATTAGGTAAGTGTGTAGGCTAAATAGTTTCAGACCCAGTGACGACATGAACTGTGAAAAACATGCACTGCATTCAGTGTCTCCTCCAGAGCTCTTAGTCATGCCCCATTCTTAACATCCATCCACACTTAGAACTCACACATATGCGCAGTGCCGAGTCATAAACAGTAGGCAGTACACAAACTCATGTGTTGTATGAAAATCAAAACTATTGAAGCACAACATTAGGAAACGGGAAAAACCCATACACCATGCAGCATTAACTAGAAAAAGTTAAACATACACAGAGACTGCATCACTGAATTGGAATACTTTAAGAGTACTTACACTCATTGCCAGCAAACTGGTCACATGTTTTCACAACTGTCATGATGAAGACCTTTTGCATGTATTTCCTTGCGTCACTTACACTTCACCATGACATCATACTCGTCCACACACAAACACACTCACCTCACTTCTAAACATAGAATTGTTTTTCTTTTGGAACAGTTCATATTTCGGCAACTCTATCATTTCTTCAAATACTTTTAAATGAACACCTAATTACTATTGAAACATAAGTGAGTGTTGCTTTACAACCACAACAAGTGCATGAGCATGTGATATGCGCACCTTTATGGCTCACTAATAGGCAATCTGAGTAACACACACTTTCTTTAGCATCAGTTCTAGAGCTCTGAATTGTGGTCTATCCAAACACCTTTCTGCACCTAAAATCACCCAGATACCTAGAAGTGTGTCAGTTCAGGATATACTATACACAAAATTCATATGCTGCATGAGAAAACTGTAAAACACAAGTATTCTTAGTGGAAGTATGATAAAGTTAAGGATGTGAAATGTGAGAGAGGCTGCCTTGCTGATGGATTACTGTGAGAAACTGGGTTGTTGGTTGCGTAGGGTGTGAGCTCTGGGCAAGCAACAGCCAACATCCCTTGCAAGGTAAACCACAAAAAGTATCTTGGCACATAAAGCAGTAAGGCTTAATTTAGAGGCAATGTGTAAAGTATTTATGTACAAACATTTTTTCCAGTACCTGCAACTCTGACATGTGCAGACTCCGATGCTCCAGGAGAATATGGAGATTTTTGAATTCTGTCCGTTGGAGGCTAGGCTCCTTCTGAGAAATATTAGTGAACATAAACCGTCACAGGCATAGAAGATGCTCATGCGAACTATGCCTGACCCAATGGTGGTGATACGTAGGGCTTGGGAGATGGAAATTGGAGAATTTGAGGATGAGGACTAGAAAGAGGCACAGGCGGCAAAAAGGAGGCTATCATATATTCACAGTTCAGACATTTACAACTTAAAATACTTCACTAAATATATTATACCATGGCCCATTGTATGAGATTGGTCACTACTGATGATTGCTTGTGTTGTGGGACTTCTCTGAGACTTGTCCCATACATTCTTGCATTGTTCTGCACTCCCATTTTTGGGAGGGAGTTCTGGGGAGGTTGAGGGAAGTGTTTGGAAGGGACACACCGAGGGAACCCAAGCTAGTGCTGTTACATTTCACAAATGACCTGAGGGGCACACATTATCAGGAAGCGCTGTTAAGGTTAGATCTAGTGGTAGCAAAAAAACATATCACGAAAGCATTGAAAGGTGTAGCTGCACCTTCTGTTGAGGGGTGGGGTAAGAGCATGGACCATTAAATGAGTTTGGGGTGTCCCATGTATAAGGCACGAGGGTGCCCCAAGAAATACTCTAAGATACGGGGAGGGTGGGCAGAGGCATTGGGTGTTACTTCCGCCATCAGGAATGCAGGGCATTACAATGCTGAGAGTGGGAGGGGATGAGAATAACGATTTGGTATATATTCTGGATTTCGCTTGCTGGATTCAAACAATTGTACTGTTGATATGTATAAACAATACATGAACTGTCATGTTATACATGTAGCAAGAAATACTGGCACTCTGTGATTGGAAACCTAATAAAAAGTTATTTAAAAAAAAGATTTAAGGCCAACTGCAATGGTGCGCTATTTAGATAAAAGAAGTGGATAGGGCCCGGTCAAAGCTTACCTTCAGACTTTAAAGAATGCTTGAGGAACAATGTCTGAGATAGTAAATTTGAACTGGGCAAGGCTGCAGGAGGTGTCTGAGGCAGGAGCATGGTCCTCGGATGGCCTTGGGTTGATGCTGCAGTGAAGATTTCTACGTTCACCTGGAAGTCTAAACAAACTAATGGGAGAAAGCAGAGGGCTGTAGACAAAGACACTTCCACAAGGTCAGATACCTCCTTGGTGAAGGCCCCCTGCAACAGATTTGCTTTTGCGGAGAAGAATGTAGTGGGAAAAGCTACAAAGTCAATCCTATCGGTGATGTAGTTCTGGCGGATAGACGAGTGGGTTGGCCCTGGTCTCCTCCTGGTTCTCAGAGCACTTTTTGGCCAGGTTTCGCCCTCAGTTTTGGAAACTGGCCAACTGGGCAACATTAGCACCACAGCCAAGGGTCCAGGACTGGTAGGACACCTCTGGGAGGTTCAGGACTTGCTCCAGCTGGGTCCACATGTGGAATGAAGATGGTGCGAGCCTGTTATGTTCCTGTGGCTCTGAAGAGGAGGCCAACTAACTAGCCATTGGAATCACTTCTGGTTGCCCTGGGTGCAGATGTAGATGCGGGGCTCAAAGGCAGGGCTGTCCTCTGAGGGTTCAAGACAGGCTACAGGCAGCAAAGCAGTCCTTTCAGGTACAGCAAAAATCTGACAGAGCGCACAGCAGGTCACAGCAGTCCCCTGAGAGTACTTCTAGTAGTGAATTAAAGAGGTGGTGTGAAAGTCCTATTTTTCTACCCTCATGTCCTTCTTCTGGAAGGTGGGAGAAGCTTCCGGAAAGGTTCTGTGAAGTGCATGGAATTTATTGACTCTCACCCTGGCTCCAACTGGCTGCCGTGAAAGTACAAGATTGCTTGCTGTGTGAAGGCAGAGCCCAGGCTATCCAGTTGTAAGTGGGGCTATGCTCAGCTCCACCCCATCCTGCCAGCAGATGGCCCATTCACGCACACTTAATCACTCTTTTGTGTGACTGACTGGGTGGAATTCACAATGCCTAACTGTCAGTTACGCACAATCATGTGACCCAAGAGAGGCTGAGGCACAAAGGGCCAAGAGTAAGAAAATGGCCACTTTCTAAACGTAAATTTTTTAAAAATTGTAATGAAAAATCTGACTATATATTTAAAGAGGGCTTATTATTACAATTTCATAGGTACCAAACAGGACAGATCTACCTGCTCTCAATTAGGAATTACAGCTTATTAAATGTAATAAGGGATGCCCATTGTTATTCTATGGAAGGAGTAGGCCGTACAGCAGTGAAAAATACAGTTATGATTTTTTTCACTACCAGGACATATAAAACTTAAACAACCATGGGCTTCCAAGGCCCTACCTAAGGGGTGACAGATGTAATAAAATGGGAGTTTACAGTGTGTTACCAGGGTTAAATGCAAAGTCAACATAGCAGTGTAATACTGCATGCAGGCTGCAATGGCATGCCTAGGACATGGCTACTTAAGTGGGTGGCACAGTAAGTGCTGCAGGTCAACTGGTAGCCCTTAATGTACAGGCCCTGGGTGTACAGTTTACTACTCTACAAGGGACTTATACTTAGTTCTATTAAGGTTTATTCAGCTTCAATAAAAACAATAAAAGTACAACAATAACTACATCCATATTGATTAAAAAAACAGATCACCAATACAATATTTACAATGCTTTAGATCTACATAAAAAACACACATGCACAGCATCTGTAATTTTCCAGATAGCAGTTGCCTGCCCTGTGTATGTTCAGTCAGACAAAAATCTGATTTCCTTATTCGATTAATACAGATTTCACCAAAGTAGAGTCACAGGAAATTAAATAATTAAAAATACACTTATAAGTACACAGTTACATTCAGTCTCCCCATGCACGTGTTAATCTAAAGGAAGCTTTTAGAAAACTGATGTAATTATAAGTAATACATCCACCAGAAAGTAATTGTAAAACCATTAAAGCAGGTTGGACTTGAGTTAAATTCCAATCGTTTAACAGTAGAATAATATAAACCTTCCTCAGTTCAACATAAAATCTGCAGAACACTGTAAAGTGAATAGCATCTTGTAGAGACACATGGTCGCAACTACAAGGATCCAATGTCTTTAATTCTTTCTATCCTCTAAGCGTCGCTGATGATAGAATGAACAGGTTGAACCTAAATCTAGTGAGCAAAAAATGATGAGTACTATTGGTCACAAATGCAAAATAGGGTTCCACTGATTGAACCATTGTCAGCAAGATAAACCCTCAAACTGTAGATTTCTGTAATTCTTGCTTATCCAATAGCCTTCTCTTAAAAAGTGTTCTTTCACCCACTTTGGTGTTCCTTCACCATATGCGTTAGAGCCACTAATGCCCCCCTGCCTAATCTGGAAGGAGAGCTAAATACTGCTGCATTGACCCTTATAAACTCACTTTTTTAACGTGCATTAGGGGTTTCCAACACAGTTAAGCTTTAAACAAAATTCCCAAATAAGGAAATGCATGCACCTTTGATAAATAATGTGTCCCCACTTGGAAAGGTTGAGACTTAGCTGAGCGAGGTCCCACCACCATTAAAAAACATTTATTAAAATTGACAGCTAAATCCACCTCTTCCATCAATGCCATAAATGCTTCCTGAAGGATTTACAGACACCTCACTGTCCAAGCCATCAAAACAGCGTCATCTGTGTAAAGTAATACTGGCAGAGATCATGTCCTTTTTAAGGGGCAGTCTGCTCTAGCTGCCGCTAGTGCCCGTTGTAATCTAATTATGTAGAAGGTAAATGAAACAGAGCTAGAATGTATCCTTGTCAGACACATCTACCAGTTTTAAATGATGTGTACAGATGGAATCATTTGCATGTAGGACTGCTGCTATAGTATTGGCATGAAGATCCCTCAAGAAGTAGACAATGTCTGGATTCAATCCCATGGTCAAAAGGATTTCCCATAGTTTTTCACGGTTCACTCTATTGAAGGCCAATGTAGGGTCCATAAAGTCCATGTGTACAGAACCAGAATGAGCTATTGTATATTTGATCAAAACCATTTATAAATTCAGACACTGCTCAATGATAGACCTGCTGTCCCTAAATCCATATAGCAGATCAGATACTATCTTACTTCCCTCCAAAGACCTTTACAACCAAGTCAATTAAAGAAATTGGTCTATTACACTGGGGGTTGTACTTGTTACCCTTCTGAGAGACTCGGACAATGATGGGAATAGATCCTGAATGAGGAGGTCACTGACCGCAGCATTTAAAGTCTGAATTAGTACTGGAGCCCATGCCTCGATATCACTTATGTACAGGTCAAGTGGGGTACCATCCGGGCCTCGGACTTAGTCAAGCATAGTATACCCCTTTTAACTTCTTCTATGGTAAATATTAGATTAGAAGTCACTTCCATGGTCAAAATAGAATCCAGGATGAAGGCAGAAGCCATACAATTATAGCTGCTTCACATGAGAAATCCACCTGTCTGTGGTAATGTGATCATCTGGGGTAAAACAAGGCCAGGTGATAATGCTCCAAAATATGGTACTGCTCAGACAGCTAGCTTGAAGTAAATTATCCCAAGATTTATAAGTAAATTAAATATGCCAATCAGGTGTATGACAATCAAGCCATTTTAGGGGAATGGGTGCAAGTACTTTAGCACTGGTTAGCAGCGGTAAAGTTAATAGAGTCCTAAAGAAGTAAACATAATTTCAGCAAAAACTGAAGAGAAAGGCCCACAAAGTTTGGGTGTGACCTTGCAGAGATGACCAGTTCCAACAATTACATTGAGGGTTATTACTCAATTGGTGATAAATCAGTTGGTGCTTTGGAGTTTTAAAGCAATGACATAAAGAAGGGTAATTTCAAAGTTATTTTGTAACTATTGTTGTGGCTCTTCTGACGGTGATTGTACAGCACAAGGCTTTAGCAAGGACCTCTTGATCTCATGACAAACCTATGACACCTCCTACCCCCACTGAATCCCTCTGCTGCACACCAATAGTCCAGTCTTCAAGTCGTTCATCCTTCTAGTGAGGAACAACTGCAGATGTAATAGCCTTTCTCCTGTTGAGTCAAGTAGCATGACCAGTCTAACACAGTTTCTGAGCCAAAGCAAAAAGCAAGGTGTGCATTCACATGCACCTGTCATGGAACATAACTTCTGAACTTTAAGGGCTTTTGGTGACCCACTGAGATTGGAGCCCGGTGGTGTAATATGGCCCTGTGTGGGTGCTCTATCTATAGGTCATGACATTTTTACCCATGACGTGATATGTGCATTTAGAATATAGAGTTAGGCTGGGCTCTTGTATATGATTCGAACTGCATGGAAAGCCAGCATCAGAGAAACCACTCTTCAGTGTCCAATTCAGTCTATGAATTTACTGAATGCTCATACTGTGGAATTCATCATATTAATAAAACATTGTTGGAAATTTGCCCTTTCTGCACGATCACCCCAGAGTTTTTTACCCTTATGACCTTATTTTTGCTGAACCCGTTTTTGTTGGCTTTAGGACTCTGCTCAGTTTACTCCTGTTAACTAGTGATAAAGTGCTTGAGCTCTCCCTTCCAAACATGGTAGGATCTGTATATGCTTAATTGACACATTTATTCTACTTATACATCCCTAGTAAATGGTATTGCAGGTGCAGAGTACTTGCAAATGTAATGCTACTAGTGAGTTGCATCACTCATCGTGCCACCCGTGAAAGTAGCCTGTACAGCATATCTCTGGCCTGCCACTGCAGCCTGTAACGTAGTTTAAAACTGACATTTCGTCCTGACAGAATAAACCTTTTGCCAACCCTAAACCTTTGTTTATAATATTGATGTGACAGGCATAAGATATGCTAATGCCTCCTATGACAGGGTGCATAGTATGTAGAAAGAAGGACATGTGCACTTAAGTTTTACATGTCCTGGCAATGAGAATCCCTCAAAGCTATTTTTCGCTGTGGCAAGTTTTGCCTCCCGTAGAGTGATATTAGGAAATACCTTCAGTTAGAGAACAGCTAGAGAAATAATCCTTCCACTAATTTGAATTTAAAATCAACTTTATCTTTAATGGTAAAGTTGGATTTTAAATTACTGTTTTGGAAATGCCACTTTTTGAGAGTTGAAATGTTTCTGCCAAAAGCAAATGTGCCTTTTGACAGTGTCAAGGATCACATGACTATTAATTAATGGATCTCCTGGGGTATGATGTGTATTCCTTGCAGGCAGTAGACAAAAAGAGCTTGAGTGTGGGGAGGGTGCTCCTCTCCTGAGCAGGAATGCATGTGAGGTTGTACCCAACTCTCTTCCTGGGCTTCAAAGGATAACCTAGGCTATCCAGTTGTAAGTGGGGCTATGCTCAGCTCCACCGCATCCTGCCAGCAGATGGCCCATTCACGCACACTTAATCCCTCTTTTGTGTGACTGACTGGGTGGAATTCACAATGCCTAACTGTCAGTTACGCACAATCATGTGACCCAAGAGAGGCTGAGGCACAAAGGGCCAAGGGTAAGAAAATGGCCACTTTCTAAACGTTAATTTTTTAAAAATTGTATTGAAAAATCTGACTATATATTTAAAGAGGGCTTATTATTACAATTTCATAGGTACCAAACAGGACAGATCTACCTGCTCTCAATTAGGAATTACAGCTTATTAAATGTAATAAGGGATGCCCATTGTTATTCTATGGAAGGAGTAGGCCGTACAGCAGTGAAAAATACAGTTAGGATTTTTTTCACTACCAGGACATATAAAACTTAAACAACCATGGGCTTCCAAGGCCCTACCTAAGGGGTGACAGATGTAATAAAATGGGAGTTTACAGTGTGTTACCAGGGTTAAATGCAAAGTCAACATAGCAGTGTAATACTGCATGCAGGCTGCAATGGCATGCCTAGGACATGGCTACTTAAGTGGGTGGCACAGTAAGTGCTGCAGGTCAACTGGTAGCCCTTAATGTACAGGCCCTGGGTGTACAGTTTACTACTCTACAAGGGACTTATACTTAGTTCTATTAAGGTTTATTCAGCTTCAATAAAAACAATAAAAGTACAACAATAAATACATCCATATTGATTAAAAAAACAGATCACCAATACAATATTTACAATGCTTTAGATCTACATAAAAAACACACATGCACAGCATCTGTAATTTTCCAGATAGCAGTTGCCTGCCCTGTGTATGTTCAGTCAGACAAAAATCTGATTTCCTTATTCGATTAATACAGATTTCACCAAAGTAGAGTCACAGGAAATTAAATAATTAAAAATACACTTATAAGTACACAGTTACATTCAGTCTCCCCATGCACGTGTTAATCTAAAGGAAGCTTTTAGAAAACTGATGTAATTATAAGTAATACATCCACCAGAAAGTAATTGTAAAACCATTAAAGCAGGTTGGACTTGAGTTAAATTCCAATCGTTTAACAGTAGAATAATATAAACCTTCCTCAGTTCAACATAAAATCTGCAGAACACTGTAAAGTGAATAGCATCTTGTAGAGACACATGGTCGCAACTACAAGGATCCAATGTCTTTAATTCTTTCTATCCTCTAAGCGTCGCTGATGATAGAATGAACAGGTTGAACCTAAATCTAGAGAGCAAAAAATGATGAGTACTATTGGTCACAAATGCAAAATAGGGTTCCACTGATTGAACCATTGTCAGCAAGATAAACCCTCAAACTGTAGATTTCTGTAATTCTTGCTTATCCAATAGCCTTCTCTTAAAAAGTGTTCTTTCACCCACTTTGGTGTACCTTCACCATATGCGTTAGAGCCACTAATGCCCCCCTGCCTAATCTGGAAGGAGAGCTAAATACTGCTGCATTGACCCTTATAAACTCACTTTTTTAACGTGCATTAGGGGTTTCCAACACAGTTAAGCTTTAAACAAAATTCCCAAATAAGGAAATGCATGCACCTTTGATAAATAATGTGTCCCCACTTGGAAAGGTTGAGACTTAGCTGAGCGAGGTCCCACCACCATTAAAAAACATTTATTAAAATTGACAGCTAAATCCACCTCTTCCATCAATGCCACAAATGCTTCCTGAAGGATTTACAGACACCTCACTGTCCAAGCCATCAAAACAGCGTCATCTGTGTAAAGTAATACTGGCAGAGATCATGTCCTTTTTAAGGGGCAGTCTGCTCTAGCTGCCGCTAGTGCCCGTTGTAATCTAATTATGTAGAAGGTAAATGAAACAGAGCTAGAATGTATCCTTGTCAGACACATCTACCAGTTTTAAATGATGTGTACAGATGGAATCATTTGCATGTAGGACTGCTGCTATAGTATTGGCATGAAGATCCCTCAAGAAGTAGACAATGTCTGGATTCAATCCCATGGTCAAAAGGATTTCCCATAGTTGTTCACGGTTCACTCTATTGAAGGCCAATGTAGGGTCCATAAAGTCCATGTGTACAGAACCAGAATGAGCTATTGTATATTTGATCAAAACCATTTATAAATTCAGACACTGCTCAATGATAGACCTGCTGTCCCTAAATCCATATAGCAGATCAGATACTATCTTACTTCCCTCCAAAGACCTTTACAACCAAGTCAATTAAAGAAATTGGTCTATTACACTGGAGGTTGTACTTGTTACCCTTCTGAGAGACTCGGACAATGATGGGAATAGATCCTGAATGAGGAGGTCACTGACCGCAGCATTTAAAGTCTGAATTAGTACTGGAGCCCATGTCTCGATATCACTTATGTACAGGTCAAGTGGGGTACCATCCGGGCCTCGGACTTAGTCAAGCATAGTATACCCCTTTTAACTTCTTCTATTGTAAATATTAGATTAGAAGTCACTTCCATGGTCAAAATAGAATCCAGGATGAAGGCAGAAGCCATACAATTATAGCTGCTTCACATGAGAAATCCACCTGTCTGTGGTAATGTGATCATCTGGGGTAAAACAAGGCCAGGTGATAATGCTCCAAAATATGGTACTGCTCAGACAGCTAGCTTGAAGTAAATTATCCCAAGATTTATAAGTAAATTAAATATGCCAATCAGGTGTATGACAATCAAGCCATTTTAGGGGAATGGGTGCAAGTACTTTAGCACTGGTTAGCAGCGGTAAAGTTAATAGAGTCCTAAAGAAGTAAACATAATTTCAGCAAAAACTGAAGAGAAAGGCCCACAAAGTTTGGGTGTGACCTTGCAGAGATGACCAGTTCCAACAATTACATTGAGGGTTATTACTCAATTGGTGATAAATCAGTTGGTGCTTTGGAGTTTTAAAGCAATTACATAAAGAAGGGTAATTTCAAAGTTATTTTGTAACTATTGTTGTGGCTCTTCTGACGGTGATTGTACAGCACAAGGCTTTAGCAAGGACCTCTTGATCTCATGACAAACCTATGACACCTCCTACCCCCACTGAATCCCTCTGCTGCACACCAATAGTCCAGTCTTCAAGTCGTTCATCCTTCTAGTGAGGAACAACTGCAGCTGTCATAGCCTTTCTCCTGTTGAGTCAAGTAGCATGACCAGTCTAACACAGTTTCTGAGCCAAAGCAAAAAGCAAGGTGTGCATTCACATGCACCTGTCATGGAACATAACTTCTGAACTTTAAGGGCTTTTGGTGACCCACTGAGATTGGAGCCCGGTGGTGTAATATGGCCCTGTGTGGGTGCTCTATCTATAGGTCATGACATTTTTACCCATGACGTGATATGTGCATTTAGAATATAGAGTTAGGCTGGGCTCTTGTATATGATTCGAACTGCATGGAAAGCCAGCATCAGAGAAACCACTCTTCAGTGTCCAATTCAGTCTATGAATTTACTGAATGCTCATACTGTGGAATTCATCATATTAATAAAACATTGTTGGAAATTTGCCCTTTCTGCACGATCACCCCAGAGTTTTTTACCCTTATGACCTTATTTTTGCTGAACCCGTTTTTGTTGGCTTTAGGACTCTGCTCAGTTTACTCCTGTTAACTAGTGATAAAGTGCTTGAGCTCTCCCTTCCAAACATGGTAGGATCTGTATATGCTTAATTGACGCATTTATTCTACTTATACATCCCTAGTAAATGGTATTGCAGGTGCAGAGTGCCTGCAAATGTAATGCTACTAGTGAGTTGCATCACTCATCGTGCCACCCGTGAAAGTAGCCTGTACAGCATATCTCTGGCCTGCCACTGCAGCCTGTAACGTAGTTTACAACTGACATTTCGTCCTGACAGAATAAACCTTTTGCCAACCCTAAACCTTTGTTTATAATATTGATGTGACATGCATAAGATATGCTAATGCCTCCTATGACAGGGTGCATAGTATGTAGAAAGAAGGACATGTGCACTTAAGTTTTACATGTCCTGGCAATGAGAATCCCTCAAAGCTATTTTTCGCTGTGGCAAGTTTAGCCTCCCGTAGAGTGATATTAGGAAATACCTTCAGTTAGAGAACAGCTAGAGAAATAATCCTTCCACTAATTTGAATTTAAAATCAACTTTATCTTTAATGGTAAAGTTGGATTTTAAATTACTGTTTTGGAAATGCCACTTTTTGAGAGTTTAAATGTTTCTGCCGAAAGCAAATGTGCCTTTTGACAGTGTCAAGGATCACATGACTATTAATGGATCTCCTGGGGTATGATGTGCATTCCTTGCAGGCAGTAGACAAAAAGAGCTTGAGTGTGGGGAGGGTGCTCCTCTCCTGAGCAGGAAGGCATGTGAGGTTGTACCCAACTCTCTTCCTGGGCTTCAAAGGATAACCTAGGGTTCTACCCAACCCATGTCTGACTTAAAATTATCTCTGTCCTGTCACACCTATGCCTGCTTGCACTTTTCTTCCTTAGCCATACTGGAGCCAGACTCGGGGTAAAAGGAAGAACTGGCCAGAACCACTTAAGGTTCGGACAAAGGGGGTGTTCCTATCATCTGGTTGCCACTGAGCATAAAAGTGGCACCCTATAACGTCTCATCAGAACCATCCTGGCCCATTGGAGGCTCAGAAAAAGGACTGATGTGCTGTGTGAAGCATGACCTAAGACTGGACCTACTTACCTTGAACGTGAGACCCCAGAAGTAAAACCAAAGGCCTGAACCCTCTCTCGTAACCTCTCTCGCCATCTGTACGTCTCTGTGTACCTTTCTTTTCAACACATTTTATTGGAATTCATGAATACGTGCTACATTCACCAATGTCCCTTAGGGCATTATCCAATGAGCTCCCTTAGCTAAAGAAGAAATAACAGATGTGGTCACTTAATGTATCAGATAGCATTCAGAATGAAAGCCACCAAATAACACTGGATAATAATACCTTCCTGATTGAACCCTCACAAATAAAAGGAACCCCCTCCATTTTCCTCCTCTCCTATTATTGTATTTTTGGTATAAGTGCTCTTCCAGGACTCCAGGGTAGAATCCATTTTGTACCTAGGCATGATATAAGTTGAGTATCGGCTGGGGGAGGTGGAGCACCCAGGCACGTGGACACTAATGAAAAAATGGAGGCTAAACAATGTCTTGGCGTGATAACGGACTCTCATGTAACCCCCCTTCATCTGCCTCGGGGGACTGAAAATCTGCAACTATTGCCTCCCATGCTCGAGCCGTCTCCCAATCCCTCTCTTGATCTCGCTCAGTAGCACCCTACCCTTCGCATGCTGCCCACCTTTCAAGCTCATTATTTCCCTCTACTATAAGAAAGGCCAGATCCTGAAATTTACTAGTGGCTTTAGTTTTGGAGGTGTGTGGATATCAGTTTAAAAGGCAGTGCCCTGGTGTGCATGCAACCTCTATACTTAACACGGTCTCTAGCATCTCCATGATTTCTTCAAGATAGGAATGCAATAGGGAGATGACCAAAGCATATGGAGGATGTCCATTCACATCTCGCACCATCTACGGCAGGCCACATCTTCTACGTGGAAGTAATGCTGAATACATTCTGGGGTTAAGTCTGCCCTATGTAAAATGTAGAAATTGATCAATTTAAAGCAAGCATTTTTGGACACCCAGGGGATTCTGTCCAGAATCAAGGCCCAAGCCAACTCTGAAATCGGTATCCCCTGGTCTCCCTCCCAGCTATTCCCTAGCTTCTCCAGAGTGTGCTGTAGATCTGCTCCAATGGCCCGATATAAGCAGGTTACAACCTTGACGGTGCCGGAAGAAAGGGCTATATAACGGCAGCTTCCATAGGCCTGAGGTTCCACAGAGCTTGTTTGCTTCCTGACTGCTGCAGTGAAGTGAAATGTCCCCACAGGAGGTCAAACTCCACTCAAAAGTCTTCAAACAGGAGTAATTCCCCAGCACCATCCAGCTGACCCAGAGTGGTGGCCCCCAAAGTCATCAAGTCCTCCAGACCCCCCCAGTACCTTCCATGGTGGGTGCTCGCAGCATAGTAATAGGCAAGTCTGGGCAGTAAGGGCTCTTAGTGTGGGTTGTGTACAAACATCAGATCGAGCATTTGGTTAGTACCCAGAATTCCCATGTGTCCAGGGAATAAGGGTGTTTCACCCTCAGTTAAGTTTTCACCAGATCCACCAGCCCAGGCACGAATGGGCTAAGAACCCTGTCAGGTCTCTGTCAGCCCACCAACCACTGCAGATGAGTCACAATGTAATATGCTTCAAAGTCGGGCCTCGCTAACCCTCCCTCTGTAATAGGACATTGCAGTGCAGTCAATTACATTCTTTTGCAGGCTGACCCCCAGATAAAGAAGAGAAGGAAGGAATCTAGCTCTCTGAAAATCCCCCTAGGTATCCACACTGGGAGGGTCCAAAAAAAGTATAGAAAAAGTGGTAGGGAAACCATCTTCAGTAAAACTATCCTCCCCATTACCGAGAGCGGTAGTGTTTTCCAAAATTCCAGACTTGTTTTCACGGATCTGATGGCCCTACCCACATTCCCCCCTAACAGGTCAGCATGGTTGTGAAACATCCTAATTCCCAGGTAAGGCAAGTCTCTGGGGGCCCACCGCAATGGCTTCAGCTGCTCCAGCGGGATAGTATCTGGATCCTCCACCAGTTTACTTTAAGTCCCAATAACTCACTAAAGTCCTCTAGCATGGTTCTTGCACCAATTAGATCCTTATGTGTATATTTCAGAAAAATCTGTAGGTCATCAGAATAGAGGGATGTGCTGTGCCAGTCCCGGTTTATATTCAGTCCTTGGTAGTTCAGCCGGAATCTCACCCTGGCAGACAGGGGTTCCATGGCCATAGTTAAAAGCAATGAGGACAATGGGCAGCCCTGTCATATTCCTCGCCGAACCCAGTAACTAAATGATATTACCTTTCCCCTCTGGAACTCTGAAGGTTGTGACCGTGTAAAGCAATCTGATCCAGGTCAGGAACGCATCCCACAGCTGAATGAACCTCAATAACTCATACAAATTACCCCATTCCAGGCTATCAAAGGCCTTCTCATGTCCACAGTGAGGATCGCTGCATCTTCTCAAGGAAGGTCTCTGTGTTCTATTATTGACAGACGGTGTCTAATACTGAGGGCTGTATTTCGGCAAGGAATGAAGCCAGTCTGGTCTGCATGGATGAGTCTATTCATATAGGGGAGCAGTAGCGCCGCCAGGATCTTGCTCAGGATTTTTGAATCCACATTGAGCATTGAGAGTGGCTGATATCCTTTGTAGTCGCTCTGAGGTTTCCCTAGCTTCAGTAAGGGGACAATTACCGCTTCCCGAGTGGAAATGGGCAAGCTGCTTGAGGATAGATCTGCATTGTACAGCTTTTCCAGCCTGAGAGCCAGGAGGACTGGGTAAGTGGTATATAGTTCTATCAGGAAAACGTCCATCCCCGGTGTTTGAACACGGGCCATTGCTTTGATGGCCCCTTTGATCTCCTGCTGGGTAACGCCTCCTCCATGTACCCTAGCTTCCTCTGCAGTAATGTGGGGGGGGGTCAGTGGAGCTATGTAGGCTCATGCCATATCTGCATCATAGCAACCCACGCTGTCTTAGAGCTTCTGATAGTATCGGAGAAAACAGTAATTGACTCCCTTCTGGGTAAGCTCCCGGCCTCCCTCCTCCAAGTCTATTGCTGGAGGGTCCTGTTTCCTGGCCTTGGCAGTTCTAGTTGGAGGAGGTCATGCTCTGTCATCAACACTTCCCTCAGCAAGGTGCTCCACATGCCCACCGATGCAGCCCTGCACTGTCCCCTCAGTACTACTTTTAAGGCATCCCATTCCCCTTTTGAGGAGGAAATCGTCCTCTCATTGTCCATGTAGTGTTACTCTATCTTAAGCCTCATATCTTCACAAAACACCTAATCTTCCAGTATTTCTAGTTTCAGGTGCCATGTGGGTATTGAGGCTCTGGACATGCCAGTTCCAAGTGGAGAAGCATAGGGTTGTGATCAGATATTGTTTGGTCCAGGAATTCCAAGTTGGAGACCATGTTGTTTATGTTGGGGGAACATAAGAATGTGTCAAGGCGTACATGCAAGTCATGTAGACTTGAAAAGAAAGAATAATCATGTGTGTGTGGATGAAGTAGTCTCCAGGTATCTACCAATCTCATATCTCATTGCCATTCAGAGAAATCCAGGCTACTCTGTGTGGTTGTGACCCCGGCAGAAGGGGGTATGATCTGTCTACTGCCGGGTTGGCAAAAAGAAGAGATGATGGACGGAATGCAGAGCAAATCAAACATTCACCCCCAGTCACAAAGATCGAGGTTTAATCCATCGTTTTTCTGCTCACCACACAAGGTTGGACCCAGCCATATGCAAATCAGTCTTGACCCTGTTCCACATGGGAACAGTCCAGCCCGAACTGCCAAGCCAGGTCCTCTCTGGACCGGAAACAGCATCCTAGGATCGGTTTCAGGGTATCACCCTTCATCAGCTAGGCTAGTTGAATCAATCAATCAATCAATCACTGCATTTGTAAAGCGCGCTACATACCCGCGAGGGTCTGTAGGCGCTGGGGAGGGGGGGTGCTACTTGTCGAAGAGCCAGGTCTTGAGGAGTCTTCTGAAGGCCAGCAGGTCCTGGGTCTGTCGTAGGATGGTGGGGAGAGTGTTCCAGGTCTTGGCGGCGAGGTAGGAGAAGGATCTGCCGCCACCAGTGGTTTTTTCGGATGCGGGGGACTGCGGCGAGGGCGAGGTTGGCTGAGCGGAGGCTTCGGGTGGGGGTGTGGAAGCTGAGTCGGTTGTTCAGGTAGATGGGTCCGGTGTTGTGCAGTGCTTTGTGTGCATGGATCAGGAGCTTGAAGGTGATCCTTTTGTTGACGGGGAGCCAGTGCAGGCCTCTCAGGTGGAGTGTGATGTGGCTGCAGCGGGGGACATCAAGGATGAGTCGGGCCGAGGCGTTCTGGATGCGTTGGAGTCGTCTCAGGAGCTTGTTTGTAATTCCTGAATAGAGGGCGTTCCCGTAGTCGAGTCTGTTGGTGATGAGGGCCTAGGTAACGGTTTTTCTTACGTCGAGGGGGATCCATTTGAATATCCTGTGGAGCGTACGGAGGGTGTTGAAGCAGGACGCGGAGACGGCGTTGACTTGCCTGGTCATGGAGAGAGTGGAGTCGAGGATGACTCCCAGGTTGCGTGTGTGGTCCGTGGGTTCCGGGGCTGTGCCTAATGAAGTGGGCCACCAAGAGTCATCCTAGGCTGATGGGGTGGGTCTGAGAATGACGACCTCCGTCTTGTCTGAGTTCAGCTTCAGTCTGCTGTCCTTCATCCAGTCTGCTATGGCCTTCATTCCTCGGTGGAGGTTAGCTTTGGCGGTGTGGGGATCTTCGGTGAGGGATATGATCAGCTTGGTGTCGTCAGGCGTAGGAGATGATGTTGAGGTTGGGTTGTCGTGCGACTTGGGCGAGGGGGGCCTGTAGATATTGAACAGTGTCGGGCTGAGGGAGGATCCCTGTGGGACGCCGCAGATGATCTCTGTGGTTTTAGAGCGGAAGGGTGGGAGGCGTACGCTCTGGGTTCTGCCGGAGAGGAAGGATGTGGTCCGGTCCAGGCCAGCACCTTCTCTTGGATACCGGCGTCATGGAGGCGTGCTGATAGGGTGCAGTGGCAGACCGTGTCAAAGGCTGCTGATAGGTCCAGGAGGATGAGGGCGGCTGTTTCTCCTTTGTCCATCAGGGTCCGGATGTCGTCAGTGGCGGCGATGAGGGCGGTCTTGGTGCTGTGGTTACTGCGAAAACCGGATTGGGAATGTTCCAGGATGTTGTTCACTTCGAGGTAGCGGTCAGCTGTTTGTTGACAATCTTCTCGGTCACTTTTGCCGGGAAAGGGAGCAGGGAGATGGGCCGGAAGTTCTTGAGGTCCTTGGGGTCCGCCTTGGGCTTCTTCAGAAGGGCGTTGATCTTGCCGTGCTTCCAGCTTTCTGGAAAGGTTGCTGTCTCGAAGGAACAGTTGATTGTTTCCCGGAGGTGGGGCGGGATGGCTGCGCTGGCTTTGTTGAAGACGTGGTGAGGGCAGGGGTCCGATGGGGATCCAGAGTGGATGGAGTTCATGGTTGTGATGGTGTCTTCGTAGCTGACGCTGGACCAGACGGTCAGGCGACTTGTGCGAGTGGCAGTCGCAGGGGTGGTGGACTCGGTGGTGGGTGCGGGGGGGTCGGGGTTGAAGCTGTTGTGGATGTCGGTGATCTTGCGGTGGAAGAAGGTGGCCAGGGAGTCGCACAGGTCTTGAGATGGCGGGATGTCGTTGGTGATGGGGCTGGGGTTGGAGAGTTCTTTCACAATGCTGAAGAGCTCTTTGGTGTTGTGTGCGTTGTTGTCTAGGCGGTCCTTGAAGGCGGTCTTCTTGGCGGTCCTGATGAGTTGGTGATGTCTGCGGATGGCGCTCTTGAGGGCTGTGTGGTTGTCTGGTGTTCGGTCGTTGAATCCAGTGGTGCAGTGAGCACGAGACCCACGTCTGGGCATACGCTTCCCACTTGGGCCAACAAATGCAAAAAGAACAGATGATGGACGGAATGCAGAACAAATCAAGCATTCACCCCCAGTCACAAAGATCTGGGTTTAATCCATAATTTTTCTGCTCACCACGCCACCCCAGGGGGACTCAGCCATATGTAAATCAGTCTTGACCCTGTTCATCATGGGAACAGTCCAGCCCGAACTACCAAGCCAGGTCCTCCCTGGATGAGAAACAAGCATCCTAGGACCGGTTTCAGGGTATCACCCTTCATCAGCTAGGCTAGCTTGAATCTAGTGGCGCAGTGAGCACGGGACGCACAGCTGGACACATCCTTCCCACTTGGGGCGACAAATGCAAAAAGAACAGCTGATGGACGGAATGCAGAGCAAATCAAACTTTCACCCTCAGTCACAAAGATCTGGGTTTAATCCGTTGTTTTTCTACTCACCACGCCACCCCTAGTTGGACCCATCCATATGCAAATCAGTTTTGACAATGTTCCTCATGGGAACAGTCCAGCCCAAATCGCCAAGCCAGGTCCTCCCTGGACCGGAAACAAGCATTAGGACCAGTTTCAGGGTATCACCCTTCCTCAACTAGGCTAGCTTGAATCCAGTGGCGTAGTGAGCACGAGACCCATGTCTGGGCATACCCTTCCCACTTGGGGCAACAAATGCAAAAAGAACAGATGATGGATGGAATGCAGAGCAAATCAAACATTCACCCCCAGTCCCAAAGATCGGGGTTTAATCCATTGTTTTTCTGCTCACCACGCCACCCCAAGTGGGACCCAGCCATATGCAAATCAGTCTTGACCCTGTTCCTCATGGGAACAGTGTAGCCCGAACTGCCAAGCCAGGTCCTCCCTGGACCGGAAACAAGCATTAGGACCAGTTTCAGGGTATCACCCTTCATCAGCTAGGCTAGCTTGAATCCAGTGGCATAGTGAGCACGGGACCCACGTCTGGGCATACCTTTCCCACTTGGAGCAACAAATGCAAAAAGAACAGATGATGGACAGAATGCAGAACAAATCAAACATCTCCTCCAGTCACAAAGATCTGGGTTTAATCCATCTTTTTTTCTGCTCACCACGCCACCCAAGGTGGGACCCGGCTATATGTAAATCAGTCCTGACCCTGTTCCTCGTGGGAACCGTCCAGCCGGAACTGCCAAGCCAGATCCTCCCTGGACCAGAAACAAGCATCCTAGGACCGGTTTTAGGTTATCACCCTTCATCAACTAGGCTAGCTTGAATCCAGTGGCGCAGCGAGCATGGAACCCAAGTCTGGTCATACCCTTCCCTCTTGGGGTGACAAATGCAAAAAGCACAGATGTTGGCTACACAGTTAAAATCTCCCCCATCAGAGTGGAGTGGGAAAGGTACTGCACTAGGGGACTCAACAGTTGTGATAGGAAGGGACCCTGGTCAGAGTTATATATATCAACATTATGGCCCTCTTTATGACATTGGCGGTAAGTCCCGCTTACTGTCATGCTGACTGCTGCCAATATACCGCGGTGGCATACCGCTACCCATATTAAGACACACACATAGCAGTCCGTCACTATACAGACACACACACAAGTCCGCCAGCCCAAAGGTCAGTAATAAAATGGCAGTAGAAAAACCCACACCGTTACGGCAACTGAACTATGTCCATCACATTATGACCCATGAATCACTATGGCAGACATTCAACTGCGGTAAACCATTGGCGGTACATACCACCACACTCAAAATACACACACACACAAAACAATACCACATTGGACAATTCAAACTACATACACCTGACACACGTACACACACCACACCCACAACACTATAAAACGCACATATACATTACCCACAACCCTTTATGACTAACAAAAAATGCCACTAGAGAGAGATACAACAAGAGCACCCACGCAACCAGAGCCACACAACACTATCACCCATGCACCATCCATGCACCACACTGCACACACCCCAACACATCACCCTGCACACCCTCACACACACCACTCACACTACACCCATGGTCCCATAAAGACACCCCAGATTCTCAGAGGAGGAGCTAAGGGTCATGGCGGAGGAAATCATCCAGGTAGAGCCACAGCTATTTGGAGCACAGGTGCAGAAGACATCTATTGCTAGGAAGATGGAGCTATGGTGGAGGATCGTGGACAGGGTCAACGCTGTGGGACAGCACCCCAGAACAAGGGATGACATCAGGAAGAGGTGGAACAACCTACAAGGGAAGGTGTGTTCCGTGGTTGCAAGACACCAGATAGCTGTACAGAGGACTGACGGTAGACCCCCACTTCCTCCCCCACAACTAACAACATGGGAGGAGCAAGTCTTGGCAATACTGCATCCTGAGGGTGTGGCAGGAGTAGCAGGAGGACTGGACTCTGGTAAGTCAACTCTTTACTACTTTCACCCCCCTACCTGCATGCCATCACTTAACCCCACCCTTACCCTCACTCCCATCACTCTACCACCTCCCACACACCCCACCATCACAACCCACCAATCCCAATACCCAGCACTGCATCCAACAACAATGCATGGACACCACTCACAGACCTGCATGGACACCCATCCCCAGAGCATGCATACTAGAGAGAATCACCTAGCCCACAAAATAACTACTCTCACAAGGCAAAGCTGACAGGGCACTCACAGCCATAGAGGGAACACACCCATGCACAATATGTCACACACAGAAACAATAACACTGCATTTACATCTCCACAGGTCCCACATCCAACGTCACTGGAGAGGAGGTGCTAGCAACATCCAGCCCCCCCAGAAGAAGCCCAAAGTGATGACAGCAGCTCTGCTCCCCTGGATCTGGATGACCAACCTGGCCCATCAGGGACCTCCGAACAGTCGGTTACCCACGCACAGTCCTATACCACCACAGAGCCTCCCCCCTCAGGAAACACCACCACAGCACCCACCCAGCGGGCCCATACCTCTGTCCCCAGGACACATCAATCAGCAGTGTGTTCACCACTACAGGGACCCCAGGGCACACCACAAACACAGGTACATGAGGTCAGTGGAAGTGGGCACACGGTTCAGGGGACAGAGGCACAGGACAACAGGGAAGCTGGGAGGACTGCTATGCAACAGGGGGAGGACAGGCCCATGGAACCGACTCTCCACGAGGCACTCACCAACCTCCTGGGAGCATACCACCATTCCCAGGAGACGATGGGCCAGATACTGGACTAGTTGCAGGAGACCCACCGGCTGCGGGAGGGACAGTACCTGGGGTTCAGGGAGGACCTGAGGGACATCCACCCACCCTGGTCACCATTGCAGGGGTGCTGGCCAACACCATGAGGGAGGCAGTGGCACACCAATGGGTCATGGACACTAGCCACACCGATGAACAGCCCTCCACCTCTGCTGCCACTAGTGGACAGGAAGCCCCGCCACAGGAACAACAGGCCACTAGCAGCCCTTCCTCTGCAAAAAGAGAACCACCACATAAACGGTCCCTACAATCCAGACACAAGCCAGAGAACTTTGCCAAGACCCCCGCCAGGAAATAAGACTCTCCTGATTGTCACCCTTGTGTCCCACTCTGTCACCCTGTCCACCTTGAACTGCCATTGCTCCACTTCTTATGCCCCATTGGACAATGCACCTGTGATACAAATAGACTGGACTCTATCCTGGACATTCCTCCACCATCACCCAATCCCATTGCACATCCCCATTTACTTTTCATCACTTAAATAAACCCCATTTGCAAAAGATACAAGTATGGAGTATGTCAAATGATTTAAGTATGTGTTTGTTTAACAATCTGTAGACATTGCAATTAGACTGTACAGTTATATTTAAATAAGTATGACCTGTAGTTGGCTGCAGTCAATACACCAGGAGCCAGAGTGGGGCACAGATATCTGTGAATAGACATGTCAAAGGGTACAGTAAGTGGCCATAGTAGTGGGAACAGCAGCCTGCCAGTGAAAATATGCAACACAAAACTGCAATGGAAGGTGAAGTTACTGTGTCTTACCTGTGTGTCACTGGAAGTACTGTTGAATGATTGATTTTCTGTTGTCCACATCCTCATCTTCTGCCTCCTCTTCATCACTGTCCCGAGGCTCCACTGATGCCATACAGCCTCATCCTCCTGCAGAAAAGGCACCTGGTGACGTAAGGCAAGGTGGTGCAACTTGCAACATGCCACAATGATCTGGCACACCTTCTTGGGTGAGTAGCCACAGGGAACCACCTGTTAGATCGAGGCACTGAAACCTGGCCTTCAGGAGGCCAAAGGTTTGCTCTAGAATTTGTCTTGTTCACCCATGTGCCTCATTGCAACGTTCCTCTGCACTTGCCCTGGGATTCCTCACTGGGGACAGTAGCCATGGAAGGTTGGGGTAACCAAAGTCACCAGACACTAACTCTTAGGGCCAACCCCACATCCATATACCAACATACTCTGGGTGGGGACCATGGGGTCACCTATTAGCCACACCCTGTGCCTCTGGAGTTGAGCCATCACATATGGGATGCTGCTATTCCTCAGGATAGAGGCATCATGCACAGACAAAGGATACTTTGCATTCACATGGGGGATATACTGGGAGGCACTCTCTCTGCACCTTCATAGAGTGAAAGCTCTTTCGATTAATGAATACATGTTCATTTCTCCGGGGGGGAACAAATGCAATTTGTGTACTATTTATTGCCCCAATAATGTTGGGGATATGTCCCATTGCACAGAAATCAGCTTTCTCTGTGGCCAAATCCTCCACCTGGGGGAAAGCATGTGTTACATCAGGGCAGACAACACTCTGGTCAGCACTATTGAGAACATTGGCTGTGACATTCCTGCTGCCAAGGCCACTGTCCCCTGGAAGGAGCTAGTTGCCAATAAATGGAGCACAGATAGGACTTGTACAAGAAGGGGGATCCCAGTGGGCTGACGGATAGCTGAGATCAGATCTGGCTCCAATTGGGCACACAGCACTTGGATTGTGGCCCTATCAAGTCTGTAGGTGAGGATAATGTACCTGTCCTCCATTGTTGCCAAGTCCAGCAGGAGTCTGTAAATGGGGAGATGTCTCCACCTCCTTTTTATCCTCAGCGGTTGTAATCTAGGGGGCAAAACGATGAGCAGCTGGTCAGTTTCCCACAGTTCCTAAATGTACAATGCATTGCATGTTGTGACAGAAACAATATGTGGATGTTTATGCCCGAAATGTGCATATGTCTGCTTTTACGCAGTTATGTACTGTGGCCTGCCCCCCCCTGAAAGGGACGACTGTCCTTTGTGGAAGGACAGGTGGAAATGAGGTAATGCCGCTGACATTGTGCCCGTTGCGGGAGGTGGTTGAGTACCGCTGTGCAACTTGTCATTGGTTAACATTGGGCCCCATGGGTTGCAGTAGCCAATGGTGAGGTACACCGGCAGTGACAGTAAGCACCGCTGCGGACGTGACCACCATTTTCTATCTGTTCACTCACTTGCTACTTGACCTTCAAAAGGAGAGGACCTACACTGCAAGTGCTGCTGTGTCCTGTATCTGGAGTTGGAGAGACTGGTGGATGGGGTCCTACCCTAGTTCCAAATGCTGTATGGGCCTCTAGACTAACAGGTGAGTACACTGTGAGCACAATGCATGGGGCATAAATGCATGGAGTGCTGTATGTGAGGGCCTCATGTATGATGGGGGTGGTGGAGGGGTCTTGGGCAGCGTGCTGCATGTATGGTGGGCAATGTCTATGCGTAAGGGGATGGGAGGGATATGGTGGGCCATGAGTGTAACAGGCCAGACGGTAGGACTGACACCTTTTTCTATGTGTATTTTTCTGCAGGTCAGCGCCCATCAGAAAAAGGGTATATGGCCTGCCATCACCAAGGACGTGCGGACCCTGGGGGTCTACAGCAGGCGGAGCACCCACTGTCGGAAACAGTGGGAGGACCTGAGACACTGGGCATGGAAGACGGTGGAGGCCCAGCTGGGGATGGCCTCCCAATGAGGAAGGGGTGCCCATCGAACCCTGACCCTCCTGATGTTCCGCATACTGGCGGTGGCCTATCCTGAGCTGGATGGGTGCTTGAGGGCAACACAGCAGCCACAAGGGGGTGAGTACAGTTCCCAATATATTACTTGGGCGTGGTGGGGTGGTTCCTGGGTGGGAGATGTGCCCCTGTTGGTGCCCCTAGGCCAGGCCGGACATTGCAGGGTAGGTACCATGTTGGGCAGGGGCTGATGAACTCCACCTCCAAACAAGCTAGTGGAAACTGGGCAGGGCTCTGTGGGTCTCAGGTATGCTGCAACAGGCGTTAGGTATTGTCCATGGCCTGGTGACTAGCGTTGTGACAGGTAGTGCATCACCTAGTGCGTAGGGCCGTTCCCTGTGTGTTTTGTACTCCAACTGGGGTGTTGTTGCTGGCATTGACCACGTGTATCCTCTGTCTCTCTCCCCCCCCTTTTTTGTTTTGTCACCCTGTCATTCTGTACATTAGCATCATCTGGCGGAGGAGCAAAGGCACCAGCGATGGAGGGAGCTGCATCCCACAGGGCCCATGAGGCCGAATCCATCTACGGTGAGGGCACCAGTGGGATGGAGGGTGAGGGGAGCACCACGGCGGAGACAGGAGGGGATAGTTCTGAAAGTGATACCTCCTCTGATGGAAGCTCCCTAGTGGTGGCGGACAGCCCTGTGGCCACCTCAACTACAGGTACATCCGCCACCCCCCATACCAGCACCACTCTCCCAGACACCCCTAAGTGTGTTTTCCATGCCCGCTCACCCAGGAGGGTGTGCATCTCCTTCGCCCCAGGCACCTCAGGCCCTGCCCCAGTTAGCCCTGCAGTCCTGAGTGAGGAGACTATTGACCTCCTGCGATCCATCTCTGTTGGGCAGTCAACAAAAGTGAATGCCATCTAGGGCCTGGCAGGTCTTTTGCAACATACAAATGCATTCCTGGAGGGCATTCACTCTGGCGTGGTGGCCCAACAGAGACCATTCCAGGCTGTGGCCTCCTCCCTGATGGCAGCCATTGTTCCTGTCTCTAGCCTCCCCCCTCCAACTTCCTCTACCAGTCCCAGTCCCATTCCCCTGTACTCCAACCCATCCCAAACACGCATACAGACCAGCATGCACACAAGACAACACACAGGAGTGGCTCAGGAAAACACAAAAACCACACCTTATCCCACAGGCACTCACTCAAACACCATCCGGATGCAGACATAACAACATCTACTGCCTCCACTGTGTCCCCCTCCTCCTCCTCATCCACCTCCCTCCCAGTAGTGTCTCCACTCACACCTGCATGCACTACATCTACATCTACACCCACTACCCCATCACCATCATGCCTATCACTACAAGCCCCTCACTGGCAGTCAACACCTCCACATCAATGCACACATCCCCTACATCCTCTCCCACTGTGCCTGTGCCCCCTCCTCCCAAAGTACACAAACGCAAGCACTCAGACACCCAACAGCCATCCACCTCACAACAGCATCCAACCCATGCACCTGCACTCAAACACAGCAGACAGATACCTCCTACAACTACACCCTCTTCCTCCACTCCCAAACCTTCACCCTGTTCCCACCCCAGTGTCCCCAAGAAGCTTTTCCTCTCCACTCTTGACCTCTTCCCTACCCCTTTCCTCCATCCTTCACGTCGGGCCAGGGTGGGCAGAACCCAGGCCAGCACCTCAGCCATCCAGTCCACGGCCACTGTAGTTTCCTCAGCTACTGCAGGTATGAGATGCTCCAAGGAGACACCCATCAGCACTGGCAGTGTGAATGCACCAGCTGCAAAGGAAAAGGGCAAGGATGTACCACCAGCTGCCAAGGGCAAGGAGGCACAACTTCACGGCAAGGAGGCACCACCACACCTGCAGGAGGCAGGAGGGACAAGAGGCCTGGTGCTGTGACAGAATCTGAGCCCCCAACACCAACCATGGTGCTTCAGCCTTCCGAGGCTGCAGAGGAAGGGCTGGAGCCTCCCTCACCACTGGCAGCACCGACACCTGCACCGACATCAGCACCGCAACAAGCACCACCACCAGCACCACTGCCAGCAGCAGCAGCCCCAGTTGGCAGCCGCCCGAGGCTGCAGGGGAAGGGCCGGAGCCTCCCCACACCACTGGCAACACCGACACCTGAACCAACATCAGCACTGCCATAAGCCCCACCAACAGCAACACTGGCAGCAGCAACAGCCCCTGTGGGCAGCTGTCCGAGGTTGCCGGGGAAGGGCTAGAGCTTCCTCCCACCACTGGCAGCACCGACACCAGCACTGCCACCACTGTTGTGACCTTGCACTCCCAAAGATCACAGGGCACAAGCCCCTTCCAGAACCAGTGGAAGAAGGCATCAACTCACTGCATCCTTCCCAGGATGAAGCACACTGGGCACAAGGCCCCCTCCAGAACCTGTGGAAGAAGGCATCCATTCACCCCCTCCTTGCCAGGATGAAGCACACTGGGCACAAGGCCCCCACCAGAACCAGTGGAAGAAGCCATCCACTCACTGCATCCTTCCCAGGATGAGGCAAACTGGGCATAAGGCCCTCTTCAGAACCAGTGGAATAAGGCATCCACTCACCGCATCCTTCCTAGGATGAAGCACACTGGGCACAAGGCCCCCTCCAGAACCAGTGGAAGAAGGCATCCACCCACCCCCTCCTTGCCAGGATGAAGCACACTGGACACAAGGCCCCCTCCAGAACCATTGGAAGAAGCCATCCACTCACCACATCCTTCCCAGGATGAAGCACACTGGGCACAAGGCCCCCTCCAGAACCCATTGAAGAAGGCATCCACTCACCCCCTCCTTGCCAGGATGAAGCACACTAGGCACAAGGCCCCCTCCAGAACCAGTGGAAGTAGCCATCTACTTGAGAGACTGTGGCTTTGCACTCCCCATGACATCTCACTGGGCATGGAGCCCCCTCCAGGACAAGTGGTGTTGTACCATCTTCCGGCTGAGGTGCCCCCCATTCCCCGTCCCCCTGAGGTGCCTGTGTAATTTCGACCTGATGCCCTTGGCCTATGTGATGAGGCCCCGTGGCCCACAGATATTATGGACTGGGCAGTGTCCCCCCTATTTGTACATATGTAAATATTGTTTTGAATTTTGAGGATGTTTTTCCGGATTATCTTATTACACTCACTTTAATCACTTCCTTTTGTCCTTGCATTATTCCTGAGGGGTACGGGGTGGATGTGTTATGTTGTTGCATCTGTTTGTGCGTATGGTGTTGGGGTTGGGGTGGGGGTGTTGCGTGTTGCATGTGTGTCTCACTCTCTTTTTCCTCCCTCCTCCCCTGTGTGCTAGGCGGCAGTACTCACCATGGTCGTCGCTGGCGTTGGTATTCCTGGTGTAGGAGGAGGTAGACCCACATGGGGAAGATCTGCATTTCGGGCCCATGGCATCATGGTTGTTCCCTGAATGTCCAGAGGTGAGTCGTTTACCTTCTGTGTTCTGTTTCCACCCTGCTTTTGTTGTCGATGGTACCGTCCCAGAAAAGGTGGCGGAGAGGCAGGTCATAATAGAGTGGGTAGTACGTTGTCTTCTGCCTGGCTGTTGGCGGTTACCGCCGTGGTGCTTGTTGCTACTGCTGTGGCGGTCAGTGTGTTAAAGTGGCTGTCTGTGTTGGCGGTTTCCGCCATGGTTGTAATTCCATTTTTTTTTACAGCCGGCCTGTTGGCTGCATTACCGCCGCTTTATCACCGACCACCAGGGTTGTAATGAGGGCCTATGTCCCATCCCTCAAGTCTACCCTGCACAGCTATATATATTCCTTCTGGATCAATCAGGTGGGTGATGTGCTGAAATGGAACTTCCGCTCTCATCCGGATCAGGGCACCCCTTGCATAGGCTGAATAGCTAGTGTAATAATCCTTGCCTCACCATCTATGTTGAAGCACTAGCACTTCTTTGACTTTGATGTTGTCTTCCTGGAGAAATGCAATGTGGATGCATCTCCTGTGCAAGAAGAAGGGCACTTTGTGCCTCTTAGACATGGTATGAATCTCCCAAATTTTCCAGGAGAGGAACTTATATTTTGTCATAGTACCCGAGCAAGATTAATATTCGTAGAGTGTAATGGCTTTCTGCCCTCACCTCCCCAGCACCTCTCCTGTGGTCCCCAGAGCTCACACGGGTCACACATAAGATGTCACCACTCTTTAATCCCCAATTTAACACATAATAAATCCCAAGAAAACTCCCCATGCCCAAGGACAAGTCAGACATGGCCCCTCATCCAAACAATTAACTTTAAAAACCAAAGATGTGGGTATGCTCACAAAGCATGCATAGACTAGGATGGGTGGCGCCCTATTGTGCACTCATGCTCTGAGTACTCCCTCCAGAATCAATAGGAGTAACAAAAACTACTTCTCCTGGGAGACAAATATGTTTTTCAGCAATAGACACCAGGATTGACCCCCATGAGTTGAAGAGTTAGATCAGAGTTTCAAATTAGTTCGCTGGCCATCCCTGAAGTAACAAATGACATTAAAGTGCTGGAGCTGTGTGATGTACCAGATGCATTGTCCATTTCAAGGTCTTCAACCGCTTTCTCATCTGCTTGCATCAGTGACCTGGGGCGCAAGCCACTCAAGGAGGCCGTTGTATCTATTGCACATTTCCATTCTTGACAGGCCGATTGCATGAGCCACTTCTTTTCCTCTCTCAAGGTCCACGAGGATGCCCGTCTCCAGGAGAGCCACTAGTAGTTGGCTGTGGTGGTGATCTATCCAGCCCCATACGTCCTGCAGAGATTGAAAAAAATCAGGTTTTCTCAAATGTCGCCACTTTGAGTTTGACCGCGAACATCATTCCGTACTTCATACACAATGTGCGTCTGAGTTTTCTCTTGGCTTCTGGGAATGTGGAGCGGCATCCCTGGACCTCCCAGGAAATGTTCAGAAAGGTCCTCACTTTACTGGTGCCCACTAAGAGATCTCCCTTGAAGCGTGTTCAAGCTAGAATAAAGTCTTGATCTTTGTAAAACAGAAGCTTAGCTACAATCGGTCATGGTGGCACCCCAGAGGCGGAGGTCTCTCCAGTACTCCGTGTGCCCTCTCCAGGGCAAAGACAGGTGACAGGCTCTCCTGGGGTATCTCTGCTCAAAGAAAACCCTTGAGATAGTCAATCATGTTGTCACCTTCTGTTCATTCAAGTAACCCCACCATCCTGATGTTGCTACAAAGTGAAATATTTTCAGCATCTTTGGCCTGGAGTTCTAAGGTGGACAAGCGGTTGGTCATCTCAGAAACAGAAGGGAACGCCTCAGTGAGATTCCTTTCCGTTGAAGTGACTCTTTCTATGAGATGTCGGTGATCATCTCTCAACAAACACAAATCTGTCCCCAGTACATCAATTTTGGTCTCCAGAGCCTCTCGGGATGCCATGATTGCTGCAAGATGTCTTGTAGCATTGGGCCTGCAGGGGACCCACCCCAGGGACTGAGATCCCCTCCCTGGGCTGTACGGTGCCTTGTTATGTGGCTGCTTTCCCCATATCGTCTAGCTACTTTGAAGGGAAGGGCTGTGGCAGCCACAATGCTCCACACTAGGGTACAATGCCACCGGCAAGACGTGGAGAGAAGGAGTTGTGTTCCCTGTCATCTCTCCCCTACTAAGCAGCAGTAAATAGTACCAAGGTGGAGGTGGAAGCATTCTAATCCAGCACCATTGAATCCTGACAGTTGCAATGCCAGCCCCTGAAGGCACTAGCCACAGTCGTTGCCCCCTCAGTGATCCAGACGCTGCCAGTCCCCACCACTCATTCACTACAGTGTTCCAGCTGTAAGGACATCAGTTCATTGTTAGTAGTGGGTCCCAGGGGTCTCCACAACCTCCTCAGTCAAGCGGGGGGCACCAAGGAGCCAACTTGCCCCCTAACGGCGAAACATCACCAGTCTCTCCAACAACTGAACCTGCATGTCCAGGTCATCACCAGAACAATGTGATATGCCATTAGCCCACTGGTAGGGTGGAAGCCAACAATGAGGATTGATTTCTAGAGTGCCACTGCACAGGTGTCCAGCAGCTGCAGCACCAAATAGCAGCACTGGGGTAGGTGGGGCTAGCGAGTATGTACTAGGTGGAAGCAGGCCTCAATTGTCGCCTCTCATATTGAGTGGCACCATGTTCCCAATTTCCAAATTGTGTTGATAGATCACTTGAGGCCTCGGCACGCCGCAGTGTCCTGGCCTTTTGATTGCGTGTATTCTTGTTGCTATCTGGTGTCTGGTCGGGCTGGGAGAGATAGAAAAGTGAGGTAGGGCCTCCCCTTAAGGGGCCACTCCCCGGTGTAGTTCCCACAATTCACCACCCTCACCTTGCTTATTGGGGCACCTAGGTGTTAGTTGGGTCCTGTTAGCTTTCCTTTATTGTACCTGCCCTTGGGTGGGGCCCACCACTGGTGCGTCATCATGCTGGCTTGTTTTTGGCTGCACTGGATGCCCAGCCGCTCCCGGCTCTGTGACTGCCAGTGAAGCCAGCCCGAGGGCACCGGGGGGTATCTCTAGTGTCATCCGCACCTCTCACCGTTCAAAGGGCACCCCGTCAGGAACACCGCTGTGTCAGTAGGCGGCACTACTCTGGTCCCAGCGGTGCGACCGTGGCGCCTCCGCTGCGGTCGTAATCCCCCTGGAAGCACCGCCAGCCTGTTGGCTGTGCTTCCTCCAAAACAGCCCTGGCGGTCAAAGACAGCCAGGGTTGTAATGCCCCCTATGTCTTTCCTTACTTTGCATCTCCATATCTATCTCTATGCCCTTTACCACGCTCTAGCTCTCAGACAGTTCTCTACCGCATGACTCTAAGTCATCTATCAATCTCAATTTTCATCAGTACATCACTCCTTTCTACACTATCATTCTTTCTTATTACCTAATCTCTCCACTTACCGCACCACTAGTGTACTACCTTATGCTTCCTCCACTCCTTTCTCTCATTCTACCTCTCTTCCGTTTCCTTTACCTCTGTAAATATCTTGCTTCTTTCTGGTTACCTCTGTTTCTGTACCTCAACTGCTTTTTCTCTGCCATCAATCCAATCCTCCTCTCTCTCACACACAAACACATTTCTCTCTGGACCTCCTTCACGTTTCTACTCATCCTCTCTACCTCAACTGCTCATTAGATCTCTTTTTTTAATCTGTCTGCCTCACCGTTACCTCTCTCTGTCACAACTCTCTATTTCATGTATGTCTCTCAGCTTTCGATTTCCATGCTACACCACATTTCTCTTTAATACCTGCTTTACCTTTCATGATTTTCTAAACATCTTCTCATTTTGATCTCTCTATACCTGCCATCTCTTAATTTTACCTTGTGTCCTCATCGGTTTTACCCCTCTTTAAATCACCTCTTATCTGTTGGGATTACTGTACTCCTATGTCTCTCTCCACATTTCCTTCTTGCTATATTTCTCTTTCTATACCACACTCTAAAATCTTACCTATTTTCCTATCTCTCTTTCTCGATGTTGAACGTTCTGTATCTACAGATCTTTAGCTTTCCTTCTGGTTATCTCACCTTTGTCTATTTAATTTACTTCTCTCTTTTTCACTTATCTTTCGATGTTATTTCTATCCCTTCCCCTTTATCACCTTCTTCACTACTCTTACTATGCTGTTCTCTTTATGTCTGTCAATCATCTGTATCCTAACTTACTCTGTATTTCGTACTCAGCAGGGTCACAGTTAACTGCCTAGCCAGAGAATTTGCACATGTATAAAGAGAAGAGAGAAAAGGCAGGGAAAAAGAAATTAGGAAAACCTTTCTAGATGTTAATCAGTGGGATGGTAAAACTCTTCAGAGCAGCTCTTTCATTTTCACTTTGACAGCAAGCACGTCAGTAGTGAAGGAGGGCGCATTTGTGATAACAAATATTCTGCGAATAAAACTATTATTTCAGGCACTGTGCATATGTCTTAGTTCAATATGGTGCACCTGTCAACTGAACATCTGACAAGTCACGCTTGGCATGTTTTTCGTAAAAAAAAAGCTGGTCAGATCCCGAATTTCACATAACATACTTTAAAGTAAAAAAACTTAGACCCAGAAGCAAAAATAATTGGCTTTAACAATACTTTTTCTAGCTGTTTGTTACTATTTAGATGGCAGACCCTAAACTGATTGAGCTTTTGATTATTTTTGTGTGTTTCCGTTTTTAAAGATTTTGCATATAATTCATTTGGTTTGCCATCACAAGTGCTTGATTGAGCCGAGTAATTTAAAGATGCTCTAATAATGAAGGCCCAAAATATGTATTTCCATGAGCCCCACAAATATTTAGGATGGCAGTGGACCTTTTGGCCACATGATGGGTAAACATTTTTTTGTTAAATGAATATATTTAAAGATCCATGAATAAATGTTTGTAAAGGGGCCCAAAATACGTTGCCCAATAACCGATATTATAAATAAATAGTAGCCAAAAACACAAGATATCAATTAATATAACATACACTTTGACGTTTGAGGTGTGTAATTTGAGCTTCCCTTTTTAAAAAAATATCCTTATTTGGCTGGAGGGTGCAACTGTTGCAGTTATTCCTAAAACGTTTGATAAAAATGTCATCTAATTCGATGCTTCTGAAAAGTCTAGTAGCACATAAGCATATAACAATAAATTACAGGACAGACAGCAACGTACTATTGATATGACTTCACTAAAATGGGGAGGTATTCGACAAATAAAATGATGATAACCTCAAACAACTCGAGTGCAAGACAAAAGATGAAATGGTTACATCAGAATATAAGTTGATTTTATTCATAATCAAAATATTCGACTACAAATAACAGTATAATGTCCATTTGGGCAGTGTAATTAAATAATATTTTCTTTTTAGTTTAAAAGTCACATTTCACCCTGTGTTATCATTCCAGTGTACCCAAATGCTTTATTACGCATGTCCTTTGACATCAGAGAATAGTTCTGGAATGCCTCATTATCCACCAAAATGCTGATGAGTATCTTCTCAATTCAAAAAGAAATACTATAAAGTTTAGTCAAACGGATCATGTATAGATATGAAAACCTTTAAAAGACTTTTATTGAAGATATGCTAATGTGATATTTTTACTGAGGAAATTGTTACTTTTGCTTTTGATCGTATTATGAATCGAAAATCACATTACCATGAGAATGCATGGACGGGTTTTATTTAAAATATGCCCTGCCCTGTAACCTTTATAGCAATGGGTTATTTTGTTATTACCTATGCCTTCAACTAATTTTAAGCTCTCAAAAGCCTAAGAATTACAATACTTTTTCGTCTGCGATAGTTCTTGAGTCATAATGGTATGCTGTAGATGTCTGACCTTTTCAAAATTCTGTTTATTCTGCTTTGACTGACTGGGTATCCAAGCCTGACTCAGTTATGAATCCACACGAGAAGATAAAATATAAACTATTGTATTTATGAATATGTTGTATAATTTAATAGGAGAAAAACATATTTAAATACTTCTGTATGACCTTTTCTTTCAGCTTTGTATAAAGGTTGTCTTCCTGTTTCTAGAATAGGGAGCCAATCTATCATTAATAAGCTTACCAGAAAAAGAAAAAAGAATGTGCACCTATTCATGAAAATGCATTGTTCACCAAAAGTATGCTAAGACATTTGCATTAAACACACAGTTGATATTTTAGTGCTGTCCCTCATGTCACAGAAGTCATCATGATGTGACAATGTATGCCTTGAGTTAACTAAAGTACTAATAGTTAGAATGTAGGGAGGTGCCTTGCAAAATCATTCTAACTGTGCATTAGTTCAAACTAGTGTTAGAAACCCTGGTGGAACGCTTATAATTCAAATGTTTGCAAGATTTATTTGATATGATGTTATAATTTAGACTAACTGAATAAATTGAAACAATATTGAACATTTAATGATTAATTATATAAATACGTTGTCAAAAATAGTTCTATGTTATAGCAATTGAAATGTATTAGCAGAGTCTTCTTCCATTTAAGGTGAATGTACCAATCATATTATTGAAGCATTATTAATGTTCAGTTCATAAATTTGCATATTAAAATGTACTTGTTAAAACATATTAATTAAATGTATTGCTTTAATTCACTTACATTAGCCTAAGTGAGGCCTGTTAGTCTTGTATTTCATGACATGCAGGAAATGCTGGTTAATTTCCATAACATGAGATTTATTTTAGACTTCGTTCCCATGAGAAGACTAGTTTTGGTAATAGACCCTATTGTTTTGACATAGACAAAAAGTGTAACAGTGTTCTCTAGATATCCCTTCAACGTAATATGGACTATCTTTCAGAGTGAATCAGATTGCTTTATGAACTTAAATATGCTGTTGCCCAGTTGGACTTTGGTCAGATTTTCAGATGCCCTTTACCCAGAATCTTTGCTGATGAGAATTCTATGAATGCTGAGCCCATTGGAGAGGTATCTTCCTCTCTGCATTGCCCTTTTGAGATGCCTCGCTGAGACTTAAAGATTTTCTCCTTGACCGCTGCACAAGAATCTTGATCGAGCTTCTGACATGCTGACGCTTTCCCTTTCTACCTATCTTTTTCCCATCTTAGCTAGTACCTTGTTGCCTGATGTTAGAAATAGGGTCTTTCGATGGCAGTCAGGTTACCCCCTGTCCAAGCAAGGACCCTCACTCTATTCATGGTAATAGAGAATCACCCTCAGCTAACCCCTGCACACCCCCTTGGTAGCTTGGCACGAGCAGTAGGCTTAACTACAGAGAGCTAGGTGTATAGTATTTGTACCAACACACACAGTAACTTAATGAAAACACTACAAAATGACACAACACATGTTTAGAGAAATAGAACATATTTATCTAAACCAAACAAGATCAAAATGACAAAAATCCACGAAACACAGGACAAGTTATCTCTAAAAATTCAAAAAAGAGTCTTCATGTAATTTTAAACACATGCTAATGCTGTTAGTGTGAAAATGTACCTTGGGCACATCAAAAATAACACCGCTGGGGTGAGTGTGCATCAAAAAGGTTTTGCGATGCGTCAATTTCACTCACAAGCGAGACCTTGTGTTGTTTCTGCTTTCGTTGGGTTGGCGTGTGTCGTTTCTTCTCTCAGCAGGAGAGCGATGCATCGATCCGGCCAGCACTCTCGGGTGCGGGCAGGCCTTGCATCGTTTTTACATGCCCAGCGGTGTTTGCGTCCGAAATCCAGCCACACGATGATCTGAAAACCATGCAGTGCAGGTTGCGATCTCACCAGCCTCCGTCAACGATGCTGTGCCTCGTTTCTCCAGCTGCAAGTGTTGATCTTCCGGTTGCATTGCACGTGAGCGTCAATTTTCAGCAGTGAAGCCGGTGGCGTGTTGATTTTTCAGCCACAGATCAGAGTTGCGTCGATCCTTTCCCCACAGGTGGTATGTGCATGGATTTCTCACTCTCGGGGTGCCAACCTCTACTTTCATGCTCCCAAGAACTGGATGGGCACCACTTGGCAGAGTAGGAGTCTCAGCAGAGGCTCCAATTGCTGGCAGAGAGAAGTCTTTGCTGTCCCTGAGACTTCAAACAACAGGAGGCAAGCTCTAAATCAAGCCCCTGGAGAGGTCTTCACAAGGAGGAAGGCAACACCATGTCCAGTCATTGTCCTCTGGAACATTCAAAAGCAGCAACTGAAGGATAGCTCCACAAAGCACAGTCACAGACAGGGCAGCTCTTCTTCCTCAGCTCTTCAGCTCTTCCCCAGGCAGAGGTTACTCTTGGTTTCCAGAAGTGTTCTAAAGTCTGTGGTTTTGGGTGCCCTTCTTATACCAATTTTGCCCTTTGAAGTATGCTTACTTCAAAGGAAAGTCTCTCTTGATTGTGAAATCCTGCCTTGCTCAGGCCAGTCCCCAGACACACAAGGGGGTTGGAGACTGCATTGTGTGAGGGCAGGCAGAGCCCTTTCAGTTGTGAGTGACCACTCCTCCCCTCCCTCCTAGCACAAATGGCTCATCAGGAAATGCAGACTATACCCCAGCTCCCTTTGTGTCACTGTCTAGTGAGAGGTGCAACCAGCCCAACTGTCAAACTGACCCATACAGGGAACCCACAAACAGGAAGAGTCACAGAAATACTTTAAGCAAGAAAATACTCACTTTCTAAAAGTGGCATTTTCACACACAATCTTAAAATCAACTTTACTAAAAGATGTATTTTTAAATTGTGATCTCAGGTATCCCAAACTCCACATGTCTATCCGCTCGCAAAGGGAATCTACATTTTAATCATATTTAAAGGTAGCCCCCATGTTAACCTATGAGAGGGACAGGCCTTGCAACAATGAAAAACACATTTAGCAGTATTTCACTGTCAGGACATATAAAACACATTACTATATGTCCTACCTTAACCATGCACTGCACCCTGCCCTTGGGGCTACCTAGGGCCTACCTTAGGGGTGTCATATGTATTTATGAAAAGGGAAGGTTTAGGCCTGGCAAGTGGGTACACATGCCAAGTCAAATTTACAGTTAAAAACTGCACACACAGACACTGCAGTGGCAGGTCTGAGACGTGATTACAGAGCTACTTATGTGAGAGGCACAACCAGGGCACAACCAGGGCTGCAGGCCCACTAATGGCATTTGATTTACACAAATGGCACCTCTAGTGCACTTTACTAGGGACTTACTAGTAAATCAAATATGCTAATCATGGATGAACCAATTGCATACACAATTTGTATAGGAGCACTTGCGCTTTAGCACTAGTTAGCAGTGGTAAAGTGCCCAGGGTAACAAAAATAGAAAAAACAGAGTCCAGCACACATCAACAACCTGGGAAACAGAGGCAAAAAGTTAAGGGAGACCACACCAAGGATGAAAAGTCTAACACCTGAGATTTCCTTTTTTCAAATTATTTTTGCCCTTTTGTTCTTTTATCTTTTGCTTGCATCTGGTTCACCCCACACCTGTCAATCCTTACTTTGGCTATGGTAGGGTTCTCCCTTTGCACAGATGAAAACTATAACTTTAAAGATGTGGAACTGATGCTTGCTAAAACTGAGAAACTTTTGCTTCCTATATCAGAACTGATTTTGTTAATGTTCTGTGTCTTCCTCATTGAAGGCTAAGTTTTCTTAATGTTAGTCCACCTGAATCTAAATCATCGCATTGGGCAACCCTTGATTATTCTATATCTTTATAATTTTGTACTGAGAGTTGTCTACCTGACTTTGAACTTCAGACTGTAATAAATTGTTTAACTTTATATTTGACTCAAGTTTTCCTTGCATGGCCATATAGTTCATACTGTTTAATTTAATTGGTTTGTATTGAAATTGAGTAATATGGTTCTACCACACCCTGTTGCAGGATCCAAAGATCCGTCGCCCTTGATTTATTCCTGCAAAGGCTGGAAATGCTCCAGCAATGTGATAAAGAAAACATGTTTCCATGGAAGCCACTAACAGATTAGGGCTCCATTGCAAATTGCCAGGAGAAGCATCCTGATGGTAGGAGGCTAATGCTCTGGACAACTATCCATTTGCCAGTATCCATAAACTCCAGACCTGATCAATCCAGGCCCAAAGACATTGGCCCCAGGCTTGCAGCCAGTTGGTTAGGGGCTGAGGGGAGATGCTCACCTACTCTCTACTGACCCACATACTTCAGCATGGGGAAGCATAAAAATCTTCCCCCAGTTGAAGTAAAATCCACACTGCCCACACATTGTATCAACCCCACCAACCACAGCTGCTCCAAACAGATAGTAAATGGTTGCAGACTTTGGTATGTAATTTTTCTCAAAAGGGAAAACACATAGAATTGTGCTCAGTATTCACTGGTCTACACTGTATTTCCTATTTCAGGGTAAATAATGAATAATCCCCTAATATAGGTTGTGAGATACCAACCATAACTGGAACATCCAGCCTCCATCCCCTCACGTATTCCCATATAATGTGGCCCAAAAAAATATATATATATACGCGACCATACTCATAAATGTTTTCTTCAGGAAGCATAATCCAATACATGGGTTTCAATTAAGAGGTTGGCTAACTAGTGTAGGTGTTACTCTCTTGTGAAACACACAAAAAGTGATCCGGGCGGAATGCTTGCACATAGTCTAAACCATCAGCAATCACTCTTGATCACAGTACAAGCCAATGTTTTTCAAACCTTGTGCCCCTGTAGACAGAGGTCACTTACGGAAATTCAAATCAGTGCTATCTATGCTCCTCATGGGCGAACCCATCGCACACTGCAAAGCATAATGTCCTTCAAAAGAGAGCAATTAACTTCAGACCACTTTCAGCCTGTTTAGATCTTGCCAATGCGGTATTGCTTAGCTCATGTGATTTGTATGTTTGCTACTACCTTATATTCATTGTCCTACCATGATAAACTGCAAACCATGCAGCTGAATATATTATACAGTACTAGAAAGGATACTCTAAAGAAGATAGAAATATTAGACCCTCATAAACCCCTGTGCAAAAGTCACAGTTTTTGTGTGCACATATTTCATCCGTACTTGCACACAAAAGTACCTAACATTGTGATTAACAAACAAGCCAAAAGAAAACACCTGTATACAATGGTAAATTGCATCGGCTTATTGTGAACTTATCAAAAAAGGAAATAATCTACTGTTCTTCTACCCCAGCGATTCTTGGCTCCACTACTCGCTTCACTTTCCTCAAGTGATCTTGCCCTACTTCATTAGTCAGTGTCCGACTTAAGTTACTACTAATCTGGCGATCCAAATGTTGCTGTAGGAATGATGAAAGCCTCTAGTCAACTTCCCCCTCAACGTTTCTAAACATGTTCAAGACTGTGGTTGATAACTGATGGTAAAATGGGGAAAAGGGATAGAGATACTGAATGGAGTCTCTCTCTTGTGTTCTGCAGTCCATCATGAGTGACACATATTTTTTCTTCTACATGGATTTCAGAGGAATGGCAGCATTCTACAGAAATGGAAAGAAACTGTTCAAAGTTCATCTTAGCAACATGTGCACTAGAGAAAACACTCAAAATATTGAGGGAACAGTACCCTAATCTTGTCAGTGAAATGGGAAATGTCATGAGACTGTCCTGTTTCAATTTTCCATATGCAGTTGTTAAAGCATGGTCATCATTTGTACCCAGGAGGAGCTGCTCCATGCCTGCATAAATGCATACATTCAGTAGTCAGACTGTGTGTGTGTATGGGTGTGTGCTTGTGTGTATATGTGTGTGTGTGTATGTGTATATGGGAATATGTATGCAAGAAGATCAGGCGTAGTAAATAAACCTTCACTTTTTTCGCAAACTATACACATACATTTTAAGATTCATACAAAAAGAAATTTAAAGAACCCTGATGCTAGTATGAGTGGAAGAGTATTCTAAATAGAAGAAGCAAAATGGGCAAAGAAATAGCCACCCTTTCTGGACTTATCAATATGAGGAACTTTCACCAATTCAAAGCTGGGGGGACAGAGTGTTCTGCTTGGGAATTGGGGCATGTGTTTGGCTAAGAATATGAGAGCAGTCCCATGAGTGATGTGGGGTGTAAATAATACTGGGTTTGATCCCTACAGTGGATCAAAGTTAGTGAAGCTGACAAAAAAGGAGAGGCCCTGCCAAAATGAAATGCCTAGTTTATGATCTCAGCAGTGTGATTTTGGATACATTAAAGGAGATGGAGTTAGGAATTAATGTGTGAAAGATGCACTGTATTTCAGTGACTGAAGGAATAGCCTATTAGGGTCAGAGAAGCAAGAGTTGCTAACATAAGTAAGGAATGAACAAAGGAATCAAAGTTTCAGCATCTGAAAGATACAGGAGACAAGACCTGCAGATCGTGTGGTTTTCAAAATTAAGTGAGTATTAATGCCAAAACTTAAGACAACATAAGGAGGTCTAAGATTGGGTCTTTGTGTGGATGGACAGAAAGAGAGAGGCTTACAATTTGTACTGTCATTAACTACTAGTAAATTAGTTTTATTGTTGCTCAGTTTACATCCACTGCTTTCAGTGTTGTACGGGAAGATATCCACAGACCAACCACAAAAATGGTACTAAATATGGTTCTCATTGTCTTAAAGTGAAACATCAAAGCTCTGGATGGGATAAGTATGGGAGGCGCTTGAAATAGAGGTTAGAAATGTAAGGTGACAATGCATTCTTTTTGGGGATTCCAAAAGAAAGGGTGTCCTGGTTTAAATGAAAGTTCCTAAATTATTATTTTGGTGTGATGGTTAAAACAAAGTGAACATACAAAAAAGGTGTACACTGTTAAAAATGGAAAAATATAATCACTAGGGGAACATTAAAGTTCAGGAGCAAGAGCCCTCGCACATCCGAGAGGATGTCATGCTTCATCATCGGGTAGCTCCTCGTCAGACCGGCACTGCAATGTCTGACGGGCTCCCCGTAAGGGGGCTCTTTGCCGGAGATCTTTTAGGTAGCAGCCGTGGTAGCGGACACTACAAGACCTGGTGTTGCGGTCAGGCGCTAATCATGGCAGGAGAGTGAAAGCTAAAATTGGTTCCCAGTCTTAATAGGAGCGAGTCAATTTAATTAATCAATGGAATAAGACCGGGACCAAGATTAAAAACAGAAGGAAAGTGTAAAATGAGGAATAATGCTCAACCACTTTCTGCATGGTGCTGGAGCTTAAGGAGATTATCGTTGGGCTCCTAAAACAAAGTGAACCAATGACGAAATGAAAATCAAGTCCATTCCCTCACTGACTAGCAATCAGACAGCAGTGGGCAACAGTGTTGAATATCTACTTGCTGAGTCAGATCAGGCCACCAACATTGTCATGAAAATTATAGCTTCCACTATTACTGCCTTGGTACTATAGCTGATTAGAAGTCCACCTGATCACCCAGAGTATTTTATATTTTCCAAAAGAGAGCAAAATGTTGCAAGGGCACTTGGTGTTCACAAGCTTTTAATATTGCTGGAAGAAAGGGTATAGTTTACTAGATTAAGGGGGTGATTCTAAGCTTGGCTGGCGGCGGTAGCCGGCCGCCAAGCGGGAACCGCCAGAAGACCGTACCGCGGTCAAAAGACCGCGGCGGTCATTCTGGGTTTCCCACTGGGCTGGCGGGCGACCGCCGAAAGTCCGCCCGCCAGCCCAGCGGGAAACACCCTTCCCACGAGGACGCCGGCTCAGAATGGAGCTGGCGGAGTGGGAAGGTGCGACGGGTGCAGTTGCACCCGTCGCAAATTTCAGTGTCTGCAAAGCAGACACTGAAATTCTTTGTGGGGCCCTCTTACGGAGGCCCCTGCAGTGCCCATGCCATTGGCATGGGCACTGCAGGGGCCCCCAGGGGCCCCACTGCACCCCATACCGCCATCCTGTTCCTGGCGGGCGAACCGCCAGGAACAGGATGGCGGTATGCGGTGTCAGAATCCCCATGGCGGCGCAGCAAGCTGCGCCGCCATGGCGGATTCCCATGGGCAGCGGAAAGTCGGCGGTACACCGCCGTCTTTCCGCTTCAGGCCGCGGCTGTACCGCCGCGGTCAGAATGCCCGGCGGTGTACCGCCAGCCTGTTGGCGGTGCTACGGCCAACCTCCGCCCTGGCGGTATTTACCGCCAGGGTCAGAATGACCCCCTAAGTCTGGTGTAGGATCTAGAACAATCTTTTCAAGAAAGGAAATACTACCCTAAATGTTAGCAGGATTGAATCAGTGTCTGTGGAAAGAGATGCTTTAAGTGAAGAACAAAGGAGTGACAGGATGTTAGGGATAATGGAGAGGAGGAAATTGACTTTTAAGGGATCTAAAGAAGAACCTTATTTCTTATACAAAATTGCCAGAAGTTTATTTTGTGAGAAAAAATAACAAAACAAATGTCATCAATAGGTGATAAAGATGTACATTTAGCATACTTCAACTGAATTATGGTTTGAATGAAATAATTTGTCTTATTAAAAATATAATGATTGGGCCATATGTACTAACATATTTTCCCATAGATACATAATGAAAAAAACGTTTTGTATACCAAGCCCATAGTTTCAAGCAGAAAGACCCTTTGGTGCAACAATTGTAATCAGGGACATCTCTGTACATTGTTTAGAAATCTCTTCCATTTATTGTTAGATGACTGAGTATCATCTGAAGAGTTCTTTTAATTTCAAAGCGTTTTATGTGTAGTGAATCAAGTATTGTTATCTGTTTTCTTAGCAAAATCACATTAATTTCACCAAGTCTTAGTTTCAATGTGCAAAGTTGTTTAGAAAACCAATGTGTCTTATTCCAGTTTGGCTTTATCTGAGTTTAGTTTTTGTCAAGAAATACGTGTACCTACGATTCAAAATAGGTTGCAGTTATAGTGATAAAAATAGTCATTCATACTAGGAAGAGAATGGACCACTAAGCCAGATTTGAAGATTCATTTCTATTCAATTCCTAGCCATTAAGAATTCAATGAGAAGTAGACAGATGAACAAGAATATTGATAACATTGTGGTCTGACTATATTAAAGGATATATTTGAATAAAAAAGATAGTTAATTAGGACAGAACTTTGATTGGACATGTGTAGGCTTGATGGAGGGACCCTGGCCAAATCGGGGCACCCTAAAGGTCAGAAGGTGTGTGTTGAGATAGCTAACAAAATTATTAATAGCATCAAAATGGAAAATGTAGTTTATTAAGATAATTAGTAGATTGTTGTCCTTAGCAAAGGTGGGTATTATATTTTAAAAGTCATTAAGTAAGGTGAATGGCAGTAGATTAGCCTTATGGCAAAGCGTTTATCAGCAGGGGAAGAACAGCGGGTAATAAAGCTGTCTGCATACTCAGTATTCTGAGTATTAAGAATGTATGATTTAAAAATGGAGATAGAGACATTTACAAAAACCTGTTATACTTCAATCATATTTCAGCAAAACCAGATATCTTGAGTAAACATCTAGCCAGGAACATGACTCCCAAAATGGAAGCCTTGAGAATAATTTTACATCAGGTTTATATTTTTTAACATGTATCACAATTGTTATAGAAATAAGGCTAATGAACGTACATTTTATAAATGCATATTCAGCTGGCAAGTGCACATTTAACAATGCTGTTTGAAGAGTGTGGAATGAAGGGCAATATGTTCGTTGATAAATGGATGATGAAAAACATTGTGAGCAGATGGAGGTGGCAGAGTGTGTTCAAAATATCATTAGAAGGAATTATGAAAGGGTTTTACAAAACCTTAGAGCTTGCAGTAAGAACCCTCATGCATTGATAATGGGGTTAAAGCCATTAGTTTGACTGTAAAAGAATTCCTGGTCTTTGGTCCTGGTGGATCATGAATGGCCCAGCCAGGCTTGGCTTAGACACCTGTGGCCCATTTGCACTGTGGATGTGCTAATGTCATTTTTATATGGCTGCTCAGTCTGAAAGTGAAATTTGGGAGCATGACAAGAATGGATTGGTGCACTCACCCTACCCTCCCTCCCACACACACACACACACCACACAAGTGAATTGAGGAAGGGCAATCTCTGAAATAAATGACTGCAGTCAGGTAGAAAGAGTAAACATACACAGTCCGACAAAGTAATAGTGATAGAAGTAACCAACATTAAAACGGCATGCCCATAACCTTGAATATTATTAATAGGAGAACAAGGACTCTTGTAATGGTGAAAAGAAATCCAGACACATTCTGGACACAATAACAGCACATTTGGTGTTTTGACACATGAAAGAAAAGAATGAATCACAAAAAATAAACAACTAAGACAGTTTTCAAGATGCTCCCAAAAGAGCAAGGCAATATCAATAACCTTCCATTCTATGACAACATGTATGCACCAGATTCATGTTTATATGGTTGCTCCTTTAGACATGTGTATGGGCTTTGGAGCAATGTTTTGCATATTCAATTTGAAATGAGCAATCACAGTACTCCAATATGTGGTGTCACACCCAAACATGTAGTGTAACCTACCGAGTCTCGGTGTCTATGACTGTTGAAATTGTGAAAAGTGTTTTGGGTCAATTTCTTCTTCAGATACTTGGTTCCCTGCCACCGTGACATTCTCTTTCAAGAAATCTGGCCTGCAATACCAGACATTGAAATAGACCTTTCATGCTGCACAATTCAAAACTGTATTAGGATAAATAGTTAAAGAATAACTGTGTGGACAGCTTTTGTTATTTAGTGGCTGAAATGCCCCTCTTGTAACCCATAAGTTGTGATAGTTTCACAACATGCTTATGAGAGTATGTCTTCTAAATCGTTTGCAAAATGCTGATAGAGATCAAGTTTTATTTAATAAATTAGTGACATAGAAGTAGCATCTGGCAGCTGATAAATCTGCAGTTCTATAAAGCTGAAAAGAAAAATAACACAGAGATGAAAACGTACATATTTAAAATGTGGTGGACATTCGTGCCTACCATTCGTATTTTGACATCACGTTTAACATGAAGACATGCAATTGTAATTTGAGTGAATTATTATTAAATATTAACCTAAAGTATTTTTGTGTAGAAACAGTATAAATAAAATATATTATGAGGATTAACTGAATATGAATTAAACACACTTACGTTACATTAAATGGGTTGCATAATGAATTATGAGGGTAGAGAAAAATAAACATGTGTTTACAGTTTTGTTCTATAAGAATGATGTTTGAAAATAAATAAATTGCTTTAAATGTCTGATATGAATTTTAGGGGCGCAGTAGGTTTATTATTGTATTAAATGTATTACTGTGAATTTAGGTTTCTTAATTTGACTCGGCCTTAAGATTAATTTTGCAAACAGTCATGGAAAAATATGTGTTTATTCTGTCCCCTCTGACCTGAATTCTTTCCCTAGGTAGCTAACGTAATATTGAATGTCTATTGTATTGTGGAAAAGAGACATGTTTCAGATTTAATAATGTAAAAATATTTGCTCTAACTCTCGAATGAAGCAGGAAATCTCAGTATTCATGTGAAAGAATGTTAGTTTAGTTTATTGTGGATTGTGTGAAAGGAACTGTAAGTTGCAGAACATTAGAGAAATTAATATTTTGGTGCAACTGTATTAAGTAACACAGCAAGCAAATCACTTCTGCTGAGAAGATTCCTTAAACCTGCAAACTTGGTGGTGTCATCTACAGTGATTGAATACTGAAACTAACGCTCAGTATGTGCCCACATGAAGGACCAATCAAATGGATTTTGGGTATTTTAAATAGTGAAGAACTTTGGAATTGAAGTCAGCTTACTTCTGAACCTTGTTGAAGTCACGTTCATATTCTCTAAGTTTTCCTGATGAGTTTCCTCATCATACTCTTAACTGCCCTATTCTGTTATGTGGTTCAGCCAACTAATTCTGAACTGCTGATCTGCCTTATGTGCAGCTCGTATTCTGCACCATCCTGATGCTGCTGTCAACTGACATCAGAAGATGATGACCTCTGTCTTGATGAATCAACAATGTCTGCCATCCCATGAGGAGAGGTATAACTAAATGGGGTTTTCTGTTTCCCTCTTAGCTTGGTTACACCACCATATTTTTTAAGCAAGTTATTCTAGTTTGATGTTGTCCTAGCTAATTTTGTGTTCTTTTATTTTTGCTTTTGCCTGCATATTTTAGCCTATTCCCACACATGCAGCTCCCAATTTTGGTTAGTGTTAGGCATGGCCAAGCTTTGAAACATGAAATCTGAAATTAATTGTTAAAACTGTATTTTGATGACTAGCTAATGTCCCCATCATCTGCTTTGAAATGTGAAAATAATGTTCACATTGTGTTGTTGCTACTCTACATAATTCTTTTGAAGTGCTTAACAGTGTTGAGGTATAGTAGGTTGAATCTTTTCAGATGTTTCGATCAGCCTATGGTTTTCATATATGTTTATAATTTACTTTTGCGCACCATATATGTGACATTGATGTTGGGATTGTAATAAAACTTTGAAACCTTATTCTGTTTGGAGTATGATTTAATTTTAAATTGTTTATGGTGTTTAAAATGTTGTGACATAATGTCATTGATTTGTGATTGAATGAGTCTGACTTCTACACTCTTCACCAAGTCCAAAGATTCAGTTGAACTACATAGGGGAGAATAGTGATGGTGTCTCATCTGCGCGCTGATGGTGCTGGATGTTGAATCTGGAACAGGAGATTAATACTCCTTTCTGGAGCCCTGCCAGCACTCCAGCAATGCCTCAGCACAATCAGATGCATGGACAGCAAGACCAAGTTAGCTACTCCACTACTCTTGAAGTCTGAAGGGCAGACTGAAGTTAGAGTTGTTAGAGTAGAGTGCAATCAAGCCTATGTGTAATTATTATAGCTGTCACAGAAATGGAGCATATCCCCACATGCTCTCCTAATGAGTATGGTGAAAATGGCACACCACTATATGTGAATGAATGTATCTCATAGTTCCTTATGTCGTGTACATTAGAGTATCCAACATACTACCAGGACAAAAGATGTTGCTGTACAAAGATGTACTTTGAACAGGAATGACTTACATGAGTCTGTGGTCTTGTGATAATAAAAATGTGATATTGCCAGTGCCACTTTAATTTGTCTGAACCACAAAGAATTTACCTCATCGTCATCAAACATGAATATGGGCAAATATTTGCATTCTGGCAAAGTCAAAATATGTGTTTGGGTCTTCTCTCAAGTATTACATATTCAGCAGGTAAGTGATGATGCCAAAGAGGGAGTTGAGACGAATCGGAAAGTTTTAAGTCCTTCACTAACACCCACTAGCCTTCTGTACCACTGAGTCATTACCCGCAAAGATCTGAACTTTCTATCTGTAAGTCTTTCATGATCAATAGTGGTAAGAGTCTTGTTCGAAAAACTTCAATAAAGAGTTGTGATGATCAAAGTCTCTGGAACCTCAATACCTCAACATCTTTGATGCTAAACAACAACAACATCAGACACTTTCATCTACGTTAATTCACCACCATGCCAATCGAAGTAGAATTGATGGTGGACTCCCTTAATCATCCGTGACATCACAAAACTGACCTTTTTTCTGCAAGCTCTTCCAGTGGCTTGTACTTGCTGCTTAGCAGGCAGTAAGGAAGATAAAGAAATGGGAGCTTCTGAAATAAAATGGTGCTGCAAGAACTCTCCTAACACCCTGTTGTGTTCCACTTATCTCCTGAGGTCAGTGTTAGCAAGGGTAGTACCATGGATACAAAAGAACTAGCCAATAGTTTCTACTCCTAATTTACTTACAAAAATATTGTTGTATATGTCAAAACCTTGTAGAAACGGAAACACTTAGTTGTAGATCATTGGAACAATCAAGAAAATTCAATAATGAGAAAACGTATCCCTGACTAGGTCTGCTGAAGCCCTTAGGCAGGTTAAAAATCTCATATTATCTTCAATATTGACTCAGGAAGAAAACAGGGCACTCTAGATTCCAATGAAACTAGGGTAATGAAGGCCATATATACACCAGTGTTCCACAGGAAATCTATCAAAAACATTTAACATATTTGCAGGGAACATCCCATTGAATACCCCTGCTGTTACAATGAATGTACTGCAGATCTGTACAATTATGAACTTAGTCACTGTGTATATTACATACACAGAGAGACAATTCTAATAGGTGAAAAAGTTCTACAGGTTGAGTGAAAATGAGTGAACAATGTGTGGATAAAAACAACCATATTGTATGCATGACCAAGAAATACTTTAACCATGAGTACATTATTTACAAAGAAGAACCCATACGAAGTGTAGATTAGTTAGGTTTCTCAAAGTCAGCCAATAAAAAGTAGATTTTTCAATCCGTTAAAATCACTTAATGGGATTGTCCTGGGGATATCATTATAGCAACCTGGGCCAACAAAGGAAGATGCATCAGTAAATATAAAGGAAATGGACAACTGGTGTCCAACAAATAACTGTAATGACAGGTCGTGCCCTCAATGCATCTAGCAGTGTTCCCAATGTGAGTCAGTCTCAGACATGAAGTTTGGACGTAAGACTGGAATGCGTTGAATGCAAAAGTGACTCAAGCAGTACCAAAATCTGCCATCACAATCCAGACATTAATACTACATTCTGATATATTTTGAGGGGTTGACACCAGTGACAACATGGGAAATAAAGGCCTACTGCTGTAAAGCTTGAACAAAGTGTCATAAGAAGAGAAGACTATAAAGATTACTACCTCCTCTGAGGAATCCGAACAGTGGAAACATTTTTGCAAAATTTAAACACTCATGATATATGTTTATGTAGCATTTACCATTACACATTTTTATAATTAAATTAAAACGTAACATCGCTATGTCAGCCTATCTTCTGCAAATCTCAAAATGAAATTAATTTACATGACTGTGTCTCTTTGAACTTATAAGATTAATTGGTACTTATCCGGTCTAACTATGTGTATATATTTAGTTTGACAGACGCATGCCGAATAGGGCCCTCTATTTTATATGACATACAGTACTATTACTACTGTTATCTTGGTCATAATCTTGTTCACACCTAGGGGCTTAAGATACATTCAGTTATCTACCCTTCACATTGTATATTTGGATACCACACATGCTAAGCCTACATATTACAACACATAGAGATAGAAAAACAGTTTTTCAACAATTCACATGAACATATGTGTCACAGTGCAATACTGTTGTACTTGGCTCTCACTAAATGGCCACCCCCTAGCTGTTTGCCTTTTCTTGTCCTATTTTGCTGAATGTGTTGTTGTTGGCTGTAGTTGAACTGATAACCGGTGCTAAAGTTCTTGTGCTCACTCCCTAAAATATGGTAAAATTGGCATATACTAAATAGTTATATTTAATTTATTTGTAAGTCACTAGAACAGTGGTATCATTACACCAAAGGCCAGTAAATTAAATGCTACTAATAGGCATGCAGCACTTATTATGTCACCTAAGTAAGCAGCCTTTTTGGACATGCCTTAATCCTGCAATTGCCACCTGTGTACAACTTTAAACTACCAATTTGACTCAGCAAAAAAAACCTTTAGCTAAGCTTGAATCTCCCTTTTTAATACATTTGTTATCCTTAAGTTAGCTCCTAAACAGACCCATAGGGCAGGTTGCATTGTATTTAAAAACATGGGCATGTACTTTCAGATTTTCCATGTCCTGGTTGTAAAAAATGACCAAATTTGTTTTCACTACTGTAAGGGCTACCTCTCCCATAGGATTACACTGAGGTTCCTAATTACAATTAATAAGGGATAACTTTATTTAGTAAATGATATGTTTGTTTGTGAGAAGGTTGTAATGCCATCTTTGGTGTCTAAGGAAAAAAGTCCTTTTAATAGTAAAGTATGATGTTAAGTCACAAAAATGTCACTTTTAGAAAATAAATATTTTCTTTTCCTAACTATTTGGTGCCTGCATCCTGAGTAGGTGTAGTTGGCAGTTATCCTTTGTGTATTCCTTCCAGACAACCACACAATAGCGGGACTGTGTGTTAGCAGGATGGGCCATTCAAGCAGAAAAGTAACAGAGTTGTGCACAACTTGCACTTCAAAGGAACTACCTATGCTCATACACAAATACCTTAACACTGGCCTATTGTGACTGCAGACAGACTGGGGCTAGGGCAGGCAGGTAGGAAATTCCAGACACTTCTGTGTTGGGAAACTCCAGGTGTTTCTTCCACTTCAAAGCAGGCAGCAGCTATAAAATTAGGACCCTCAGACCCACTCTTAAGTTGACTTCTGAACAATTGGAAAGAATCTCAGAGGACTGCCCTGCTGCCTGTGGCCTGGTGTGTACTTCAGAAGACTGCTCTGCTACACCAAGATGAATGCTCTGCTGCCTGAAGCCAGTTGTGTGCTTGCAGAGCACTGTCCTGCTGCTTGAGACCTGTTTCTCTGCTTGAATCAAAGACTTTCAGAGTAACTCCAAGAGCTAGTTTACTGGCTCCCTAATCAGAGCCTCAAGGATACAAAAGCCTCAACCATCGTGAAACTACACCTGGATTCAGCCTGAGTGGTGCTCTTCCAGTCCTGAAACCTTTGAAGTGCTGAAGAATGTGACAAGATAACCCAAATCAAAAACCTTGAATTGAGCAAATTTCATGTCATGAGCTGTTCTGAGAACTTAGAGGAAACCATGACTTACCTGCTTGCCAATCTGCCCAAGGTACATTTTTAATCAGACTTGTGTTGCAAGAGCTCCCACATTGTTCTTCTCCACAGCAGCAAACCCTGTTAAGCAACTCCAAGCAGAAGATGTATCCTTCCTTGTTGAAACCTCGTCGGATACCACCTGCAGCTTTCTCCCACTGGAGGTTTTCAACTTCCCTAAAAGAAACTAGGGGCCTCACTTATAAGAAATTATGCAATGCCATGATGCAGCAAAAATTGTCATCCCATGGTATAACAGATTCTTACGCCAGGGATGCGTACTATTTATGATATGGCACACCATGGCATAAGAATCCTGGCTGCGTCAAACAAAAGTGATGCTACCCTGTGCGACACATCTTTAGGAAAACTGACACTACTGCTAAAAATGTGACGCTAGGGTGATTTGCATCACGTGAATAAAGGCAAGCTGTTCTAGCATCACATTTGTGTGCAAGATGCATCAAAAAAGAGGTTAAAAAATGTTGCATTGGTCCTTAAAAAAGGAACACTCTCCCGAAGCAGCCATGGAGGACAGAGCAGACTGCAGAGTCCAGGACAACCCCAGCTACCGCAGTACAAGCCAAAATGTCCAGACAGACTCCCAGGGGAATGGGAGGAGGAAGTGCATGTTTACTGAGGAGGAGAATAACATCCTGATCACTGTGGTAACGGAGCACCAACACCAGCTCTTTGTCACCTCAAAATTGCCATTCAGGAGAAAAGAGGCCATATGGCAGTCCATTGTGGACAAGGTCAACAGAGTGGCAGAAGTCGAAAGAATAGTGACTGACTGTAAGAAGCTCTGGAATGAATGTAATTGCAATACAAAAGAGAAACTGGGCAGGAACCTCTATTCAGCATTGCAGATCAGCGGTGGAAGTTTGTTGCCCCAGAAGCAGCTCAATGAGTTGGAAGAGATGGTGGAAGCTATCATCCCTGAGGAGAAGGTGGCAGAAGCCCCGGAACTTGACAGTGCTACCTATGATGAAGAACAAGGCTCACGTGAAAAGTTGCAATGAGGGGCAATGTGCCAACTAAGCAATGTCATGAGGTGTAAGCAGCTATGTCCCAGTGCTCCACTACACTGTCTGCAGGCCAAAGTGTAGTATGCTGGTGTATATATGGTTAAACATCAAATAAATGTAATTCGTACTGACCAGCTACAAATTGCACACCTCAGTCCAGATCTGTAACCTTCTGACCCTCCAATGTGTGAAGTGCAGCATCAGTCCACCTTCACCTTTCCTTGTATAGTAGCACTTGCAGTGCCATCTACAACATTGCTACCCCTGCACAACCTGACTACGACAATGCAGGTCACCTTGCATCATGAAGCTACTTGGTCTCACTCATGCCCATCACACTAATCTAGACTGTAAATCCTCTGAATGGAAAGGGTGTGTCAGATTAGAAACCACTCATCTGAGAGTGGAGTCAGGTGTGGGCTATGTGTAGTATCTTCACATAGGGGCATGGCAAGAGACAAATCTATAGTACCCTGCATAAAACTATATTGCACCCAGCATTTTGCAGCACACATAGATATAGCAAATCTTCATTTTTAAATGATTGTTGATGTGCAGGAAGGGGCACCTTCCTGCACATAAAAAATAATTCATGGCCTTTTGCTCTTTCTATGTGTGCTGCAGAATGGAAAAAACAAAAAAGAGGAGGAATAATAATATTCCTCCTCTTTGTGCCATGCTAACGCCACAACTGAGGTTGTGCTAGTTTTTGGCACTGCCACAGATTTACACCTTCTTGTAAATCTGGGGCAGCATCAAAAGCAATGGCTGTCGTGGTGGAACGCCCACGACAACACCCATTACACGCCCCTCTGACATAGAAAATTGCATCAGAGAAGCCCATCTCTACAAGGTGGCTTCATGCCACAAAAAGTGGCTTAATACCACCTTGCAAATGTGGCGCACTGCACAGCTCCGCCAGAGCATCACAAAAAGTTATTTTCCGGTGGCGCTAGGGCCTTGTAAATCTGGCCCATAGTCCTAAACGAATGTATATATTATTTTAAAGAATTGTTTTAAATGTTTATATTTTTTTGTATTTTTTTTCATGAACACATACACTAAATATCAACCCCCACCCACAAAAAACCTTAATACCCCAAACCCCTAAAAATGTACTTACCTCTACTAAAACCTATACTCTACTATACCTGCCCTATTATACAACAACTAACCCAAACTAAGCTACAAAAATGTCCTGTACTAAAAACAACTATATACAATGGGAATGGAAGGGTCCCTGTGGCTCATTTCAGGTGTGATGGTCTCTGCACAGCCTGCTTTATTTCTGTGAGTAGAAGAATCACATTGTTATGTTTAAACCTTGCCACTCTGAATTTCAGGGTCAGAAATGTCCTTCTGCTTATCCTGCTCAAAGGTGCTAGTGTGACTCTGCTTGTTTGTGGATTACCTATCTGGGTCAGTTTAAAAGTTGGGCTGTTTGCACCCCCCCCCCTCTAGACAGTGGCACAAAGGGAGATGGGGTGTAGTCCTCATATCCTGATGAGCCATCTGTCCTGGGAAGTGGTCACTTACACCTAAAAGGGTTGTGCCTGATCTCACACAATGCAGTCTCCAACCCCCTGGTGTGTTTCTGGGGCCTGGCATGGGCAAGACAGGATTTTGAAACTGACAGAGACTTCTTTGTGGAGAGGGCCTACTTCAATGGCAGAGAGGGATATAAGATGAGCACCCAAAATTCCTCCTGAAAATTAGATCACTTCTGGAACCAAGAAGAGCCTCTGCCAAGGAGAAGAGCTGAGGAGAAGTGCTGCCCCTGCCTGTGACTGTGCTTTGTTGGGATATCCTGCAGTTGCTGCTTCCATCTGTGAAAGGGGACAAAGATTGGACTTTGTTGTGCATTCCTGCTTGAGAAGATTCTCCAAGGGCTTGAACTGAGCTTGCCTCCCGTTGTTGAAGTCTCAGGGCCATCAAAGACTTCCCCTTCAGCACCTGCACTCTCTCCTGAGACTCCTGCCCTCCCGAGTGGGCCCGATCCAGTTCCTGGGCCCTTGAAAGGTGAAGTTGGCAGACAAGACCTGAAAATCCACGCACAGACCGCAATGTGGGTAAATTTTGGACGCACCTTCCATGACGCAGCTTAAATCAACTCTCCAACTGCCTCGCTGCTGGAAGATCGATGCAACACGGCTGGAGAAACTATGTGCAACAGCTCCTAACGGAGGCTGATAACAATGCAAACCCCATGCAGCGTAATTTCCTGATACCGTGCAACCGGATTTTCCATGCATCGTCCCTGGGCGTCAAAGTCAACCCGACTCTGAGCGGATCTGAGGTGCCTCACCTGGAAAACGACGCACCACTCTCTTGCAGGAGAACAACGACGCATCGCCGACACGACCAGTGAAGGAAATGATGTACTTCCTCACTTGCGAGTAAGGAATCCTTTTCTGATGCACACTTGTTTAATTTTTTACGCTAACCAGGTACTTTGTGTAATAACAGCATTCTCACTGTTTTCCAGGATTAAGAATCTTATTCTTTGAAAATGTGTATCTTGACTTGTGTATGTTGGATTTTTGTTGTTTTGGTCTTGTTTTGTTTAGATAAATATTCCCTATTGTTCTAAACCTGTGTTGTGTCATTTCGTAGTGTTTTTACTGAGTTACTCTGTATGTTGGTACAAATACTGTACACATTGCTTCTGAAGTTAAGCCTGCCTGCTCGTGCCAAGCTACCAAGGGGGCAAGCAGGGGTTAATTGAGGGGGATTCTCCTTTACCCTGACTAGAGTGTGGTTCCTTCCTTGGACAGGGGTTAACCAGACTTCCAACCAAAGACCCTATTTCTAACACTTGTTAACCCAGGATACTTTGAGGTTGGAGTATACCCACTCAGGGTGTGACGAACATTGTGTTTCAGCCACTCTATAGGGTAAGTGGCATGCAGGGGACAAACTGACTCTCTACATTTCCTATGTGTGTATGGTGACATTAATTACCCATGTTGATATGTGTAAATACCAACAGTTACCAGAGAGTCTTCAGAAACACACACCATGGCATGTTGTACTACACAAACATTGGCTATATGGCCTTTTGTTTTGGAGGATATGTGCTGCACATTCACAGTGCAACAGCTCCTTTTACTTATCCACAGGCTTACTCTATAATTTGTGCATTATGAGGCCAGCTTGTCTAGCCACAACTAGTCAGGTGTAGTCCAATCACAAATATGTTTGCCATTGACACCCATCATAATATGTGTCTCTAAAGTGTGATTACTTGAAGTTGGGTAATGGTTATGTATTCATACACAATGTTCACCTGCAAATTCCCAGACACATTCAAACACCATATCTTGGGATGCATCAGTGCCTGACACCTTGGGCGGATGAACATTGCTTTTTGTGATTTCTAATGGACAATTGTTTCATGCTCAAAATGTTGGTGTTGTGTCATCACATTTGCACTGAGACTGTACTCATGGGAGGGAAGCCATTGTTTGTATCTGAGTGAACACACCAACACGGTAGGCTACATCACTGCTTTTTCCATTGGCGTCTTAGCCTAGTGAGGCAAATGAGAGTACACTGCTATAAGGAAGACACTCTTGCAGTAGCAAAGTTTAGCATTTATCATTGTATGTGTGATTTGAGTTGTCTTAAGGGATATGATATGTGGTTGTTGATTTGTACTGAATATATGTAGACTACAGAGGTTGGACTGTGTTCTTATGCACATACTATGAGGATCACTTCACAGTCGTCATACTATGAGTAAACTTGTCAGAAATGGGGTCTTTGGTAGGCAGTCAGTCTACACTCTATCCAAGCAGGGACCTTCACTCTAATCATGGTAAGGGAGATACACACCTAGGATAATCCCTGCTCATCCCATTGGTAGCGTGGCACAACAAGCAGTCAGGCTTATCTCAGAGGCAATGTTTATAGTATTTGTACAGTCACACACTGTAATACAGTGGAAATACCACAAAAGGACTCAACACCAGGTTAGAAGAATAGTCAGTACTTATCTGAGGAAAATATGACTAAAACAACAAAAAGCCAACATACACAAGCAAAGTTATACATTTTTAAATATTAAACTTCAATATAGCACTCAGAAACACAAATGCTTCAATTTGGTGATATTACAGCATCATGACAGAGTTGTTCCCAGCAATCTGACACCAATGGCGCCAGCCACGGAGTCACATGGACCCCAGTATAGTACCTTGTGAAAATGAGGAAACAAGCCTGTGCACAGAGTCGGGGATCGTGGCATCACTGGATCCGGTATGGCGTTATTTCTGGGGCTGTGAGTCCTTGCTGAGGAGCTGTGGAGGTGAGGCTGTGTTGGCGCGAAACATTGGATACTTACACTTTTGGCTGGGTTGATATTTGGAGGTCACAACGTGGTGCAGTGACCTCATGGGGTCATGCAACGAGGCTTCAGGCTGCATGGCGGAGTCTGGTGTCACGGGCGTCAGTGACACATCACTTTGGAACTCACAGAGTCATGCACTTCAGCGAGGCTGGGGTGGTGCAGGGCCCGTGTGGCCGTCACACTACAGCGGGGACAACAGTTTCAGTTGCAGACGGTGTTGTGGCATCCGGTAGTAGCATCAGTCTAGGCATCATCCGAAGTCAGTGCACTTGGTTCTTCTTCAAGGGCTCAAGGATTGAATTAGGCACCACTTGGTGGGGTATTGCATTAATTCCAGGGCTGTGGGTCCTTGCTGAGGAGCTGTGGAGGTGAGGCTGTGTTGGTGCGAAGCATTGGATACTTACACTTTTGGCTGGGTCGATATCCGGAGGTCACAATGTGGTGCTGTGACCTCATGGGGTCATGCATAGAGGCTTCAGGCTCCATGGCGGAGTTGGGTGTCACGGACGTCAGTGACACATCACTTTGGAACTCACAGAGTCATGCGCTTCAGCGAGGCTGGGGCGGCGCAGGGCCCGTGTGGCCGTCACACTCCAGCGGGAACAACAGTTTCAGTTGCAGGCGGTGTTGTGGCATCCGGCAGTAGCGTCAGTCTAGGCATCATCCGAAGTCAGTGCACTTGGTTCTTCTTCAAGGGCCCAAGGATTGAATTAGGCACCACTTGGTGGGGTAAGAGTCTCAGCAAGAGAGTCCACGTGCTGGTAGAGGAAGTCTTTGATGGTCCTGAAACTTTAGAACACGGGGCAAACTCAGTGCAAGTGCTTGGAGAATATTCTCAAGCTGGATACACAGCAAATTTCAGTCATTGCCCTCTTTCAGGCAGAAGCAGCAACTCCACTACAACCCAGCAAAGCACATACATCAAAGGGGCAGTACTCCTCCTTCAGCTCTTTGGCTCTTTTCCTTGGTAGAGGTCCCTTTTGATCCAGAGTTCTAAAAGCCTGGGGCTTGTGGTCACCTACTTCTACCCCTTTCTGCCTTTGAAGTTGCCCAATTTCAAAGAGACATCTCTCCTTGTTTACAGGATCCTGCCTTGCCCAGGTCTGCCCCAGATACACAACAGGGGGTTGGAGACTTCATTGTGTGAGGGCAGGCACAGCCCTTTCAGGTGTAAGTGACCACTCCTCCCTCTACTCTAGCCCAGATGGCCCATCGGGATATGCAGGCTACACCCCAGCTCCCTTTGTGCCACAGTCTAGAGGAGATGCACAAACAGCCCAGCTGTCAAACTGACCCAAATGGGGAATCCACAAACAGGCAGAGTAACAGAATGGTTTAAGCAAGAAAATGCCTACTTCCTAAAAGTGGCATTTTGGAACTACCAATCTAAAAAATAACTTCACTAAAAGATGTATTTTAAAATTGTGAGTCCAGAGACCCCAAACTCTATATTCTATCTATTCTCAAAGGAAAACTGCAATTTAAGAATACTTAAAGGCAGCCCCTTGTGCACCTGTTAGAGAGATAGGCCTTACAATAGTGAAACCCAAATCTGGCAGTATTTCACATTGGTACATGTCCCACCCTTAACATACACTGCACCCTGCCTATGGGGCTACCTAGGGCCTACCTTAGGGGTGCCTTTCGTGTATTAAAAGGGAAAGTTTAGGCCTGGAAGGTGGGCACACTTTCCAAGTCAAACTGTCAGTTTAAAACTGCACACATAGACACTGCAGTGGCAGGTCTGAGTCATGTTTGCAGGGCTACTCATGTGGGTGGCACAATCAGTGCAGCAGGCCCACTAGTAGCATTTGAGTTACAGGCCCTGGGCACCTCTGGTGGATTTTACTTTGGACTTACCAGCAAATCATATAAACCAATCATAGATAAACCAATCAGCAATGCAATTTACATAGGGAGCACTTGCACTTTAGCACTGATTAGCAGTGGTAAAGTGTGCAGAGACAATAAACCAGCAGATACCAGTATACCATAAAAACAGGAGGTAAGAAGGCAAAAAGACAGGGGGAACACGCTAAAAGCTGCCACGTCTTACAATTGGCATATATGATTTACTACTAAGTCCCTTGTAAATCAGCCTTCCGAGGGGTTTGTGGTCCTTCTGATCTCAAAGGAGAGTCCCAAACAAGTAGGGCCTCAGTTTCTTCAGTGCTCAAACCACAGTAAAAACTTCTCACTCAATTGCACTCCACCTACATTCATGGGGCCCTACTAATGAAGGCTACAGGCTGGTCTAGGCCCTCTTCATTTAGCTGTGCAAGTACTGCTCACACACCATGGGCTGAAGGCTCAGTCTGCAGAACTAATTCCTTGGAGAGGTTGGGTGTCTCCAGCACAGGAGCCGTGCACATTGCTTCCTACAGAGCATTAAAAGCGGTCTGGCAAGCCTCAGTCCAGATCACCTTCTTGGGTTGTTTTTCAGAGGTCAGCTCAGTCAAGGGAGCAACCATAGTGCCATAGCCCTTGACAAACCTCCTGTAGTATCCCGTGAAACCTAGAAACGCTCTTACCTCTGTCTGGGTCTTGGGAGGCTCCCAAGCCAGAATGGTATCAATTATTGGTTGCAGGGGTGCCACCTGACCACTCCCCACTTGGAGCACCAGGTAAACCTCAGATCCCTGCCCTATTTGGCATTTATTGGTCTTAATAGAGAGGCCTGCTTTCTGCAGAGCCTTGAGCACTTCGCAGAGGTGCTGCAAGTGTTCCTCCCAGCTGGAGCTGATCACTGCAATCCCATCCAGGTAGGCATCACTGAAATCCTCCACCCCAGCCAAAACATGGTTGACCAACCTCTGAAAGGTGGCAGGGGCATTTTCCATCCCAAAGGGCATAACCCTGAAATAGTAATGCCCATCTGGGGTGGAAAATGATGACCTGTCCTTTCCCCCATAAGTTAAGGAAATCTGCCAGTACCCAGATGTTAAGTCAAACGTGCTGAGAAACTTGGCAGCTCTCAACCGATCAATGAGCGCATCAGCTTGGAGAATGGGTGCGCGTCAGTCTTTGTGATGGCTTTGAATCCACAGTAGTCTACACAGAACCTGAGTTCTGGGTTGGCACTGGGGGAGGCAGCTTTTGGAACCAAGACCACTGGGCTGGCTCAAGATACAGTTTTCGCTGGTTTTATGACTCTGCGCACTTTACTACTGCTAACCAGTGCTAAAGTGCATATGCTTTCTCTCTTTAAACATGATAACATTGGATCATACCTAATTTGATTATTTAATTTACTTATAAGTCCCTAGTAAAGTACACTATATGTGCTGAGGGCCTGTAGATTAAATGCGACTACTGGGCCTGCGGGACTGATTGTGCCACCCACTTAAGTATCTCCTTAACCTTGTCTCAGGCCTGCCATTGCAAAGCCTTTGTGTGCAGTTTCACTGCCAATTTGACTTGGCATTTAAAAGTACTTGCCAAGCCTAAACTCCCCTTTTTCTACATATAAGTCACCCCTGAGGTATGCCCTAGGCATCCCATAGGGCAGGGTGCTGTGTAGGCAAAAGGCAGGACATGTACATGTGTAGTTTACATGTCCTGGTAATGTAAAACTCCTAAATTCGTTTTTACACTACTGTTACTGTGAGGCCTGCTCCCTCCATAGGCTAACATTGGGGCTACCCTCATATACAGTTTGAATGGTAGCTTCTGATCTGAAAGGAGTAGGAAGGTCATATTTAATATGCCAGAATAGTGATACAAAATCCTGCTGACTGGTGAAGTTGGATTTAATATCACTATTTTAGAAATGCCACAAAGTGAGCATTTCTCTGCACTGAAATCCTTCTGTGCCTTACAATCCACGTTTGGCTGGGTTCAGTTGACAGCTCCCTTGTGCATTCACTCAGACACACCCCAAACACTGCATACTCACCCTCACTTGCATACATCTGCATTTTGAATGGATCTTCCTGGGCTGGGAGGGTGAAGGGCCTGACACTTACATGTCAAAGGACAATAGCCTTCCCTCACACAAAGGACTGCCACACCCCCTACTGGGACCCTGGCAGACACTAATGAACTGAAAGGGGACCTTTGGCACTTCTAAGCCACTCTTTGAAGTCTCCCCCACTTCAAAGGCACAATTGGGTATTTAAACAGGGCCTCTGCCCCGACCAACTCAGACACTTCCTGGAGAAGAGAACCTGAACCAGAACCTGCATCCTGCCAAGAAGACCTGCCTGCCCAAAGGACTCACCTGACTGCTTTCTGTGAAGGACTATTGCCTTGCTGTTTCCTTGATGCCTTGCTGCTCTCTGGCTGTGGTGAGAAGTGCTCTCCAAGGGCTTGGATAGAGCTCGCCTCCTGTTCCCTGAAGTCTCAAGACCAAAAAGACTTAGGTCGTCATTATGAACACGACGGTAAACACCGCTGACCGCCCTGGTGACGGTGAACAGAAGACCGCCAATGGCGATGAACGGAAACCAGCCATATAAAGAACCAAAAATCTGATTCTGACAAAAATCACCAGTCTCCGCCAGGACCTTGTCAGCAGAAATGCTAGACCTCCCACCGCGCCACCGCCGAGCACACCCACACCCCGCCCTCCACATAATGATACACAAATCACCTTGGCGGTCAGTGGAAGCCGAACGACCATTGGCGGTGCAGGCCGCCACGGGCGGCAAGTGGACCCAACAGTAAGAAGTGCACACATTGGATAAGTTAGAAACCCACACACCTGACACATCCACAACATCAGAAAAACACTCACAGACACACCCCACAATCCTTTGCAACAAAAGTAGGCCAACGAAGACAGAGATCACCAGAAGCAGACACCGAACGTCACAATCCACAATACTTACACCCAACCACAGAAGAGCGCACTCAACGAGATCCACACCAGACACCATTCACAACACTCACTATGGCACCCCCCCCAACACCCACGCTTCACAGAAAGGGAGCTAAGGACCATGGTGGACAAGATCCTGAAGGTCGAGCTGCAACTATTCGGGGCTCAGGTGCAGCACACACCCATCACCAGGAAGATGGAGCTATGGCAGACGATTGTCAACAGAGTCAATGCAGTGGGACACCATCCACGCACCAGGGATGACATCCGCAAGAGATGGAACGGTCAGTGCCATGGCTTCCAGGCACCACATTGCAGTCCAGAAGACTGGGGGAGGACCTCAAACAACACCACTCGACTACACTGACTGGGAGGAAAAGGTACTGGCCATCCTGCACCCTGAAGGCCTCGCTGGACTCACTGGAGGAATGGAATCAGGTAAGTCGTCTACATTTACCCCATATCCACCCCACCACTCTAACACCCACCAGGACCATAGCGCCCACCAAGGCCACAGGCACTGAATCCACTCCCCCTACATGCCCACAAACACACTAACAGGCTCACATCCCTCCCCCTGTGCACAGCCACTCAGCCCTGCAAAGAAACACAATGGCCTATAACACCCACAATGCACCTCCACATCCTAAGCTAAAATCAATGCTAATCCCACTAAAGCATCCTGCATGGCCACAAAGTGTATAAGCTGCACAAACCCACCCAGGCCCCTGCCTCACTTCCAACCATGCAAATGTAACAGACATGTCCATTTCCCCAACAGGCACCACCACCCATGCCACCCTGACGGACAGGACAAGGAGGCAGTGCCCCCAGGGAGACAGAGTCCCCTCACAGGAAACTGGGCATGGAACCCTAGACACTGATGAGCAGGCTGGCCCCTCACACAGTCCTGGACTGTCACCACACACCAGCCCCACCCAGGATACCACTGACACCCCTACCACTCAGCCAATAACATCAGGCCAAGCAACCGTCCCCACACCTGTGTATCCAGGCCACAGACTTGTGGAACACAGGTACAGAGGCCACAGTCACCCCCTACCAACAGGCAGGAAGACGATGGCCCCAGTACAAGTGGTACTGCCAGACCTGTGCAGGGGACACAGGCACAGGGGGCTAGGCCCAGTGTGAGGGTATCACTGGCCACAGGATAGATGCTGCAGCCCCGCACGTGATCTCGGAGGTCCTTGGAGCCTACCACCATACCCAGGACAGATTGGCCCAGATAGTATCCACCCTGGAGCAGAGTCAGAGGATGCAGCAAGCACACCACCAAGAGGTCATGGAGCAGTGGAAATTGCACAATGCCAAAATGGCCAGCATAGTAGGTGCGCTGCTGCAGCTTGTCCAAACACAGCCTGAGGCCCACACAGAACAGGAAGCCCCCACTACAGCACAAGAGACAGACCGGACAAAAAGAGCGTCAGCAGCAACTTCACATGTACTACCCTCTGAGGAAACACAGGGGACATCCATCTCATCCCCTACAGGCCACCCACAGGCGCCCAAACGGACACTCAGGCTAAGATATGGCACAGGAACACAAGCCAAGAACAAGGCCCCCTCTAAGAAGTGACTCTGCAATAAACTATCCACCAACTATCCCACTCAATCAACCACCAAACAGTGCTACCAAAAATTAAAAACTCATGTAAGCATGGGTGGACCTAATAATACTGCCAACAATGCTGCCATCATGTTGCCATTTTGGATAACCAACATTGACCCACTGCCATCAGTGTAATTTGCACAATTTAATCCCAGCACCAAATAAAACACATATCACACCAGTTACAATGTCCCCTGTTATTATGTGTGAACAAAGTGAAGTATGGATGCAACTGGTTGATAACTCCTTTATTTGTACCTGCGTAACATGAAATGCACCACTCGTCTTACATGTTGGTGTGCCTAAATATGTTTAGAAAAAATGCACTAAATTGTATTCTGTCTTATGCAGACCTGGACACAGTGGCAATAAGTATATTCCACTCCCCCTCCCCCAGATGACAAGGCACACTGACAGTATGATGCACAGACACCAATCTCATTCAATTGTCCCACATAGTTACTGGAAGTAGAGTTGAATCAGTTTGGTCCTGGAATTTACATCTTCCCCTTCCTCATCATCATCACTCTCGCCCCCTCTCTGAGGAAGCTAGTCTGGATATACAGCACCCTCCTCCTCCAAGAGGGGCATAGAATTTCTCCCAGCCATGTTGTGCAGCATGCAGAAGGCCACCACTATTCTACACAACTTTTCAGGGCCATAGGCCAGGGAACCACCGGAGATATGTAGACAACAAAATCTAGCCTTCAGGAGACCTTTTGTGCGCTCTATCTCCCTCCTAGTACGCCCATGGGCCTGCCAGAGAGACCAGATCCTCAGGACATGCGCACGTTTCCAACATGTCCACCACTAGACAGCTACAAAACTCTGACAGAAATATCTCAGAGTCTGAGAGGGTTTAAGTGGGGGAAAAGGGGATTAGGCAGGGAACAGTTGGGAAGGAGACCTGAAGGAAGCAAAGGTTAAACAACACAATATCAAGATATTATCTCATTGACTTTCACTAGACTATGGTTCTAGGAGTTCAATGATGCTCGGAACATGAAATAACACTCTGTTGAATCTAAGGTTCAATGATATTCAAAACATGAAATAACATTCTGTTGAATCCAAGGTTCAATGATATTTTGAACATGAAATAACACTCTGTTGAATCTAAGGTTCAATGATACTCGTAACATGAAATAACACTTAGACTGAAGGAACATGAATGCCCTAGAACTAGTCTCTATCTAGGCCTCAAGAACTCTGGGTACCTGGAACAAATCAAGAATGATTAATGCAGTGTTTCATATGGGCTTTTCTTAAAATGTTGCATAATGTATAGAAATACATGAACCTTCTAGAACACTTTTTCAGAACAAACACTGCTTTGTTAACACGAGGACAAAAGACAATCTGAAATATTTCCTGGAAAGTAATTGGAATTGGATCAGGGACTTAATATGCACAAAGAACGTCACATTTTGAATTTAGCATCTTCACAGGAAATCCATAGACTCAGGATAAATGTGTGCACTTCAACAAACATTACTCATCAAAGTTTTAGTTGCCAAGAAATGATTGCGCACATCTTTGCCGATCCAAACACCAAGTTTACATGCTGGAAATGAATCACACACACTGTTGATTCTAACAAGAATATGTAAATGCCATGAAATGATAGTGCAAGCCTTTGCTGATCTGAATACCAAGTTTTACATGCAGGAAATTAATCTCTTACACTGCTGATTCTAACAAGAATATGTAAATGCCATGAAATGATCGTGCAAGCCTTTGCCGATCTGAATACCAAATTTTACATGCAGAAAATGAATTGCGCACACTGCTGATTCTAACAAGAATATGTAAATGCCATGAAATGATCGCGCAAGCCTTTGCCGATCTGAATACCAAGATTTACATCAGAGCAATGATTTGCGTACTTTGATAGTTTCACAAGTAGGCCCAAAATGTCTTTTTAGAACGGGGTTGGGGGCCCAGCCCGACCTCCGCCTTACCACCCTGCTCAAGGATCACCAAGATAATGCAGGACAGGCCTGGAACATCAAGGTAGGCCTACGGAACAGGAGCTCAGGAAAATGCTGCTGCTCTGCACCGGGACCTCTGAACAGTGAGCACGTGGAGCTGGGCTGGCTCCCTTATATAGTCTGACCCATCCCACAAACCACACACAGTCATGCTGCAGGGAAGGCTTCTAGAAGGTCCTAGAAAGGGACCACACCCTGATACACTCTGTAAACCTGCAGCAATACCTTGCAAATGAACATTATTTGCAAACATCATTAATAGTGGTTTCAAGGTAAAACTCTGCAATGCAAAAGGTTAACAAACTGCATATAAACACAATGCATGAATTATGCTCTTGCATAAAGACTGGATTTTTGCATTTTAGTCACCTGTAGAGCACACACTGTCCTGATGTTGACAGGGACTCATTGTAATTGCTCTCTGCATCTGTTCCAGGATTCCTCACTGGTGTCAGGAGCCAACGCAAGTTGGGATAGCCAGAATCACCTAGAAAAAGGTTAACAACACAACTTAAAATGACAAGCCTCAGAGGCAGACAGGCTAGCTGTCTGCACCGTGGCAATAAGTGACAGAAACACCTACCTATGATCCACCCTCTGTCCTCTTGTAGTTGTTCCATCTTCTGTGGCACACCACTGTTCCTCAGCACAAATAAATCATGGACTGAACCAGGGAACATGGCATTCACATGTGCGATGTACTGGTCTGCAGTACACACCAATTGAATGTTCATGGAGTGAAAGTTCTTCCCGTTTCTGTACACCTGTGCACTCACTCTTGGGGGCATTATAGGTATGTGGGTGCCATTGATGGCACCTATCACAATGGGTATGTTGGCAAAGGCATAGAAGTCCGACTTGATGGCAGAGAGGTCAGTACTTTGGGGAAACCTCACATAGGACTGTAGGTGTCATACAAATGCATTCAGGAATCTTGTCAGTATAATGCTGAACATTGGCTGTGAAAAACCAGCACCCATGCCCACTGTCACCTGAAATGAGCCCGTGGCCAGGAAATGTAGTGCAGAAAGCACCTACACTTCAGTAGAGATGGCATGCTGATTATGATTTGCCGGAGTCAGTGCAGGATCCAATAATGCACAAAGTTCAAGAATAGTTGCACGGGTGAGTCTGTAATTGATAATGATGTTACGCTCCACCATGGTCCTCAAATCCACAAGTGGTCTGTACACCGATGGGGCCCTTCCTCGCCCCAATGGTGTGTACCTAAGAGGAGTTGGAAACACGTGTGAGGAACATACATACATCGGCACACATTGCCAGTCATTGAGCACTGCTGGCTTGATTGTCGCGACACAAATGCATTCTGTGTATGACATAACATCAACTTGAGCACAATGATAGATCAGGGCTTGTCAGGTGAGGTAATGTTAATTGTCACTTGCCTATGGGTCTTTGGGGAACATTGTGCAGATGGGAGTTTTATAAATGTGTTTGTTTTTGCCAAAATGTCTGCCCCATCTAATCCAGAACTTTTGTTGTGGAAGTGACCTCATACTGCTAGCGGTTGATGTAACAGCCTAAGGCGGCGTTTACCGCTGTGCGCAAATTCATTGGTTAACATGGATGTCAATGGGGAATCCTAGCGTATCATGATCGGCGCCGGCGGTGACGGTGCACACTGCCACGGTGCGTACGTGAACTCATCACCGCAACTTCACTTGACTCCCTGATCTCGTGCAAGCAGGTACTCCACTGAGTGTACTGCTGTGTCCTGCTTCCTGTCATTGAAGTGGCATGTGTTACAGGGGAAAGGGCCTCAGCCTTCACCCAAGAGGAATTGGAGAGGCTCATGGATGGGGTCCTGCCCATGTACGCCAAGATTTACGGATGGCCAGAGATACAGGTGAGTAGGAGGATTGGGGGCCATGAATGTGTGTAATGGTTGGTGTTTGCAGCATACATGTGTGCACCTCTGACCCTGGATGGGCCAGGATTCCTGACATGCTGCGTGTGTATGTGCTTTTAGTCTGTTTGTACTGTCCGTCCCATAGTGGATGTAGAGCTAGCTGTACATGTTTGGCCAGTGCCTGACCTCTGTGTTACATTTATGTGTGTGCCATCGCCAAGGAGGTGCAGACCCTGGGGGTCTACAACCGGCAGAGCACCCACTGCAGGAAGAGGTGGGAGGACCTGCGGCACTGGGCGTCAAAACTCTGTGAGGCCCAGCTGGGGAAGTCCTCCCAACGGGGAAGGGGTGCCTGTCGGGCACTGACCCCCCTTATGCTACGCATCCTGGCGGTGGCCTACCCAGACCTGGATGGGCGCTTGAAGGTTGCACAGCAGTCACGAGGGGGTGAGTACACATACCATGTTTTTGACCATTGATGGATGTCTGTGTGTGCATTCGGGTTTATGCTGCTTAGTTGCAGGGACTCTGACTGATGTCCATCTACAAAATGGCCCCCATGGGGAGTAGGGGTGTTTTGGTCTCTTACACGTCAGGTCCTTAAGTTATTTGGGGAATGGCCGTAGAACAGTGTTCTGGGCACCAGTCAGGAGCATAGCCATAGGTATAGCGGTAGGTGCTGCCTGTTGGAGGCTCTTCTGGGTGGGTGTATGTGTGAACCTCTTTGTTCACTCCATTGAGCTATTTTCAAATGTATGTGCTTTTTTGTCTCCCCATTCCTGTTCTCTTGTGTTGTGTGTGTACATCAGCATCATCTAGCGAGGGAGCTGAGGCAACGGCGAGTGAAGATGCAGTGGCCCACAGATCCTCGGAGGCAGAGTCGTCCGACACCAAGGGGACCTGTGGGTTGGAGGGAGAGGGGAGTACCACGGGGAGGCAACTACCACTGGAGGTAGTGACTCAGATACCTCCTCTGAGGGGGGCTCCCTGGTGGTGGCAGACCCTACCGGGCCCACACCTACTGTGTCCTCTTCCACCACCCCCCATTCCATCACCGCCCTTCCATTTGCTCCCCACCGAGTTGCTTGTGCCCGCTCACCCAGGAGGGTGGGTGTCTCGTTTGCCCCAGGAACCTCTTCTCCTGCCCCAGTCAACCCTGCTACCCTCATGGAGGAGGCTATTGACCTCCTGAGAACCATTGTTAATGCCATCCAGGGGCTAGCATCAGAGATGCAGCAAACTAATGCCTATCTGGATGGCATTCAAGGTGCCATGACTGTCCTACAGAGATCTTTTCAGGCTCTGGCCTCCTCTTTGAAGGCAGCCAGTGTCCCTGGTCATTCCATCCCCCCTCCAACCTCCTCTACCCCTTCCAGCACCCCACTCCCTTCACCCGTCCAAAGCACACAATCTGAAACGCAGACACACACCTCAACACACAAGAAGCACAACTTCCAAACACAAGCAGCACACCTCCCACCACATGCATTCACACAGCCAACACACACATGCACACAAAGCAACATCCACTTCCCCCAGTGTGCCCACCTCTTCCCCCTCCCTGTCTGTCCCCTCTACATACACACCCCTAGGCACTGCACCTTGATTCACTGTTGCTGACACTATTTCTGCAGTCACCACAATAGCACACATCCATACATGCACCCCAGACACCACACCTGCACTCACCACAACTACTTTAGTTGACACATGCAGCACACTCACCAGACTTGCAGACACCCAAACAACATACATTCACACTGGCAGCCTGTCTTGTCCCACTGTGTCCGCCCCCTTCTCCCAAAACACTCAAACGCACCAAAACACCCACCATCACACATCCACCACACCTCAGCATACTCTCCAGTCACCTGCACCCACAACATGCATACCTACACTACTTACGACCACACCCTTGACCTCCACCCTCACGCCTTCCTCCATACCTAACCCAATTGCACCAAAAAAAGTTTCCTCTCCCATGCTGACATACTCCAACCCACTTACCCACCCTGTCTCGTCCCTAAACGTGCACACCTCCTTGCCCTGTCCACTCCTTCCACATCACAGCCTGCCCCTGTCCGCCCTTCTCATTCCCGTGCCCCTTCCACAGAGAGAAAGAAGTCACCTGCTGAGCCTATTCCATCTGGCTCCACATGATCCAAGCACACTCCCCCACCTTCCAAGGCCAAACCCCCTCCACCTTCCGAACGCAAATCTAAGCCCCACCCCACTGTAAACCCCCACCCCACCATCCCCTGCCTCTGTCCTCTGAGGTGCATGAATGCCCCATTGTTGCCCCAATGAAGTTAAGTACCATAGCACTTGTGGGAGTCAGGTTGGGGCCAGTGTGGCCCATGGGACTTCTACCACTATGGACTGGTCATTGGTCTTATTTACAAATCGTTTGTTCAGAGAGCTGAAATTAAAGTTAATGTGTGGCCTGTGTTTTTGGAGGCACACTCAGGATCCGTGGTCTCTCATTTCATTGTTTGTGGGTGTTGGGCACATGTATGTACTTTGGGCAGGTTGGATTTGCCTTGTGTCGGGTAAGTACCTCTTGCTGTGGGGTGTATGGCTTGTGCTGCTGTGAACGGTTGTTGGAGCGTTGCAGGGTGGGTGGAGTGGGTGGGTATGTAACTGTGCCCGTTCTTCCCTTGTTTCGTAGGTTGGGGTACTTACCATCATCGTCTTCATTGGCAGTCTCGTTCGTGGAGGTATATGGCAAGGAGAAGGGATGGCATGATCTGCAGCTCTCTATCCATGTCTGCTTCGGCGTGTTGTGTTAGCCTCCGGTGAGTGTTTCCTTATATTTGTTTCATTTCTGCCTGGCTTTGCGTGGCGGTGGTTCCCGTCCCAGACCTGACAGCGGTCTAGTGGTTCATTATTTGATAGGGGGGTTGGGCCTTTCTGTCGGCCTGTGGGCGGGCTCTGCTGTCATTGTCGGCATTCCTCTGCTGGTGGTGGGTGGTTTTCAGGATGCCTGTGTTTCCGTGGGTTCATTATTTGGCAGTCCGACCACACCTCTGTTGGTGGTTTTTACCACCAGCGGTGCAGTGTTTACCGCCATGTTCATAATGAGGACCCTAATCTCTACAAGAAGAACTCCTCATGTGGCGAAAATCAATGCACAGCCTGCCAGAAACGACCCTGCATCGGCATGAAAAATTCACGGCACTCCAAACCGGAACGTCGCACAGCCCACTGGATCGATGCACAGTGAGCCGAAATGATGCAGCCCGACTTCCAGAGTGGAATGGACTGCCGTGTGGTAAAAATTTCCACGCAACGCCCACCAGATTGACACAGACCCTGTGACTTCGTCCTGTCTGCACTGGAAATCCACGCATCGTCCCCGGGATGTCCAAAAACCCTGCAACCTGAAGAGGATCCACGACCGAGCACCAGAAATCAACGCACAGTCACCCCTGCGAGAAAACTAAATGACACATTGCTGTGTGCAGCCTGAGAAATCGCCGCACCCCTCTCTGTTTTCCACGCATCTCCTCCTCTGTGGATTTTGAACGCAAACCAGGGACTTTGTGCATGAAAGAGACATGTATTGCTTTTAAAAGATTAAAAACACCTTATATCATTTTTACAGTGATATCGCAACATATACTTATTGCATCTTATTCCTTTTGACCTACATTTTATCAGATAAATAATATATATTTATCTAAACACTGTGTGGTGTATTTTTGTGGTGCTATACTGTGTTATTGCATGATATTTTGCACAAATACTTTACACATTGCCTTCTTAGTTAAGTCTGACTGCTCAATGCCAAGCTACCAGAGGGTGGGCACAGGATAATTTAGATTGTGTGTGACTTACCCTGACTAGAGTGAGGGTCCTTGCTTGGACAGGGGGTAACCTGACTTCCAACTAAAGTCCTCATTTCTAACACCCTCTTTCACCAGACTCCGAGGTCCCCTCAAACGGTGGTCTTACAACACTTCAAAGGGGCTGAAACCAAGCCCCTTTTGTGGTACCTCCCAGTAAGCAAAAAGAAGGCATAGCAAGAAGATGTCCAAATTACACCTCATGGGCTCTGACAGACCCACAATCATGCCCCTCAGTCTTCGGTTGAATCTCTCAACCAAACCATTTCCTTTGGGGTGGTAAGGAGTGATGAACTTGTCTGTCACTCCACATTCCTTCCACAGAAACTTCATATAAGAAGTTATGAAGTTGGTACCCCTTTCAGATACCACTTTCCTTGGGGAACCCCATGCGGGTAAAAACCCCTATCAATGTCTGGCCAACCAGAGGGACTGTCATCAACCTCAGAGGGATGGCTTCTGGTTACCGAATGGCATAGTCCACCAAGCCCTCAATAAACCTTTTCCCCATGCTGTATTGGGATCCAGAGACCCCACAATGTCGATCCCCACCCACTCAGAGGGTGTACTTACCACAGGAAAAGGTTGGAGGAGAGTCTTACATTTCCCCCTACTCTTGCCACTTGCTTGACAATTTTGGCAAGACCTACAATAGGCATCCGAGTGCCTGTGCATTTGGGGCCAGTAAAAGTGGGTGATGATCCTTTCAAAAGTTTTGCCCTGCCCCAAATGTCCTGCTAAATACACATCATGAGCCAAACCCAGTACGAAGGCTCTGAAGCACTGTGATACAACCGGCACACGGGCTGCCCCAAGCTCAGCAACCTTAGGCTCACTATACAAGAGGTCATCTTCCCATTAGATCTGGTGTGATCCAGACTCCTTGCCAATGCCTTGTTGGCAGCCTGCCACTGCAGATCCTCCAGATTAGGGCATGTCCTCTGTGCCTCATAGAAATCTTCCCTGGGTCCAATGGGTCAGGTCAGGCACCTCTCCCAGTTCAGCCACTTCTTCTCTTGTAGGCTCTGGGGCATCCCCCTCAGGTTCAGCTTCCTCCTGGACCATTGAAATGTCTGGGATGGATTTCCTGTGCCCCTGCCCTTCTTCTTTTCGGCAGTCACTCTTTAAGCCTCCAGGGCAACCTGATCATCCTGATGTGCTGGCAAAGCACATGTGGTCACACACGCCCATCCTGGCAGACCCAATATCTCCAAGTGTGCCCAGAGTTCCACCTGTCAAGATGGGGCCACTCACCTGAAAAGCAGGATGTCTGCAGGGGTGATGGTATGCCCCCCACCTCCTGGAACACCTCTCTGCACTAACTGGTGGACACAGAAACCCCGGCAGGTGTCCTAAAAGGAAAGGGGGAGAGGAAGAGAAAGAGACAAACACTGCCACGTCTTGCCGGTCCAGCCAGGCACCCTGTATCTTCGGGGGTCAGGTTTCTGTTGACAGAGTGATAGTAGAGTTAGTGCACTCAACTTCCTTGAAACTGAATCTCTCTTTCTGATATGGGCACAGGAGTGGTAGAAGAACACCGGGATGCTCCAGCACTTTTCTTCGATAATAATAACTGTTGGCACAATTACTAACACTGCATTACCAAAAACCTAAACTGAGTACCATAACAATAAGTACAGTGACACTAGGGCTGGCTTCACAGAGATTCACTTTTACACACTACAATTAGAACTGTGGTTGCACTTATCATGCACCAGAAAGACAAACAAGGGCATTAATTATATCACGTATAACTTTCCTGCGTGCATAGGGTTAAACTAAAAGGAACAAAAACAATCCAAAAAATACAAATGTCCACTCTGGGTTTAAACAGTTCGGGTGGCACAGTTTGGTTTGATTTCACTGTGTGTGTGAAAAACCCTTCAAAAGCAAATTCCTCAAACCTGAAACACAGGCATGAATGACACAATTTAAATACAAGAGTTATGCTATTAGAGAAAGAAAAGTCACGTAAATGCTCTTTTAAAATTGCACTGCCACTTTTTGTAGTACTTGAGCTCAAGCAGATTTCCTGAAGCACATTTAGGCAAGTAACTACAATAATAATGCAGAATGTTCAAAAATGCATTTGTCTCTTCAAGATAAGCACTCTACTAAAATATGAGGTCTGAAATACACTAGCTGTTCTAGGAAAGCGCGGCGCTCAAAGAACAAACTCCCTGGAGAATACTAGTCACTTAGATGCCTGGTGTCAGCTGGTACAGGAACAGAGAAAATAATTGCCTCAAAGGTCCTGAATATGAGGATGACAGCGGGGGCTGGACTGCCAAATCAGATGCTGAGATCAGGAAGCAAAACAAAGCCAAGCAGGGAGGCATGCTTCACTCTGCTCTTTAAAGCCAATCACGAAAGCAGTTGAGTTTCCACCTGTGGATGAGTCACCACACCCAATTAGAAGCACATGTCTACTCCACACCCAATTAGAAGCACATGCCTACACCTGCTCACATTAGCAAACAAGCATTGGTAAAACAAGCATTCATAAATCCTATTATGTAACATAGCACATTATGTTTACTTAGAAACATGAAGGTTTAACCCAGAACAGAGATATGATTTAGTCCTAAGCCCTGGGGATGCTGACAGATAACGCAGGAGGCACCTTGGGAACTCCTGACACCACCTCACTCCAAGGGCAATCCTCCATGTCATTGCCTAGCAGATAATCAACATGCATGGTTGGACTCATAACTACCCTCAAGGAACCTGAGATCCCCCCACTCAAAGGGAACCTGTGCCACTTTACACAGGCACTCTGAGCTGTCTACTGCAACTATTTGGTGAATTACATGGGGAACCACCTGCTTTTCAGACACCAGGTGACACCTCACAGTAGCCACACTTGTTCCTGCATTTATCAAAGCCTCCACTCTCTGTCCATTGATGGTCATCCCCTACCTGTACTTTTTAGCGTTCTCAGACACGAGGGTCCTCTGGACCATCTCACTGTCCCCTAGTGAGACAAGGGTCATCTCAACTAGTCTCCAACCTTTTCCTGGAACCAACTCCTCCCCAAGCACTACACTGGCCAAACCCTGTGACTGAGCACCAGTGGGTACCTGTGCACTTGGAACATTTTGGGTCTCCCCTCATGTCACCCACCTGATCACATCCATAGCACTTGTGGTGACCCTTTTCTGCAGGTTTCCCTGTAGAGATCCATGGTTTCTTATCACTGGGGGCGCTAGGAATCATTTCCCGGGAACTGGGCTGGGGCCCTTTAGAGAACTCCCTCTGTTTACTCTTACCCCTGACTTCTTCCGATGGGGACCCTGCTCACCATTGACTGAGTCTCCCCCATACCTATTTTGGACCCTAGTGTTTTCCCACTGTTCTGCTTCCTCTGCAAGCTTTCTGGGGTCAGCCAGCTTGCTGTCAATTAGGTGCTGGAGCAGCTCTGGAAAACAATGACTATACATGTGCTCCCACGCAATCAAATTGTACAGCCCCTCAAAATCTTTTACCTTCCTGCTCTTTACCCAACCATCCAGTGCTCTGCATAAAGAGTCAACACAATCTAACCAGGTTTGAGAATCCCCCTTCTTGTTAGACCTAAACTTTGCTCTGTCTTGCTGAGGAGTGAGGCTATACCTATTGAGTAGGGCATCCTTCATAATAGAGTAGGTGAGACCTTGAGGATCCCATAGGGCTATCAAGGTGTTCCTCTCCTCTCCCTCAAACTGCTTCCATAAACCTGTCCCCCAATGTTCTTCAGGGACCAGGTTCAATTGAAGAGCTGACTCATACCCCTTAAACGATAGATGTATGTCATTCTCCCTCTTGTAATCCTTTACCAGGTCTTTGGTGATGCACACTCTTTTTTCAGGCTGTGTTGGTGTACTGCTGCCACCATCTGTGCTGGACCTTCCCTTCAGATCCAGTTCCTTTATACTCAGTTCATGCGCAAAGATTATTTTCTTTTCCTCCATGCAAGTCTGCCTTTTTCCTCAATCCTTTTGATTTTACCAGCTGCAGCTCCCTCTCATGCTGGAGTCTGAGCTTCTCCATTTCCAATGGTGCCTGCTGATTTCCCTCCTGTCCTCCAATTCTTCCTGGGTCAGGCCTTTGGATGAAGCACTTCTGCCTGCCCTGGAGGCCCTCTTTTCAGGTGGTCAGGGTTCTTCAGCACAACATTATGTATGTTCTGCACCGCCTCATTCACAACAATATCCTCCTCCTCTGTATGCCCCAAATCCTCTTTTGCTGACAACCAGGTCCTCAGTGCCTTTTGCAGCTCCTCTTTCTGAGCAGAGCATCTGACTGGACATTTGAATTCCCTACAAAACTGCTTGAGGTGAGCAACAATATACCCCTTCAGCTTCTCCAACTCAAACACCATATTTGTAGCAACTGATGATGCTGAGACATGCTTGTGGTTAAGGCTCAACACATATGCAAAGTTCAAGAAGGCAAGGAAAATTCAAGAAAAAAGAAAAAAGAAAAAAAAATCCAAGAAAAAAAACAGTATGTGGTTGTGTAATGGTCTGCAATAAACAGTAGTGGACACCAATCACTGTATGTCAAGTACTGATTCAAGTTCTCTCCTCTCCGCTGACCACCAATATTAGAAATGGGGTCTCTGGTTGGCAATCAGTCTGCACTCTATCCAAGCAGGGACCCTCACTCTAATCAGGGTAGGGGAGATAAACACCTAGGATAACCCCTGCTCATCCCCTTGGTAGCTTGGCACAAGCAGTCAGGCTTATCTCAGAGGTAATGTTTATAGCATTTGTACAGTCACACACAGTAACACAGTGAAAACACCACAAAAGGACTCAACACCAGGTTAGAACAATAGCCAATATTTATCTGAGTAAAACAAGGCCAAAATGACATAAATCAAACATACACAAGCAAAGTTATGAATTTGAAAGATTAACCCCTTCTGTGCCGGGGACATAATGGTTACGTCCACCGGCACAGTGCTCCTGTGCCCGAGGACATAACCATTACGTCCTCGGCACGGAGCTCAGAGGGAGCGCTAGCGCTCCCTCTGTGTGCTTCCCACCCCCCGACAAGGCAGGGATGAAAGGGGAAGCCCTTCCCCTTCCACCCCGAAAAGTGACGTCTGATGATGTCAGTGCGCATTCAAGCGCTGACCTCATCAGAGGCCCCTTCCCCATCGGAAGAGAAATATTTTGCATTTCTCTTCCGATCATGTGATGGGGGCCTGAGAGGCTTCAAAGGGAAGGAAAGGAATTTCCTTCCCTTTGAAGTCTCTCAGAGCATTTCAGAAGCCGGATGGTAAAGCGACCCGGCTTCTGAAATGCCCACTAGACACCAGGGATTTCTTTTGATAATGGAAATTGGCATAAGGGGAGCGACCTCTTGGGCAAGGGTCACTCCCCAGGGGGGCAATTTTTTTCAAGGCCTTTTCTGCCCCCCCCCCCGGATCGGCCTATTTTTATGAGGCCAGTCTGTCCCCAAGGGGGGCAGAAACGACTAGACACCAGGGAGTTTTTTTATGGCAAATTCACGGAAGGGGAACAACCCCTTAAGGCAAGGGTCGCTCCCCGGGGGGGCAAATTTATTTTAGGCCATTTCTGCCCCCCGGTGGCAGATCGGACTATTGTTATTAGGCACCAGGGATCAGAAACCTCTAGGCACCAGGGATCAGTTTTTTGGGTTGTTTTGTTTTTTAGAGGTGGGGATCCACCCCGTAGGCAAGGGTCGCTTCCCTGGGGACAAATTGTATTTAGACCATTTCTGTGCACCTTGGGACAGACCAGCTGATTCTTGTTAGTCTAATCTGCCCCCAAGGGGGGCATAAAATACTAGGCACCTGGGATTTATTTATTTTTTGTGCCACTTTCACGCAAGGGGAGTGACCCCTTAGGCAAGGGTCGCTCCCCGGAGGGGGTCAAACTTATTTTAGGCCATTTCTGTCCCCACTGGGGGCAGATCGACCTATTGGTATTAGGCTGATCTGCCCCCGGGGGGGTAGAAACCTCTAGGTGCCAGGCATCTTTTGTTTTTTGTTTTGTATTTTAGAGGTGGGGAGCAACCCCTTGGGCAAGGGTCGCTCCCCTGGGGGGCAAATTTATTTAGACAATTTCTGCCCCCCTTGGGGGCAGATCGGCCGATTTTTGTCAGGCCAATCTATTCCCAAGGGGGCAGAAACCACTAGGCACCAGGGATTTCTTTTTTTTTTTTTACCAATTTCATGACATGGGAGCGACCCCTTAGGCAAGGGAAGCTCAGCTGGGGAGAAAAATGTATTTTTGCCCATTTCTGCTCCCCTTAGGGGAAGATCAGTGTATTTCCATTAGGCCGACCTGTCCCCGGGGGGCAGAAACCACTTAGGCACCAGGGATTGGTGTGTGTGCATGTGTGTGTTTTCTTTAGGGGGGGCAGCCTCTTGGGTAAGGGTCGCTCCCCATGGGGGCACAAGACCAGAGAAGTTTTTTTTCCAAAATAAGAGGGTGTGGGTATGGCCACTCCCCCACCCCAAATAAAGGGGGTCAAAGTTGATCTGCCCACCAGTGGGCAGATGGGGCAATTACCCCTGATCCACACCCTGGGGGGCAGAAAGTCTAATAAATGCCAGGGACAAAAAAATAGTGGGGTGGTGGCTTCCAACCAGTATGGGCCTGGTTATGCCCCCTCCCCAACTGAAGGGGGTAACAGTCTTTCAGCTCTCCCCCACACTCTAAAACATTTGATCCCACGGCAAGCAAGAAGACATTTGATTATTCTGGGTTTTGGTTTTACATTTGGGCAATGAGAGCTTGGCTAACTCTCAAAATCATCCCACTTGGAATGGTGACGGCTGCACTTCATGGACTTTGGGACGCTGCCATGAAGAAAAATCCACAAGACCTAGACACATCTGAAAACTAAACATCTGGGTGATTCCAGAGTGGTGAGTTTCACATGCACCCACGCCATTTTCTTACCCACAATGCCCTGCAAACCTCCAACTTTGCAGGAACTCACATATTTTTCCCATGTTTTTGTGATGGAACCTTCCGGAATCTGCAGGAATCCACCAAATTCCTACCACCCAGCATTGTCTCATCTATACCGATAAAAATTTTGCTGCACTTGTCAGCCTAAAAATGTTTTTTTTTCAAACTGCACTTTTTGACCCGCTTTGGTTCCCCCTCAATTTTGCCATGTTTTTATCTCCTCCCTGTCACAAGCATTTGGCCCACCTACACAAATGAGGCATCATTTTTACCGGGAGACTGAGGGGAACGTTGGGTGGTATGAAATCTGTCCCGGTGCAGTGATCCCACATAGAAACATGGGAAGAATTTGACTTTTTAGCTAAATTTGAGGTTTGCTGAGGATTCTGGGTAAGAAAACATTGGGTGATCCACGCAAGTCACACCTCCATGGACTCCCTCTGGTGTCTAGTTTTCGGAAATGTCTGGGTTTGGTAGGTTTCCCTAGATGGCTGCTGAGCCCAGGACCAAAAACGCAGGTCCCCCCCCCCTGCAAAAACAGTTTTGTATTTGATAATTTTGATGTGTACAGATAGTGTTTTGGGGCATTTCCTTTCACGGGCAGTAGGCCTACCCACAAAAGTGAGGTACCATTTTTATCTGGAGACTTGGGGAACGCTGGGTGGAAGGAAATTTGTGGCTCCTCTCTGATTCCAGAACTTTGTCACCGAAATGAGAGAAAAAAGTGTTTTTGTTTGGCCAAATATTGAGGTTTGCAAAGGATTCTGGGTAGCAGAACCTGGTCAAAGCCCCACAAGTCAACCCATCTTGGATTTCCCTAGGTGTCTAGTTTTGAAAACTGCACAGGTTTGCTAGGTTTCCCTAGGTGTGTTTTGTGATATTTCCTGTGGCGGGCACTAGGCCTACCCATGCAAGTGAGGTACTATTTTTATCGGGAGCCTTGGGGGAACACAGAATAGCAAAACAATGTTATTGCCCCTTGTCGTTCTCTAAATTTTTTCCTTCCAAATATAAGAATGTGTAAAAAAGACGTCTATTTGAGAAATGCCCTGTATTTCACATGCTAGTATAGGCACCCCGGGATTCAGAGATGTGCAAATAACCACTGCTTCTCAACACCTTATCTTGAGGCCATTTTGGAAATGCAAATGTTTTCTTGGTACCTATTTTTCACTTTTTATATTTGAGTATATGAATTGCTGTATACCGGTACAGAATGAAAACCCATTGCAAGGTGCAGCTCATTTATTGGCTCTGTGTACCTAGGGTTCTTGATGAACCTACAAGCCCTATATATCACTGCAACCAGAAGAGTCCAGCTGACATTACGGTATATTGCTTTAAAAAATCTGACATCACAGGAAAAAGTTACAGAGTTAAATGTGGAAATAAATGGCTGTTTTTTTTCACCTCCATTTCACTATTCTTTAATTTCAGCTGTTATTTTCTGTAGGAAACACTTGTAGGATCTACACAAATGCCCCCTTGCTAAATTCATAATCCTGTCTACTTTTCAGAAATGTTTAGCTTTCTGGGATCCAGCATTGGTTTCTCACCCATTTCTGTCACTAACTGGAAGGAGGCTGAAAGCACAAAAATAGTAAAAATGGGGCATATCCCAGTTAAATGTCAAAATTGTTTTAAACAATTGGGTTTTCTAATTCCATTCTGCCTGTTCCTGAAAGCTGTGAAGATGGTGATTTTACCACCACAAACCCTTTGTTAATGTAATTTTCAGGGAAAAAAACACAAGCCTTCTTCTGCAGCCATTTTTTCCCATTTTGTTGAAAAATATAACATTTTTACTGTATTTTGGCTAATTTCTTGGTCTCTTTAGGGGAACCCACAAAGTCTGGGTACTGCTAGAATCCCTAGGATTTGGGAAAAAAAGATGCAAATTTGGTCTGGGTAGCTTATGTGGAGAAAAAGTTATGAGGGCCTAAGTGCGAACTGCCCCATATAGCCAAAAAAGGCTCGGCACAGAAGGGGAAAAGCCCTGGCAGCAAATGGGTTAAACTTCAATATAGAGATTAGACACACAAATGCTTTAATCTGGTGATATTACAGCATCGTGATGGAGCTGTGTCCAGCAATTTGACATCAATGGCACTGTCTCAGAGTCACACGGACCCCCAGGTATAGTACCTTGTGAAAATCAGGAAACAAGCCAGTGGACGGACTCAGGGTTTGAGGCGTCGCTAGATCCAGTGTGGCGTCAGTTCCGGGGCTGCAAAGCAGAGGAGTGGAGGCATCAGTGTGAGGGGTTAGGTCCATGCTTTGGAGGTGAGGCAGCGTTGGTACAAAGCATCGGATCCTTGCACTTCTAGTGTGGTCAATAGCCGGTGGTCACTACATGGTATGACAACCTCACAAGGTCACAGTGAGGCCATGAAGCTGCAGGCGCTGTGGCAGAGTCAGGTGTAACGGACGTCAGTGACACGGCACTTTGAAACTCACGAACTTTGGTGTCAGGCGTGCCTGGTCATCGCACTCCAGCTGGGACCACGTTTCAGTTGAAGGTGACGTAGTGGGATCCGACAGCAGCATTAGTCCAGGTGGCGCCCAAAGTCAATGCACTTGGTTCTTATTGGTTTTTCACCGGCTTCTTCTTTCAAGGTCTCAGTGACTAGATTAGGCACCACGTGGCAGGGTATGAATCTCAGAAAGAGAGTCCAGGTGCTGGTAGAGGAAGTCTTTGATGGTCCTGAGACTTCAGAACATGGGGCAAGCTCAGTACAAGCACTTGGAGAATTTCTCAAGCAGGATACACATCAAAGTCCAGTATTTGCCCTCTCTAAGACACAAGCAGCAACTGCAGGACAACCCAGCAAAGCACACACAGCAAAGGGGTAGTACTCCTCCTCCAGCTCTTCCGCTCTTCTCCTTGGCAGAGGTTCCTCTTGATCGAGAAGTGTTCTAAAAGGCTGGGATTTTGGGTCACCTACTTATACCCCTTTCTGCCTTTGAAGAAGGCAGAATTCAAAGGAAAGTCTCTGTTGTTCACAAGATCCGGCCCAGGCCTGACCCCAGACACACACCAGGGGTTAGACACTGCATTGTGTGAGGACAGACACAGCCCTTTCACATGTAAGTGTCAGTTCGTCTCTCCCCACTCTCACCCAGGGGACTCCTCAGGATATGCAGGCTATGCCCCAGCTCTCTTTGTGTCACTGTCTAGATGAAATTCACAACAGTCTTACTGTCAGTCTGACCCACAAGTAGAATACACAAGTAGGCATATGCACAGAATAGTTAAGCACTTCCTAAAAGTGGCATTTTCAAATTGACAATCTAAAAACCAACTTTACCAAAAGATGTATTTTTAAATTGTGAGTTCAGAATCCCCAAACTTCTCATCTCTATCTGCTCCCAATGGGAAACTTCACTTAAAAGATATTAAAAGGCAGTCCCTATGTGAACCACTGAGTGAGATAGGCCTTGCAACAGCGAAAACTGAATTTGGCAGTATTTCACTGTCAGGACATGTAAAACACATCAGTACATTCTTCCTTTAACATAACATAAACTGCACCCTGCCTGTGGGGCTATCTAAGGCCTACCTAAAGGGTGATTTACATGTACAGAAAGGGACGGTTTGGGCCTGGCAAGTGGGCACACTTGCCAGGTAAAATTGGCAGTTTGAAAATGCACACACAGACACTGCAGTGGCAAGTCTTAGCCATGTTTACAGGGCTACTCAGATGGGTGGCAAAATCACTGCTGCAGGCCCTCTAGAAGAATTTGATTTACAGGCCCTAGGCACCTCTAGTGCACTTTTCTTGGGACTTACTAGTAAATCAAATATGCCAATAATGAAAAAGCCAATTACACACACAGTTTACACAGAGAGCACTTGCACTTTAGCATTGGTCAGCAGTGGTAAACTGCCCAGAGTACCAAAGACCAGCAAAAACAAAGTCCAGCACACATTCAAATCATAGGAAGTAGAGGCAAAAAGATAGGAGAGAATATGCCAAGGATGCCAGTTCTAACAAAACCCTACTGTCCTCAAATCAAATCAGGGTTTATAAAGCACAACTACTGAACCGTAAGGGTCTCAAGGTGCTGAGGGGGATTGTCCTTTGAGCTTCAGTTGAAGAGCCATTTCCTAAAGTCCTTCCTGAATTGAGGTAGTGATGGTGACTGCCTGAGGTGCAGTGGCAGGGTATTCCAGCTTTTTACTGTGATTTGTTTTGCTTTGATTCAATGCCAGATGTTGTTCAGTGCTGTTTGTCACAGATAGCTACTTAGGTTTTCTGTTTGTCAATTACTAGCAGAAGTGACATGTTTTCCTATGTTTATTTTGACTATGAAGTTTACTTGCTTAGTGATTATATTTTTATTTTCATATAGGTACACTATTTCATTTAGTCATAATTTTGTGACATTGTATAAGTCATTCACACATTTGTGAAAACATTTAGTAGGATATGGTTCCTCTGCCGTGTTGCTGCTAGGATATTTTGAGCTTGCTTCTCATCTTCCTCATCCTCATCATCCAGATCTTCCTGCTCCTCATTATCATCAAGCCATGCTACATTTGTCCATATACAAATAATATGCTATATGCAGCATACCAGTATTATTTTGCAAACCACTGGTGGCGAGTAGAGTGATCGGAACCCAGACTTATCCAGGCTCCTGAACTTGACTCCGAATGTCCTCTCTACCATGGACTGGGTCCTGCTTGGGTCATGATTAAAGCTCCGCAGCGCTTCCATATGGGCTTGTTTCTGAGGAGTCATCACCCACGGCTGAAGACAATATCATTGGTCAGCTGCACATAAAGAAGGGGTAAAATTTGTAAATAGTGATGACAGATTATGGCCCCACATTTATATTCATTATGTTATGTGTCCTGATTGAATCATACACTTTGTCAACAATATGAAATGTGCTATGACATTGTTTGTCAAATATGCAAGTTGATTTCAGATTTGACTGGCACTGTACTACACATACAAGTGTACTGTCCTCTGTGACACACTTACTATTTGTCATAATTGTGAGTGTGAATGCCATGAAGGTTGTGATTTGTCATCAGAAAGAAGAGTCAGTCAGTCATTAAGAAGTTAAATCTTTCACACTAATCTATGATCTCTGTTTATGACCACTATTTTCATACAACACCATCCTGTTTGGGCCTAAGGCATCATTTTGTTTGACTCAAGCAACAGGATTACAGGGATCGTGTCACCTTCCTTACAAAAGCTTCACGTTTGGGCCTAAAGCATTATGTTAGCATTAAATGTTGTATTTTTATTGTGTTCTAACACATAGTTTGCTGATATGTGTGTTTTGAGTGTGACATAATTATTCAACATGCAATGCACATGTTACTCACAAAGATCAGTGCATTGTGGCTAGCACTTTGAGGATGATGACAGTGTTCAAACCTGCTTGACAACTGTTTTTGCCTATTTATAGTTTACAAGATGTGGGTGAGTTGTTTTCTGTAACTCTGACATAAATGAAAGACAAATGATTTTTATTTTATTATTTATTATCATGTGAAAGCACTGTCATGCATGGTTTGGTGAAAAGTTCACAGACATCTGATTCAAGTGAAGAACTTTTACACAATGTGTGTTTGTCTGCGAGTGCCTGCAGCTGTGTTTTGAATGTCTCTGTCCTCAGCTGCCTCCTCCCCCTTTTCCATCGGGTCTTCCTGTGGTTGATCTCTGTCCTAGGGGACATTCGTGTGCACACATATGTTGTACAGTATAGCACACACTAAATGTATTTTGCAGATGGGGGGATAGGGAATTCTAACCCCAGATATATACAGGGAGTAGAACCTGCCCTTGAGCAAGTCAAAAGTCTGCTCAACAACATTACAAGTTCTGTTGTGTGCCTGGTTTATGCCTTCTCCGGATCTGTCTGGCAGTTTGCATATGGGGTCATTACCCACTGCTGTATCCCATATCCCTGGACAGCTGAAACTGAAAAAAGAGACAGCGTCAATGCTTAGGATAACTGTATTGGGTATATTCCTGCCCATGTGTGTAGTGTGTAGTGGTATTGCCATGCACTAGTCCAAGATGTAATCACATGATGTGTCACTCAAACCGGTGTACTGTCGTGTACAGGGAACTCTTCAATCAATCTATGTGATGTCAAATGCAGGGCAGGGGCAGATACACCATACAATTGTAGATTCTGACTTTCATTATAATGCAGCAGAATTTGGTGGTGGCTATTTGCCACTTCTCTAGTCCACTCGATGTTATGAGACAGCATGTAGATGAGATTTTCTTTTTCTTGGAGATCCTCACTAGGTAGCTGGTAACATACCAGTCATGGCTTACATAGACACAAGCATGGGTCCATGGTCTTCCACAGAAGTCGGGGGTGGCCTATATTACATTGGCACGGACTTTGAGTGCAACATATTATCCAGAGTAGTTGGCATAATATCATTCACAAAGGATGCACTCACACATACCAACTGAGTGACACCGTGTCACAACTGCCATTTCCAGATCAATGAGTGCATGTCATGGTCGGGGAACATTGTGTACATGTATGACTGCATTATGCCCAATATGTGCACACAACACATGGATCCTGAAGATTTTGGTGTGTTCCTCTGCAGTCCAGCTACACAACGTACTGCACTGCACGATGTGTTCGAGAAGGAAAATTAGTGCACAATATTTGGGGCATCCTGCACTTTAAGTTCTTTTTTTAATATACTTGCACACAAGTTGTCTAGCAGATACACATTCACACTTGCATCAGGGGTTATAGGGGTTCTTCATTGCATTCAGGGTTCTATTTGTATGTGTGGGATAACCTTCCAGCCAAGGCTGCTGCCTCATAGGCATGGTGATTGATGGATGTGTGCCACATTGTACAGCACACATAGAATTACTATTCATTTGCACAGTTACACGTCACCTGCCCATGAGCCGTCGTTTGTCACCTTGCATCTAGTCCCTTGTGTGGAATCCATGACATGCTTGATGTGCCATGGGAGTCCCACAGGGACACTCCTACAAAGGACATGAAACACCTCCTTTGAACACAGTGATGGTAGCCAACATTTCTGCCTGCCATGCATTGCTCTGTGCCATCACACCACGCAAGATCTGGAAAACTGGCATTAGATGCATGGCTATTGTATTTGCATTGAATATGTAACATGATGCATGGTGCATGTATGTGGAACAGCCTTCCTACTGAAGTCCCTATTGGTGTAGGCAGGCACTGAGATGTGAATTGTGGCACTCATTTCTAATTGTTAGTGGGTCTGTTAGGTACTTGAGTTGTGCTTACTTACAAGCAGGCCATTCTCATATTGTCTATCCTGGAATAGGTCATTTATGATGGAGTTCCCGAATATGTATGCATCATGAACACTGGCAGGTTATTGTACCAAAACATTTGTGATTAACACACTATGGTCGACAGTGGCCTAAACATTGATGGAGTGAGTATGTTTCCTGTTGCGCTAGAGATGGGCAGTTGCAGCAGGAGGAAATAGTTTCACATGCGTGCAGTCCATAGCACCCAGAATATGTGGGAATCCAGTGATGGCAGAAAATCCTTGTTTGTTTCCTGCTGTAGTTGCTGGGTGTTGGAGAAGAGGATGTAGCAGGTGGTCAGACAGATGATAGCATCCATGACAGGGGGTAGGAATGAAGAAAATGGTGGCTGGGAGATTCCGGCCACTGGTGCTGCAGTTATCTGGAATGACCCCGAGGCCAGCATGTGAAGTAATGCCATGAACTTTGAATGTGGAAGGATGTTGGTAACCCTGTCCCCTGTTGCCTGGAGTCCTGGTGCAATTAGGTGTAGCAGCTCTACAATTGACTCCCTCCTCAGATGGTAATGGGTAATTACCTCTTCCTCTCTGATTCCAATTAGTGACGTACACTGTCAATACATGTGCTCCCTTCTCCTGCACTGCCTTTTGGCAGGTGCATGGTGCAGGTGGTGGTGATGTTGGAGTTGGTGGTGGGGTCTTTTTGGGGCTCAATGCTGCAGTGGGAGTAGGCCCATGGTGTCCTAGTGCTTACCAGAGTGATTTGGGTATGTTCTCCTTATGTAAAAGTGCAAATGAATAATTTTTTATGGCCAGTCTGGCAAAGTTTACATTTTTTTATGCATTTGAGACTCTGCATCCTTTGCCAACGAAAAATCTTTTTTTTATTCACTTGTGAATACGGCTGTGTCAGTACTGTTTGTGTTTTTACAATGGAACCTTGTATATCATTGTTGTTATCTGATGCAGCTGGATCTGGTGCAAGGAAAAATTGATGCACAGAAGAGAAAAGTGACACTATAGGCCTCTACTATCACTTTGCAAATATGGAGCAGTGACTGCGCTGCATAAAAAAAAAATACAGCAGTGCACAAGCTCCTTGAAAATTAGGCTGTAAGTTTGAATGCAGAAATCATCACTGCAATTTTGCCCAGAGGCTCCTTAATGAAGACGCTTCCTCAGAGACAGGCAGCAGAATTTTACCTTCTCAGACATTTTTCTTCAAACATTTTTCTAACTTCAAAGGTAAGCAGAGACCAGGCCCAATCCACTTCATGTACCCAAACTGTGCTCCATTGCGGTCAGCCATGACTTTCTTCTGTTTCCCGGTCTCACACCAACTGATTGCCATGGTTTGCACTTTGAACATTTAGGCCCTCATTATGTACTTGGCGGTGTGGGCCGCCATGCCAGCGGTGGCAGGAAATCCCACCATCCGGCATGGCTGCCCACACCGCCATATAATGAAGCCAGAGTGGCGGCCCTTACCCACCGCCAGGCTTCCTCCGACAGGCAGCCTCATGGTGGAAGGCATCATTATCCGACAGGGCAGCGCTGCTGCTCCTTGGATAATGATCCCAAATTGCCCAGCCTTTCCCTGGTGGGTTCCCCAACAGGTGAAAGGCTGGCGGAAGGGGTGTTCCGGGGCCCCCCTGGGGGCTCCTGAACTGCCCATGCCCTTGGCATGGGCAGTGCAGGGGCCCCTGTGCAGCGCCTCTTTCGTGCAGGTCGGGCAGTGATCTGCGTGACAGCTGATCCTGCCGCACAGAGACACTGACGGCAGCTCCACGTGGAGCCGCCGGCAATATCCCGGCCAGCCCAGCAGAATGTTGTTATACGGCCGGCGGTGTACCAGTGGGGCTGGCGGTCAATAGAAAGACCGCCAGCCTGAACACGGCGGTGGGGGGATGTGCGGCTCACATCCCCCTTAACCTTTGTTCACCTTCTGGTAGCTTGGCACAGAGCAGGCATGTTTAACTTAAAAGGCAATGTGTAAGGTATGTGTGCAACACTTAGAACAGTAAGACAGGCAAAAAAAAACACACACAAAAATCATCCACACCACAGTAGAAGCATAGAGAAAATGTTATGAACAAAACAAGACCAAAACAAAAAAAAATCAAAAAGTAGAAATTGAGATATGATGTTTTAAAGATTTAAATGCAATTTAGTGCTTTAAAGTATAAAGTACCGACTGGGGCTATCTGGTTGTACCAGACCAGGTGAAATCTAAAATCTGAAAAGTCAACCCGAGCATGATAGAGCGTGGGTCAGATACGGGGACCAACCTTTTCCCACTGAAAAAGTATCTTGTTGTGTGGTTCTAAAAATTCTGGACCCATGTAATTTACTTTGCCACAGCAGTACGATTTTAGTATCAAATGACCGATAATGACTAGTACACTAAGCATGAGCATTGTCGCTCAATTCCAGCAGCGTTTTCACCTCGAAATCGCCATTTTCGTCCTGCACTCGTGGCTCCCATTTTATACACTGCAGCCATTTTTAAAAGTTGCCCTCACATATGCTTATAATACAGTCAGATTTGATTCCAAGGACACGTACACCTTGATTGACTTTTCTCTGACCTGGGCAAGCTGGAACCATTGCCTCAGGCCAAACCTGTTTGGTCAGTCCCTCTCCCAGTGGCCGAATCAGATAGCATCAAGGCACACCATGCCATAAAACCCTTATTATCGCTCACACACCCTGCCTAATCTTGCTCACACCTGCACCTGCTCTTTTCTTCTTCATACTTTACGAAGGGGAGGTGCCCGTTTTTATTGGGGGTCCACACTTATCTGATGTAAAATACTAGGCCTTGCCGGGTATTTTATTATGGGTTGGATGACATGAAATATGAGGTTTCATCATGACACTGTTTTTTCCTTTGTAGTGAAAACATGTGAATGACCAACCAAAATGTCAAGAATGTTTGCCTGAAGCTTAAAAAACTGTATATAAGGAAACCTGACTTTGCATTGAAACACAGTCTCCTGAGAACATACAAACCGTGCTGTTGTACTTCTAGGACGCTTGTTACTTGGTTGCAGCCAATAAATTCAATCTTTGACTTCACCTAGAAGACTCTGAGTTTCTGTGGTCTGAATCAGGAAAGTACCCGAGGTCTTTGGGTGTACCCTGGCACCGCTGGGTTACCGGATCAGTACCAGTTCTGAAAAACCCAGTACCTCAGTTGGCGCCCAACGTGGGGTGATACCAGCGGTACCGGTGCAAGCCTGAGGTCTGTGAGGAGCTTCGTGTGAAAATTCTGGAGGAAGGCCGCCACTTCATCGACCCCTGCATGTCGACTTGGTCCGAAAGTCTTTGCTGCGAGGTTCCCCGCTTCCCGACGGCTACGAAGGACTGCTGCCCTGGCTATCGCCCTGATTTGGGCCCTTGATGTTTGGTATAGCGAAAAGATAAGACGAGTCTTCTGGTGACGTCATCGATATTTTCAGTTAAGTATAAGTGGAGCGTCTCCCAGTCCTTAGTTGGACACTTGGTTTGGTCCTTAGTTGGACATTTGGTTTGGTATCCCTTCGGGATCACTTTGATTTGGAACTTGCAAGTACCAAAGCCGAAGGACTCGTGTATTCACGAGACTATCGTAAACGATAATCCTTTGAAGTTTGAAGCTAGACTAGTGAGCGAAGATGCCTGGTCTTAGCAGACTTGGAAATTTGTTTTGTCTTGGTTGTAAAAGGGACTCCCGGTTGGAGGACTCATGTCCGGTTCCTCCGATTGGAACTCCAACCTATGAACTATATGTGAAGCACGGCGTGGGCCCCATCACGTTTAATAAAGTATGGGTCCGCTATTCTTGGAAATAAATGTCTGTGAGGCTGTTTTTGCAGTTTTTTGGAACACCATTGAGAAAAGTTTTCTTTTCTCTTGTAAATATGACTTACAACTAGGATCTGCAAACGGTTCTGTAAGTAAATTGCAACGGCGCTATTTTTGAAAAATGGCTAAAGCGCGCTGTATTGTGTGTCCTGAGTGTTTTCTGTTTATATCTGAAATGAGCTCAATGTGTGTTTGTGGGTCTTCTTGATGTTTTCACTTTGTTAAGTAAAATGTTGGTTAATTAATATTAAGTAGAAACTTAGAAAAAATCCAGAAATGAACCATGTGATGTGCTAACATAGCTATATGTTGCTTTTTAATTTATAGAATGAGCAATTGTGCACACATACAAAACTGCCGTTAAATGCTTAATAAATTAGAAAACACATTCAATAGATATAAATAGGGCCCCAAAAAAAAAAAAAAGAAATTATCTATTTTTGCAAAAAAAAAATTACAGCATTTTTCTTAGATGCATTGTATTAGATGTTCACAGGCAAACTTTTCAACTGCAGTATATTTGATAGGAATGTTCAATTCAGCCAGCACTTTCCCAGTTAAACAAGGGTGGAATTTTGCATAACCTTCCTTTTAAATGAAAGTGGCGCAAAAATGTGACGCATTTCAAGTTAGGCTTATGCGCTTAGGCTTGTGAGTTAATGTATCCCAAATAATAGGCAAGGGATGCAGCTTGCATTTATATGTGGAATTATCACAAAAAAAATATGTTTTTTTTTTTTTTTTTTTAAAGAAAATTATTAATTATGGAAAAATTATTAAAAAAAATAAGTGCCTTTCAAAATCGTTTTGTAATATTTATAAAGCTTAATACCTATACTATGACCTCCTAGCATTAAAATTTAATTTAAGTTATGTTGCACCGCTAAAATGACATTTGTATGTGCAATTTTCCCTTGGCGCAGGAGCAAACAAGCTCATTTCTATAAAGTATAAGTTAATATTTTCAATGGCTGACTCATGGATTGTATAATAGACATTCTGGTAATGCATATTATGCAAGAAAATTGTAGGATATTGATTTTTTAATGCCTAAAATATCAAAGTCGATTTTGGGCAATAGCACTGTTTAAACTGCATTTTCTTTCATTCAGAGTACTTTTTAAAGTGTCTCAGGCTTCAGTAAATGCATACATTTAGGTTTGATATATATTTGCAGGTTGTGCCTTCTTGTGATTCAATGAGTCAATGTGCCAGTACAAAGGCTTGTTTTAATATCAAGGTTGAAGGTCCTAACTTCAGCTGGGCCTACTGAGACGTTCATTCATTCGAGGTTGATGAAATATGTACCATTGCATGGGATTGCAACAAGCATTTATTCTAACAACTGGTATGTGTGTTATTAAGGTTTGTGAATTATTCACAGTAAATGTAGTTTAATAATCTGGAAATAGAGATAAAAAAATGTAGCGCCTAAAAAGGAAAACATTTTTTTTAAAATTGAGTGAATTATTGCAGGTTAGAAGGAAAATAGGAAGGCCTACTGTCTTTGACAGATTCAGAGTGGCAGAAGCTAGGAGAGCTACAGAGGCTGTCTCAAGTCATGCTGCTGAGATGCTATCTTTAGTTTTCCCATGAACATGGAGGAGGCTGTCATGTTGACACTTGTGACCTTTTAAATTAGGGCCTTGTCTCTGTGAAATGCAGAATGACCCTACGGGCCTCTAAAAGTGGGATTTCTGGTTTCTCCAGAAGAACATCAATACAATTAAAGAACTTAATTCCAAAGGGAAAATATAAAAAAAAAGGGGTTTCTTCGAAGGTCCCAACATCATGTTAAATGCTGTGCAGAACTGATACATTTGTGTCTCCGCTCTAAAAAAATAAAATGATGCCTGCTAGTTGCTTTTATTTGACAGAAAACGAAGTGTTGCATTAAGTCTTAGACAGAAAGTAAGATGCAGCCCTTTTCTAAAATTTTGAAGGCTACATGCCTTAATGAGAACGATTTGCCAATAAAGACTTATTTTTCACAGTGGAAATTGTAGGTGCCAAATTAATATGGAGTGTCAGTGTAACTATTTTTACTTTTAGAAAGGTAAAACTAAGGTGGCTTGATGTTGCGAAGTAACTGACAAGAGGGTAACAGTTAAGTAATGGAAATTTATTTTCGTGTATTTGGTCCTATCATGAATTGTTCTTGCTGGTCCTGTATGTTAGAAGAGAAACAGTAAAATTATATTTGACAGCAGATTTCCATTGCCTGGTGATCTACTGTCAAAAGGAGGGTAAGGATTTTAAACCTGACAAATTAAACAGGCCCAAATATTGGGTTTTGGGCTGCAGGTTTACAGTGCATAAAGTACATGACATGGTGTTGTGTGTCACCGCTTATTCACACATGCTATTGTTTTGTCTATGCTTTTTGTGCTTGATACACAGCAAGTATATCTGATGGCTTGACGTTTTGTGCGTTTTTATTATTTTTTTATTTGTTTTTTGCATGTTTGTTGCTGCTTTTGATACTATTACAAGCTCCCCTGTGTTGTGAGGGGATGGTCATGACGATGCCCATCGCTACGCAACAGTTGGTTGAACTTGTTCTGGTTACTAAATTCCACAGATAATGATATTTCATGCTGTGAACATAAGAGACAACACTTCACCAGTGCATGTCTATTTGGCTATAATGGTATTGAAGGAAAATAAAAAGAGATATACAGGATCAAATTGCGTCACCTGCAGTTAGTCACGTTACTGCCCCTTCCCTTAAAGGAACAGGCAGCCCTACATTTATGTTGCCTTGATTGGACCTAAGGATGAAATTATAGATCTGTGACTCAAGGTGGCCTAATTTCTATATTACATTAGTTAATGATGTTCTGTTTCCTAAGTAGCATATGGCTTTTGTTTCTTAAAAGAAAACCAGGTTTTCATTTTTTCCTGAAGAAGGAACTGAAACATTAGCTAGGAGTACCGTATATGGTGTAGTCGCCAACGGTAGAGTTAAAATTTGTGTAACTTTGGCCTTTGTGTATCACCCGTACTCTCAGTGTTGTGTCACATGCCTGACTATCACCCAAATAATTTTTTGTTCTTCCTATAGATTTTTTTCTTTTGTTACTTCCCCTAACCAATGTCGCATCATGCTTAGTTATTGAGATTTTAGCTATGTCCTAGTCTCATTTCTCTTTTTCGAATTCCTTTCACCAGTCAGCCCTTTTATTATTATTGATGTATTGTTCAGGTTCACATTTCCAGACTGCAGTGATGTACCAGGGACCCCCATGTTATGTATAATTCCCTTTGGTATGACCAGACTGGTTTTCAAGAATTTGCCTTAGGCCTGCTTCAATGTTTTCCAGACTGACTGTCAGGGTAGCGATAGACTGGTTAACTGACCCAATATTATAGTAAGACAAGTTTTCCATCTCAATAGGAGATATCTTATGTTTACCTTTTTTGAACATGACAAATTTTCAATGTCTATTTTAATTTGGTTTTCGGTTCCCTTCTGTTCCTGTTACTTTAATTTTTGGTGGGATCAGATGTGTCCTAATCATGCAAATGTCAGGACCCTCTAGTTCTTGTCTTTTTGTTTGCACATTTGACTATTAGCCTGTGTATTGCATAGTGCACCTGATGCACAGTTTTTAAAGGAAGGTTTCTACATGTCCCTGATAATCGGTATCATGTGATTTCTCTATTGAGATGTTCTAAGATAAGGAGGAACACCTAGACTTAATCATTGAGGAAAATATGTGTTTACCCCATTAGACAATGCCACTATGTGAGGAAATCCATTCAGATAGAATTCTCATGTAGCTATAGATGGCAGAGAATAATGGAAAGAACCCAATTAAAGATGCTATAGACCCTGTTTTGCCCTTCTGCCTTTGTCTTTGTATTTTATGCCCATGGTGTATGGCTACTCCTTTGAAGATTGCAGACCACCTGCTTGCAGTCCCCTTGTTAAAAACCATGAACTGTTTTTGTACTAAATTGAAGGAAACTAACAACTGTGGCACATTTCCTACGTCACTAGATTCTGCGGGTAATAAGTCATAATAACCTGCAGGACATTGATTTAAGCCTAATTCCCATCAGTGACAGCTACAGATGAAAGACGGACGTCTTGGCTCTACAGTCTCAGCACCCAGAAAGTAGCAAAGCTGGACAGCGATCGCCAGCGCATGGTATCGTACTTGCTCCATCAGACGGCGTTGGACATCACAAAACCAAAGTTTCAGTGTAAAAGAGCTAAAGAGAAGGATTCCTGTTGTTGATGGCAGAGCTGTTTTGAGGTTTCATTTCTCTACCTGTCATGTGCTGGTAACCTCTGACAGTGTGCAATCCCTTGAGCCCCTTGGCCTGAGTTTTGGCCACACACCCCCTTTTCTTTGCTCCAACGGAAGAAGGGCAGTGCACCGGAGATTTCAAGTTTGGAAAAAGGCACTATATTGTGGTGTCCATGAAAGAGCAGCTTGAGCATCCTCTGACACTAAATAATGAGTGTTGGAGTCTGAAAGTGCTGCTGAGCTTGAGCTATTTCCCAATTAATGGTGCTTGGGTCTGCACGAGATGATTTGTGCCCTTGATCAATGAAGAGCACATTGTTTGTAGTGTCTGCCACAGAGGAAAGACACTGGTGCATTGCTTTAAGACATTGAGACTTTCGAGTGAGCTGTGGGTGTTTGCCAGGAGGGCACTCCAACTAAGCAGTACTTTTCTCACGAAGAGGCCTGAATTGAGAGGCCCATGCAAAAGAAAACAACAAAAGAAAATTTGATGGACAATAGAAGCCTGCCAGAGAGGCTTTTTGAACGGACTCTGGGCATAGTGGGTTTTCACAAGAGGTTTCCGTGTGATTGTATAGACTAGGTGTTAGGAGACTGATTGTTTTGCTGGCATTGTTTTAAAGTACTATTCTGTTTAGTAAAAGCAGAATAAAGTCCATTTTCTGTGGAAAGAGTACCCCCTTTTCACCTTAGAGCATTGATGAGAGTCACCACTGTTCCACCTGAACATACAAAAATTACTGAAATGCAGAGAAGCCCTAAAAATGTTACTAGATAATTTTAGGATTTGCTTTTTGGTTAGGGTTGTGAAAAATTATTATTTCATTTGTAATAGTGGTCACTACTTTCTCCCGTTGTCTATATGTTCTTAATAACGTGTTTTCTAGTGTCTTTTAAACATGACGTTGTCATTTATGGGTGGGATTGTTTTTCTCTACTCAATTGACTTCTGCACCCACTTCCCAACCTATGTCTTTTCCTACTATTGTTTCTTTGCACTCTTTTCACCCTTTTCCTGAACATGAGCAGGTTAGAAGATCAGAATTCGTAAGCAATTCTTTTGTACAGCTTCTGCATCAACACTAGTTAGTAGTGAACATCACTAATTGTTGGGTGTGTGATCTTATGCCACCTACTGCAGATAGAGGTATTCCTTATTTTGTCCTGCCATATGTGGCCTTTTGTGCTACTTCATGTTCGAGGAGACCTGTCCAGAAGAGAGTTACCAAGTACTAGAATTTTGCTCCAGCAACATCTCAACGACTTTAGAAACATAGACCTGGACTCAGATTAGCATGAGAATAGGTTTATTGCCTATGTAAGGGCAAAAGGAGGGTTTGTGGTTCTATAAATTCTGGACCCATGTAATTTACTTTGCCACGCAGTACGATTTTAGTATCAAAAGACCGATAATGACTAGTACACTAAGCATGAGCATTTTCGCTCAATTCCAGCAGCGTTTTCACCTCGAAATCGCCATTTTCGTCCTGCACTCGTGGCTCCCATTTTATACACGGCAGCCATTTTTAAAAGTTGCCCTAACATAGGCTTATAATATAGTCAGATTTGATTCCAAGGACACGTACACCTTGATTGACTTTTCTCTGACCTGGGCAAGCTGGAACCATTGCCTCAGGCCAAACCTGTTTGGTCAGTCCCTCTCCCAGTGGCCGAATCAGATAGCATCAAGGCACACCATGCCATAAAACCCTTATTATCGCTCACACACCCTGCCTAATCTTGCTCACACCTGTACCTGCTCTTTTCTTCTTCATACTTTACGAAGGGGAGGTGCCCGTTTTTATTGGGGGTCCACACTTATCTGATGTAAAATACTAGGCCTTGCCGGGTAATTTATTATGGGTTGGATGACATGAAATATGAGGTTTCATCATGACACTGTTTTTTCCTTTGTAGTGAAAACATGTGAATGACCAACCAAAATGTCAAGAATGTTTGCCTGAAGCTTAAAAAACTGTATATAAGGAAACCTGACTTTGCATTGAAACACAGTCTCCTGAGAACATACAAACCGTGCTGTTGTACTTCTAGGACGCTTGTTACTTGGTTGCAGCCAATAAATTCGATCTTTGACTTCACCTAGAAGACTCTTAGTTTCTGTGGTCTGAATCAGAAAAGTACCCGAGATCTTTGGGTGTACCCTGGCACCGCTGGGTTACCGGATCAGTACCGGTTCTGAAAAACCCAGTACCTCAGTTGCACCATCGAAGAATGGAGCACAGGAGGCAATGTGTGAATCCTGAAGGACGTAGGCGATGCGTTGGTTCAGAGCCACACAATCTAAGACGTACGGTCAGTGGTTCCTTAGAGATTTAGGTGATACATCACAGTTGAGCCGCACAGCTAGTGATGCAATGGCTTTGTCGTCAGTGGCAGAAGTGAAGCTTTGGTGTGGAGGGGAAATGCTTTGGATCTGACTGACGCATCGAGGGGGATGCATGGACTTTTGCAGTTGCAGCACTTCATACCTACTTCCAAGGGCCCAGGACTGGATTGGCACCACTTGGCTGGTAAAGACTTGCAGCAAGCAAAGCCCATTTGCTGTGGCAGGATTAAGTGAAGTCTTTGATGTACCCAAGACTTCAGAACAGGAGACAAGCCAGCAACCCTTTGGAGTCACTTTAGTTCTGGTGATGTAGAGGTACAGTTCCAGTACTTCTCAGTCCAAGGAAAGGAGGGCAGCAGACAGCAGGGAAAGCACAGCAGAGCAGGAGTCAATTAAAGTCCAGCAGAATCCAGCAGAGTGACAGTCCCTTCAGCAGTACAACAGTCCTCCCCCTGGCAGAATGTCCTCAGGTCGAGAAGTGCACTGATGTATTGGTTTCTGAGGTGTAGTACCCAGTTGTGCATTTGAAGTAGGGGAGACTTCAATGATAGCCTTTGAAGGTCACAGGGTACCTGCCCTTGCTGCCCTGGCTCCAAATTCACTACAGGGGGTTATGCAGCCCTTTGTGTGGGATCAGGACACAGACCATTCAGGTATAAATGTCAGCTCTTGCCCTCATTTTCTGCACAGGATGACAAATCAAGATGTTGATGGCCTATCAGTCACACCTAAGCTCCCTTATTGTGTGGCTGTCTGGTGGGAATGCACAAAGCTCAGCTGTCACCCACCCCAGACGTGTGTTCAGACACAGGCAGAAGGCACAGAATGGTTACAGGAAGAAAATGCCAACTTTTTAAAAATGTCATTTTTAGAATTACAATTTAAAATGTGACTTAATCATTAGTTGTGATTTTAAATTGTGGCTCCAGAGGCATCCAACTTGGGGGGTCCCATCTCTTCCCAATGGAAATGAAACTTATAAAATGGAATAAGGTAATCTCAATGTTAACCTGTAGAAGAGGTAGGATTTGTAGCAGTGAAAAATGAATTTAAGAGTTTTTCACAATCTGAACATGTAAAATTAAAAGTGCATGCCCAGCTTTTTAAATGCACTGCACCCTGCCCTTGGGGCTGCCTCGGACCTACTTTAGGGGTGACTCATACGTATTAAAAGGGAAGGATTGAGCCTGGCAAGAGGGTTAACTTGTCAGGTTGACATGGTAGTTCAAAACTATCCACACAAGTTCTGCAATGGCAGGCCTCAGACATGTTTGAAGGGGTTACTGAAGTGGGTCTATTTTAGTTTGCCTGGGTACAGGAGTTTAACTTAGCTTCAATTTTCAGGCCTGTGCCCTTTTACCTCGATAACATGCTCTGGTTTATTATTCACTTTTATTCATTTTAGAAATTTCTTGTGTTTTGGAAGAAATGTTTTTATTTCATAATTAGTTGCAATTCCATGAAAGGCCCATTATCAGTAATGTACATACTGGATTGTCATTACCTTCTTTGCTTTACATTGGACAAGAACAGAGTGTGACCTTTACTATTTGGGTTTTGGTGAGGTGCTGCTAGGGAGCTGGAAGAATTAGGCAGACAGCTGCCAACTGGTATAGGAGTGACTCAGTCGCCTTCAAGCTGAGGTGTTAGCGCCCCTGAAACCATCAGTCGTGTAGAGATACGGGGGTCCTTATGACATGGTGCCACCAATGACATGTAGGCACTAATTTACGAGTCTCCTGAGTATCTCTGAACTGACTTAGGTACCTAAAGTATCATTATAGGGAGAGGTCTGTGGTCTTGGGAACAATCCTCCTCATCTGAATAGGGAGTAACTATCTAGACTGTAGGTTGTTCATGCTTGAACCTTTCAAAGGATTTATGTCATCATTGGTGTTCCTAACTCAGATAATTCCTCCTTAACATAGCAAACGCCATGAACATTCTGGAGAACTGCAGACAAGCACTTAAGCAGTTTCTCCTAGCATCTGGCTTGACAGATGGGGGTGGGGAAGTCATATTTATTGTGGAAGCTCATGAAACACACCAAACAGAAACATTTTATTCTTGGGTCACTTTTCCCGAAGTGAATGACAATTCAAATACTTTTCAGACCTACAGACTAGCACACGTACCACAGCGGTATCAACACTTAGAAATACCACGTTCTTATCAAGACCACCACAACTGGTTTAATGGCACCCTTGCACATGTAATTCAACCTGTGAGATCATGTCCCTTAAGTAAAGACGGACAAACATGACCCACATTTGTCATGTACACACCACATCCTGATCGGCAGGCTATGCAAATAGCTGACACGCACACACTTTACAATGAGGTAGTAGCAATATATAGGTAACTAATACAGTTCATGAGGCAGACTTTGAACACCGTCTCAACGAGGGCTGCTCCAACTCTCCATCAATTGGCAGCTACAGGAATTAATCCATAAATAGTACACTCAATAAAGGGCAAAGCACCCACAAAACGGGAAAAGAGACTTTTCTGGATATAGACAAAAAACAAATGAACAGGAAGCAGTCTTTCCCCATACGGGACCCCAAGATAAACATAGAATTTTCAAAATGTGCTTTCCATTCTGAATGGTTCCCTCAATAGAGGACTGCACAATTTGGGGTACAGTCTTCACTGCAATCTACACTACCACGCATGGTACACCCACTCTTGCCAATTTGACAGAAGTGTTCAAAATAATTCAAAATGAACAGGGCGCAGCCCTGGCGCTGGACTTGGGGCTGCAATGTATGCCTAACTTTGTCACAGTCTCCTCAATCATCTTAAGCAATGTTAAAGATGAAGCAACAGCAATGGCCATTCACCAACGGCTCTTGGAGATTCCTCAACAGAAGCAGGGGTGTCAGCTGCCAAACATTATCTCCTAAACTTATACCACTATACGTTGGGATAATCTGGCGGCCAGACCAACTAAACCACAAATTCAGAGTACCACTCTTTAGGAGGGTACTAAAAAAAACACTGGGAAAGACAAAAAAGTAACACAAAAGAAGTCAGTGAGGAGAACCTCTGCAGCCAGAGACCTCTGAATGAAGAAATGATCTCCGAAATAGAGAAACTTTGAAAATTCCTGATAGATACCAATATACGCCCCTCTTGTTCCATTAGGACATGCCTTATAAACAGAGCAATAGAGTGGGCTGGTCAGAACACCACACTGACTACACAAAGCCGAAGAAGGACTCACAACCTTCCTCAGAAGCTTATGTTAAAAAGGAGGACAAATGTCCCCAACAAAAGCCCCCATTTAAAAAGAAAAAGGTGGCAGCAATTTCCATTAAACATACCAGCAACTCTGAGAATGCTGTTGAAGAACAGGATGTGGGCAGAGACTCTGCTACACAGCACGACAGAGGTCACGATTTATCTCCAGAAACTTCTAGATCATCTTGATATGACAGCAACTAATGACTTTCTCATCATAGACACAGAGGACAGGCTTGTTTCTCCATCCCGCAGGGTTTATGAATTAAATATTCAAATTGAGGAGGACATAGAGTGCAGCATAGAAGTAATATTTTGGGAAAACTGTGATTTTTATTGGCATAAAAATGTTGGGCACTGGGACCACTCCCTGCTCTGAAAAAATATTTTCGATACCATTCACAAAGGGGAAGGGGTCTCATGGGGACCCCTTCCCATTTGCGAATGGGTTAGCACCAATTTAAAACTGGTGCTAACTGCAATTGTTTTGTGACCGCGTTCACGGTCACAAAACAATCCTTTCTCACACTGTGACTCGCAATTACGAAGGGATGGCCCCTTCCTAAGTGAAACTAACAAACCTATTTTGTGATTCAGTACATAGATTACTGAATCACAAAATAGGGGTTGTACATACCAAAATGTTTTTGTTTTTTTCCTGTCGCAAACGGCCTGATTCTTTAAATCGGGCCATTTGCAACAAGAAAAATGGTACGTACATCTGGCCCTAACTCCTGTACAGATGGCAATCATTAGGGAGAGACCATTAGCCCAAGGGAAACTCATCATTGTCATTACCCAGCACTAGCCTCAGAGGCTGTTACCAAAGCAAGCGTTCCTAACACTAAAGCATTACATACACGCTGGATTCAATGGGCAACCTGTCTGACTACCACTGATGTTGATTACATGTTTGGGCCAAAATTACAAACACAAGAATTTCCCCAAAATGGCCATGAGTACCCCACACCTATTAACGTACTACCACTTGATCAACACCAAACTATCATTTACACTGATGGTTCAGCACAACCAGCTGTAGGCACTAAACATCAATATTCAGGCACTTGCACAGCTGTAAGTGAGGGAATGAGAGATGTTGTATTCCACCCTCAAAATACCCTACAGGCAGACTTAAGGGGCTGCACTGCACATCTGGCAGAGCTTGGGGATTTAATCTTAGTGCTGGAACATACGGATCCCAAACAGCCACACTAATTTTGTGTGAGTCTTACTACCATGCTTAGTCCTACGATGATTATCTCAATCACTGGTGATTGAATGCTTTCAGAGACTCCAAGGGGAACCATTTAAAAACAGAACATTGTGTGGGAGGGTACCTGACCTAAGGAACAGACTCAAAAGCTCATGTAGTATATACATTTTACCATCAACGTACAGGAGTACACATTGTAGGAAATACTTTGGTTGATGAAGCTGCCAAATCTGCAGTAGCTATGGCTTCTGTTGCTGCAATAACTCATTCTCATATGAGATTGGCTAATGAGACATTGGTTGCCATGAAAACGTCAACTTACAGGCAGCATATTTTTTCAAAAAGCATACCCTGCAAAATATGCATACCAAGAAAGTGCTCAAAAATTTGCATTTGCAACTATTCCAGTGGTGGGAGATTGTGTATTCTCCAACCATGAAAACAGTGCATAAGAGTGTTGCTTCTGCTCATGCAGGTTTGGCGTCCACAATTTATCTATTGCAAGAATGCTTTTGGTGGCCATGTCTATACAAACAGACCATGCAATATGTCCTTTGTTGTGACATTTGCCAACAAATAAAAGGATCCACCATCAAACACCCACCAAAGACATCCCTTTTAGTGTAAAAAACAGACCATTACAATATGTTTACCTGGACCGGTGGCCCCTTACAACCTGATGGTGCATGCAAATACATCTTAGTCATTGCGGATTCTTGTTCTAGATTCCTGTGGGTATAGCCACAATAGTTAGCTGTCACTCCAGCTGTTATTAAAGATTTGTGGGTCTCTATCAGTACATATGTGGTTGCAGCATTCCATTCAGAGCACAATGGGTGTTGAGCTCCATTACTCCTCCCCCTACCGTCCCGAAGGTAATTCAGTTGTGGAGAGAAGGAATCAAGGGCCAGATGTATTAAATTTTGGGTTTGCGAGTCACAAATTGCGAGTCTGAGCGACTCGCAATTTGCGAGTCGCAAATCTGGATGCAGGATGGTGTCCCAGACACCATCGGCGAATCGCAAGGGGGTCGCAAAGACCCACCTCATTAATATTAATAAGATGGATCACAATTTGCGACCCCCTTACGAGTCGCAGCACTCACAGGGATGGTGGCCTGCTGGAGACAGCAGACCTCCATGTCTGTGACTGCTTTTAAATAAAGCAGTTTTTTTTGTTTTTTTGATTGCAGCCCATTTTCCTTAAAGGAAAACGAGTTGCAATACAAATGAAAAAATGAAACGTTTTTGTTTCATTTTTTCAGAGCAGGCCTGCTCTGAAAAAATGTTTCCAGGGCCATTCACAAAGGGGAAGGGGACCCATTGGGACCCCTTCCCTTTTGCGAATGGATTACCACCAGTGTGAAACTGGTGGTAACTGCAAATTGCTTTGCGACCGCGTTCGCGGTCACAAAGCAATTCTACATCGCGCTGCGAATCGCAAATAGGAAGGGGAACACCCCTTCCTATTTGCAAGTAGCATTCCCATTTTGCGAGTCGGTAATCAGGTTACCGACTCTGAAAATGGGAATGAGCATCGTGATGTGCATTTTGCGTAGCGCAAACAGCGAAATTAGCTGTTTGCGCCATACAAAAAGCTTGCTACATCTAGCCCCATGACTTAAAGTAATCCTTAATAGCAAAAGTATTGGGTTCAGGTGGTAGTTGCCTTCATCTTTTATATGGGGTTAAGAAAACATATTCTAATCTGCCCAGAATGTCCTTCGGAGGTCAGACCCCTTATGAGGTGTTAGTCGGGATACCTATGTATGTCCCTGATCTTGATGGTCCTGGTGTGGTGGTGGCAGACATAACGTTTGACATGAATGAAAATGTCACTGTTTTACATGAGCTACAGCAATCTCAAGATGGCATTTCATTGTCCTACACTGCCAACTTGGGAATAAGGGATTTGCCAACAACATCTACAGGATGGATTACTAAAGTTGGGGATCTGGTTTGTGAAACGATTGCTGTGAAGAAGGAGTTTGGCACCTCCTACAGAGCACCGGTTCCAGTCCTGGGAATACACTGTGCCAGAACTGTCATTATACCACCACTGCCTGGTTCCAAAGAGAACAGATTAATTTCCACTGACAATGTCAATTTGCTCCATGTGGACAATCGTGCACAATAGACTATGTGGTCTCTTGGGTAGTACCTGTTCCCCTCTCACTACCCAACAGGACACACCTCTACAAGTAGTAAACAACATTTCTGCAAGCACCAATGTGTACAACAATGCTACAACTGCCTCCTTGAGTATGGGGAGGTGGAGAATGAGTTTCTGCTGACACTAGTCATCACTTCACTGACAAGACACATCCAAGATGTGGAACTATACTACTCCAATTCAACACAGACAGACAGCATTGTCTACTATGAACCTCCACAACAATTGGATCCATCCACCAGCTCTGCACCGACACCTGTGTTTGCAGTGACTGCTTCTGGTTATTTCATTGATATTATTGACTTTTCTTCTGACTCATCTGCTTCTGCAATTAAGACTGTATCTAATGCATGTAAGCTGTACATATGGCTTAAAAATAACTATTTGGTTTATCCATGGTAATACCTGTGGATACTGTTGACTTAGTATGCCTTTCTGCTTTGGATTGGTTTTGTCATTGTTTTTTTTTTCTCTTGATAAATGGTCATTATCATTCTGAATCCTCTACTGTTCACACCTTACTTATCTTCCCATAAAATGCGAAGAGGCTTGGCCCTTGTGAACATTTCAGCAATTCCGATTACAGATTTTTGGGATAAAGTGCCCTTTGATATATAGAGTCCTAATGAGGTAATTCAAATTCCAAATATGTTTAAAATATCAATGACTGATAAACCCAGATCAGTTTTCAATTACACACAATAGGAACATTGTTTTACTCCACCTGTGGGGATCTCCAAAACATATGTAGAAAAGTTTGCATATTTTACTGGGCATGACTTTAGAAATGCTGAGTCATATTATTCCAAATTACAACTTTCTATACCGTGTTTGGATTCTTACCTTCAGCCATACATTCACTCCTTTCAAGTGCCAATGGCGGATTCCCAATTACTTTAGCATTAGCAGTATATTGCTGCTGCTATTTTTTCAATGCAGTGGCTGTCCTACCTCAGCAAAGTGGAGTGCTAGAGCAACCAACAGCCAAGCTGTGTTGTGATCGCACGATGCAGTACTTGTTAGAAATGGGGTCTTTAGTTGGCAGTCAGGTTACCCCCTGTCCAAGCAGGGACCCTCAGTCTAGTCATACACAATCCAAATTATCCTGTTCCCGCCCTCTGGTAGCTTGGCACTGAGCACACAGGCTTAACTTAGAAGGCAATGTGTAAAGTATTTGTGCAATAAATCATACAATAACACAATATAGCACCACAAAAATATACCACACAGTGTTTAGAAAAATATATAATATTTATCTGGATATTTGCAGGTCAAAACGATAAAAGATGCAATATGAAAATGTGAAGATATCACTGGAAAGTGATATAAAGGGGGTCATTCTGACCCCGGCCGGCGGCGGAAGCCGCCGGCATGGCTGGGACTGCCAGAAGACCGTCCCGCGGTCAAAAGACCGTGGCGGTCATTCTGGGTTTCCCACTGGGCTGGCGGGCGACCGCCAAAAGGCCGCCCGCCAGCCCAGTGGGAAACACCCTTCCACGAGGAAGCCGGCTCCGAATGAAGCCGGCGGAGTGGAAGGTGTGCGACGGGTGCAGTAGCTGAAATTCAAAGTGAGGCCCTCTTACGGGGGCCCCTGCAGTGCCCATGCACAGGATTGAACTGAAAGGGGACCTGGTGCATTTCTTAGCCACTCTTTGAAGTCAACCCCACTTCAAAGGCACAATTTAGTATAAAACAGGGCCTCTGCCCTACCTCATCAGACACTTGCTGGAGAAGAAACCTGAACCAGAAACTACATCCTGCCAAGAAGAACTGCCTGGCTGCTCAAAGGACTCACCTGTTTGCTTTCTACAAAGGACTGCTGTCTTGCTGTTGTCCTGCTGCCTTGCTGAACTCTTGTCTGGCTGTAAAAGTGCTCTCCAAGGGCTTGGATAGAGCTTGCCTCCTGTTCTCTGAAGATGCAGGACCAAAAAGACTTCTCTTTTTCATTTTGACTCTTCGTGTGCCGAAATTTTCGACGCACAACTTGCTCTGCGGTGAGAAAATCACTGGACGCCGATGCTGCTCGACGCGACGCCTACGGGACGACCGGAACTTCGCCGCACGGCCTCGCATGGGCAACGCCGCCCGACTTCCAGAGGGGAAATTGACGTGACGCCTGCCGTGAGAAAGAAAATTCCACACACAGCCTCCCGGAGTGACGCGAAGCCGGAAAACAAGCGGAAGAATCCACGCACAGACCCTGGGACATCTGGTAATCCTGCGACCCATAGAAGGTGACGGTCCGCGTGCCGGAAAACAACGCACGTCTTCCCCGAGTGAAAAATAACGATGCAAGTCCGTGTGTGAAGGGGCGCAACCGACGCACACACCATTTTTCCTCACGTAGAACGAAGCACTTCTCCCCGCGTGAAAAATAACGATGCAAGTCCGTGTGTGAAGGGGCGTAACCGACGCACACACCATTTTTCCACGCATCTCCTCTTCTGTGGCCCTCTGCGGAGATTTTCCACTCCAAACCAGGTACTTTGTGCTTGAAAGAGACTTTGTTTGCTTTTTAAAGACTTAAGACACTTTATATCACTTTTCCGTGATATTTCTACAAATTCTTATTGCATCTTTTATTGTGTTGACCTGCAAATACCCAGATAAATATTATATATTTTTCTAAACACTTTGTGGTATATTTTTGTGGTGCTATATTATGTTATTGTATGATTTATTGCACACATGCTTTACCCATTGCCTTCTAAGTTAAGCCTGACTGCTCGTGCAAGCTAGCAGTGGGTGGGCACAGGATAATTTGGATTGTGTGTGACTTACCCTGACTAGAGTGAGGGTTCTTGCTTGGACAGAGGGTAAACTGACTGCTAACCAAAAACCCCATTTCTAACATTCTCAATGAGGGTTCATTCACGGACATGCCCCTTGAGACTGAGGTTGATTTGTGAAGCATCATATGAAACCCAGCTTGTGCATCTCTTGGTGCCAATGTCATCTGGCACACTAGATGGTGCTGCCTCCATAGGTCATTCTGCGTTTGTGGTTCCTGCACAGTTATGCTCTGTGGATTCCTCTGCTAATATTTTGATCCATCTATCGCCTGCCAAAGTGAAGTCCTTTCTGGTCTTAATCTCCATTCATGATATTGGAGATGATTATTGATGATTTGACCATTGGCTTTTTTCAAATGGTAAAAATGTGACACCAAATTGCCTTTCAATTTGGCCTGTTTGACGGCCTGCTTTGCTTGTCACTTTTGACATTATGGGCCTCATTACGAACCTGGTGGTATACTTTGCAGACAGTTACCATTGTAAGGGTGCTGGTGCACTCTGTGCACTACAATATAGCCGCCTGCTCGATTACCAGCTGGATACAATGCTGTAGGTCGTTTCCAGTTGGGGCAGCAGGTAGAAACTTTGGTTTTCGCCCGCTGGCCCAATGAGAAAATCATAGTGGGCCCGGTGGGGAGGCAGCCACAATGGAGACAACCTCCCCGTCTGGGTTTCGGGGGACTGGCTTTTCTGTCTGCCGAAATTGTAATGACCCCCTATGTTTCTTATGTATGATTTTAAATTTGCTTTTATATTTTTGCCTTAGCACCACTGTTTCAGCGACAGGAGGGTGTCATGGGTCCATTTTAGTTTGCCTGTGTACGGGAGTTTAAGTTAGCTTTGGCTTGCAGGCATATGCCCTTTTTCCAAGATAAAATACTCTGGTTTATTATTCGTCTCTATTCATTTCAGCAATTGCTTGCATTTTAGATCATTTCATAGTCAGTTGCCTTTCCATAAAAGCATCATTATCAGTAATGTGCATATTGGATTGCCATCATGTTCTTTGCTGTACATTGGACAAGAAGAGAATGTGAACATGTCAGGCATTTGCTATGATAATGCCAATACATGTTTGCGTACAACATTTAGATACAGCCCCCCGTCAGGATGTCTGCACAACCAATAACATGTGCCTTAGAAAAACGTTGTGTGAGACAAAGGCCATTAGAAGGGGTTTCACCCAGGTTATTCCATCTAGGACTGCATGTCACTTTGCCACAGACCTCAGCCTTTGTGTCTGTAGAAAGCCTGATTTGTAGACTGAAGCCTGACCTTGTCCTAAGGTAATGGGGGTTGGGGCACTTTTCATGGACACAGTATGGGCAGATTAGGTTTATCATGCCTTGCTCTCTTTAGGGCAGAGAACATGCTTTAGGAAGGAATTTGCATATTCATGTTTTTCCAATATGTTGGGGTTGTTCATATTTACATCGGTTATTTTTACAATCCTGATTTTGTTACTCATCATTGTCCTAATCATTGCAGCTCATGCATTTTATTGCAGTCTTTTCAATAAATGTATTGAAAACTATCTTGCATCTTCTTTCTTGCCTGTGTGTGTAAGAGATTTATTGCAAGCGAAAGAAAAGGGTAAGACTTTTTCCACCACAAATTTTCCTGAGAGAGTTGTCAGATTCCATGATCTAGGCTGCCAGAAATCACCTTTACCATTTGGGTTTTGTTGAGGGGCTGCTAGAGATCCTGAAGGTTTGGGCCAAAAACTGCCAACTGGTGTAGGAGTGATCGTCACCTACAAGCAGAGGTATTGCTGCCCATGAATCCAACATTCTTGTTGAGATTCGAGAGTCCTTACAACACTAGTAACATTTATTTAATTTACAGTGCCTGAGCACATGTAGTGCACTTCACTAGGGGCTAATAATTACATTAAATATGTCAATTGTGGATATGCCAAAGTTTCCATGTTTTAAGCAGAAAGCATCTGCACTTTAGTACTAGTTCTCAGTGGTAAAGTGCCTAGAGTCCTAAAGCCAGCCAAAAGGAGGTAAGCAAAACAGGAGGTCAGAGGGCAAAAAGTTAGGGAAAACCGCACCAAGGATGCCAGGTCTAACAGATGCCAATCCACGTGCAAGCCTCGGGTCAGCTACACCCACTGCTTTCCAAAGAAGCAATCATCCAGATTTAGTAACATATTGTGTTGGAGTTTTGTCACTTTTTTATTGCAGCCTGGATGGAAAATCCATTCGGTATTTACAGACATAATCAAATCTTGACTTGCATAGCTTTCTAAAAAACATGAACCATGCTGCTTTGCGTTGCATTGGCTCAGGTAGGTGTAATATGGGTGGTGCAAGGGAGTTCTTGCACCTCCGAAATGTATTTTGATGCAAAACTATATTTACAAAGACTTGTAAACATGGGTTTGCAGCAAATGGTTTGCCTACCTGAGGCTGGCGAGACAAGGAGAAATATCTTTCTCCTCATTATTTCCTCTTCGCATGCAGCACACAAGCAAAGAGGAAATAGCCTCAAGGCACAGTTTTTGTGCAGGAAGGTATTCCTTCCTGCACAAGAACTAACCTGATCACACTGAAGGGACCCTTGTGCCATGATGCAGGGGTGCCTGCAAGTACACCAGCACTAGGTGAGAGTAGAACAGTGAAATATCTTTGAATATATTGCGCAGTCACAACACAGCAAAGCAACTTCATTTGCTTCACTGCGTGTGAGCGAAATGTTAGTAAAAAAGGCCTAATGCATACAGTAGGTCTAGTACATCCCTTCCTTCAAAGTCTGCTGGCTGTGTTTTCAGAGGAATTCTATGCAGTTTCACTGTTGTGATTATGACATGGCTTTGCCTACACCACCAGTGCTGTTTTGCACATTAAGGACGTTTTCCCTTCATTTGAGTTCTAGCAGGGGAAAACATTAAAAAAGGTATTGAATATACAATCAGTAAACTTACCTTGTAAGGCCTATTAAAGTGCCAATGCAATAGCTCCACGTATTTCCCTCTACCTAGGAAAGTAAGGGACTTTGCAAAGTTGTAATTTAAAAAGTATCAATGTGGATTTGTTATGCAGGTTAAGACTTTTGTGCATCCAGTCAGCACGTGCCCTAATCTGCTCAGCATTCTTGGAGCGGCTGACAAATCTGTTTCTAAAGTGTTACATAGTGGTGTTTGAGCCATTCATAATTTATCTGTGCCTGGAAGACTACAGGGCATCAATATATTGAAAGCATAGTGAGTGCTCACGCATAGAGGTTCCTATATCGAAATCGCAGCTAATGTTATTTCAGCAAATAAAGTGTCATAACTCCTCTGGACAGCGCTACTTTCCACGTGCTTGCAGATGGCTTATCAAGGGTCATTATCGAAGATTTAATACATACAATCACAATGACATATCATGATGTCGACATGGTAGTGCACACAGTTGATCACCATAGACATTATGCAATTGTTAATCCTCGAATGAAGTATGCATAATGGAGAAGTCCACCTTTCATATATACATTTGCTGTTCTAAAGACGCCTACCAAAATCCCATCAAGAAGAATCTACATCTGATGGCAACTATCAGAAGGTAATTAAAAAAATATCTGGGCTATTATGAAGAGGTCAAGGCGGTGTATACTTCGAGTACCAAAAACACACAAACTGAACATATGAACCCTGGGCAATGTCAACATGAACCCATTATGGGGGAGACCTAGGTCTTGCTGCTTGATGGTCTTTATTGTGTTATCACTGTTGTTATATGGTGTGCCACTTCGCACTCCAGGTCACTAGGTCAAGTGGCTGCCCTGTGAACATGTACCTAGGCGTAACATTTTAATACATCTGTGAACGAGGAATTAGCTCCCTCACCCAAGGACATTGTTTGATAGACCTCTTTGCATATGCATCCTTTTCCACAGAATGAAGGTAGACAAACCATTTTAATCATGGTTGCTTGTTAACAAGGTAGGGGCGATAACTAATATTAGAATGATTCTTTTGAATGTGACTTATTATCTCAAGTACAACAAAATAATTGAATGGGACTCTCACATAATGCTTCGAATGTAGGCTATTAGCTGACACTGTAAATTAGATTGTGCACTCTATATTTTAATTCAAGCAGGGCTCTGTGGGCTAAATCAAAAGTGATCCAGCTCAGACAGCATGGTAACACCGGGTGCTGTATTACCATTACTGCACAATATTCTCGTACCTGTTTTGAGACATTGGGAGATTGCACATGTACAATGAGGAATAACGTGCTGGAATCTATGTTTCTACTCATGGCCTACTTGTTATTCCACATTACCTGCGGACTGTTTACCTGGGCGTGTTCCCTGCCTTCATCAAACTCGAAATGTTCATTTATGTACAGAATACAGTATGCCCATGACAAATAAGACTCTGAATAAGACTGTCATTTTTCTGAACCTGAGATAACTGACATGGAGTGGTATTTGGCATAAAACGAGGGTAAATTTCACAACGATAACAGTGAAATATCCACTGAGGGAGCGCTGCCTAAAATGAAGAGCACAGTGAATATCTAAGTATTGCTGCTACTTCTGGAGTGGTCAAAACTAGAATCATTGCACCAAGAAGTACAACCCATACACTCTCCTGGCTATTTGTATTCAAACCGTACTTGGAAAAATAATTTTTCAAAACTTAGGTCCTGATTCACGATGATTTTGCTCTGACCTATCGGGACCTAGACTCCGACAGCCTTGTTGAGTGTAAAAGGCCATTTATTAGGACAGGCTTGCTCAATATTATAACACATGAATGTAACCAGAACTTAAATAACATTTATTTTTTAACCTTGTAACTCCCCTTCTTCCATTCTCATTCAAACTCCACTTATCCTTTGCTCATCCAAATTCCACGTCTATTCCTACAGATCCCCCTTTTTTCTTTTATCCCCTGCCTGACTCAGCCCTCCCCCAGTCTGCCATCCTTCACCTGCTTCTTTTTACCCCCTAGAAGGGTGGGCAAGCCCCCATCTGGCTCTCCACCCTCCCCCATCTACTGCCAATCTGTAAAACCCACTTGGCGTTTTGCTGCCCCACCAGTGAACCCACTGCAACCTCATGATTGTCCAACAAAATCACCCCGCCAAAAACTTTCACCCCACAAATTAGTCAGCAAGAAACACAACTCCATCAGGTAATGCGCTTTCCCCATGTCCGAGAGATGCACACCATCGTCCCTGAAAAGCACCCGTTCCACTTCCTCCAGCCCCTCGTGTTTCAGAACCTTAATGTCATGAGCCCATCAAAAAACCTGCACAGCCCTATTGAGCTTCCTCCGGGCCCTCTCAATAGCCCCATGTTTTTGCGCTCCACACCATTTCCTCCTTGGCACAAATTCTGTCCACACTAAGCAAGTCCCATGCATGTTGCACTTCATCAGGACCAGATCTCGTTGCATGTGTTGAAGTCATTATCCCCAAGATGTAATACCAATACATCCAACATCACCATGTCGGCAAAATTGATGTAATGAAAGGAAGCAAATTGCCTCACCTCATGTGTCTCTTTCCCCACCACATCACTTCATGACGGCTGCTCGGGAGTCTCAAAGATCGTCCATAGACCTGTTTCTCTGCATACTTGGCTGCCCAATGAACAAAAGAATGGCTGACCAACCACGTGATTGACTTATTTTTCTCCAGGCCACTCACACAACCTAGAAAGAGAAACAAAGGTCAGCTTATGCGAAAACAAACCCACCACCCCATTTCCCAGACCAACCTGCCTTTATCTACCCTCTCAACCAAACTAAGCTCTAACATATCTTTCACAACACTTTGATCGCCAACGTCCAATGCGCCTGATCCTATCCCAGTCCCACCCCAACCTGGCCGCTTCAGTCGCTGCACCAATTTTAAAGGAGTGAGTACCGAAATTACACCCCTGCCTTCCCAGGCACCTCAGAGCCATCCTCAAAGCAGAAAACAAATGAAAGGCTGTAACCTTAGTGCCATTCAAATGGCAAAACACCCATTCCTCTTGACTCCCCCTGCACACCTTGAATTTGTCCCATTCCCTTACTGGGCATGCTTTCAACACTCCTCCTTGTTCCAACCGAATCCACTTACCCTTGCCCAACTGATCTGTCTTCGATCACCGCAAACATATCCCCAATCTCCCACCTTGACAATGCACCTCACTCACCTTTACTCCACACTCTTTCCCCAACCCCAGCAATTCAGACACACGAAATGCCCAAAACATCCATATCATAAACAACGAAACAGGGACACCTCATCTGCGTTCAAACAACACACTGGCAACACATGCAGAATCTCCAACAACAACTCAAATGTAATAGTTTCTCAGACAAAAACTGAATCTGTGCGGACCCTCCCCCAACCCTTCAGCATTTTCCCCAGAATGTCATTTCTCAACGGGTCCCAGCCAAAAAACAACTTCCCATAAAAAGACACCCCTGCCATCTTTCCCCCAATCGTAGCAGGCAATAAACCTTTCCGAATCAGAAACACAACAAAACGCACCACCCAAGCCTCCAGCATTCCCCTTTCCTGACTCCAAAATTGCCTCCTGTAAGCTTCAAAATCTTGAAATTCCAACCATGCTAGGCGATAACTCCTTAGTGTTGATTCTGCTAGCAACCACTCCACCAGTCTCATGACCATCATGCCCCCACTCCCAAATGTGTGCTGGGACCGCTGTCTTGCATTCGTCTGCACCGGGTGCCAACTGCCGGAAACGCTGCCACTGCAAACGAGATAGGGAATCTGCAATGGAGTTGTTCACCTCCGGAATGGGCGCAGCCTTAAATATTATATTCAAAGTTAAACAACGCAACATAAACCTCCTCAGCAACTTCAGCACTCTCAGACACCTCACTTTCTGTCTGTTCACCAACTCAACCACTTCCAAATTATCAACATAAAACATCACCGTCCTGTTAGCCAATTCATCTTCCCATACAGACAGCGCCACTACCAGAGGAAAGAATTCCAAAAAAGCAATGCTCTTCCCTTGACTCAACCATTGGGCAGGTCAGGTCTCAGCACACCAGAGCCCATCCCAAAACAGTTCAAAACCAGCTGCACCTGCTGCATCCGAAACAATCTGCACTTTCAACCTCTTCCCGGAAAGCCATTGAGACCCTATTGAACTGTGTCAAAAACAGGTCCCATACTCTAATGTCTTCCCGCAGCCCCGTGGTCAACCTTATCCTGTGATGCGGGAGGGATACCCCCGACATAGCCAGGCCCATGCGCCTACAAAAAGCTCTGCCACCATGGACCACTCTACATGCAAAATTAAGGAAACCCAATAGTTGTTGAGCCACGCGCAGTTCAATCTTCTGCTTCAATCAGATCTCCCTCAAAAACAGCAGAATCTGCTCCACCTTTTCCGCCGGTAGGCGATCTATGAAGTCCCTTGTGTCCAGCTCAGTACCCAAAAAGGTTAAGGCACAACTACGGCCTTCCATTTTCTCCGGGGCCAAAGGTACCCCAAAATCTTGCACCAACTGTTCAAAACGCTCTGCCACAAGTGTCCGACTGTGCTGTCCCTACAAAGAGAAAATCATCCAGATAGTGTGACACCGTCCGATGTCCACTCACCTGAAAAAAAATCCACTGCAAAAAGGTACTAAAGGCTTCAAACAATGCACATGAAATCGCACATTCTGTTGGCAGGACTCTGACCACATATATGGACCCCCCAGTTCCATTCCTAGCAAAGATAAATCTTTCGGGTGAATTGGATGCAGCCGGAAAACTGCCTTGATATCTCACTTGGCGATCTCTGCACCTTTCCCACACCCCTGTATGATCCATATGGCATCATCCACTGTGGTGTATACCACCCTCGCATCTTTCGGTGCGAGGAAATCATTCACCAATGCCCCTTCAGGCCACGACAAATGGTGTATCAGCTTAAAATCCCCTCTGATCTTTTTTGGAACCACTCCCAAAGGTGAGATCATCAAATCCTCCATGGGCACTCGTAAAAGCCGCCTTCTGCCACCTCCTTGTGCAATTTCGCAGCCACTACTTCTGGCATTGCCTTAGCTGACTGTAAATAATCTGCCCATCTTCTCCTCCATGGACCCTGATAACCCACCCTGAAGCCCCACTCCAATTTGCGCGCTGTGTCAGTATCTGGGTACATGAGCAACCAATACAGTAACTTCTCTAACCTAATTGGACTAGGCGCCCTTTGGCCCAGTAGCGCCTTGACCCCCTCTATCCCAGTGTCTCCATTTTCACTTTGCGCCGCTGGCGCCTTGCCTCCCCCTTTATCTGTCCCGCCTGCAACTACCGCACCTGCAGCAGGCTGTAAGTGTATCGAATCCTCACCACCCCTACAGATTTGTATTGGGCCGTGCCAAATTTTCCCTTCTTCACTTCCCATGGCGCCCACCAATCTCCTTTACCTTGGAACCCATGAGCCATTGTTCCAGCGTCCGGCAATGCTTGCGCCTCCCTCCATCCTTACGGGAGACAATGTGTCAATGTGCCACAGCTGTGGAAGCCTGCAAAACAGAAGAAGGGGTGAGCCGTTCTGCGCCCCTGCCCTTGCACCCCACTCACCTCCTTTTCTTGAATCTCTCCCTCTTCCCAGTCATCCAGCTAATCCTCATAATCCAGTTCAAGCACCACTTCTTCATCCATACCCATTCCATCTTCTGCACCAGTTGCATCCCCAATGCTGTATTCATCCCCCATCCTGAAACCCCCTTGGTGTAAGCCAGGCATGTTCTTCATGTGTTCCCACGGTGTAGAGAAGGCCGCCGAAGACCCATCTAACGCTTCCGACCAACGTACTGGGGCTGTGTTGCACCCCGTTGGCTTCGCCACCTTCAGCTGCTGACTTTGACTCTCCTCGCCGTGCCTGGCTGTATGCACCAGGCATTGCCGCCATGTTGCCAGTCCCACCAGCCGCACCGGCCTCCTGCACTGTCCCCTGCTCCTCCTGTAGAACCCACACCCAACAACCCTTCTCTGACCTATGCCTATCATCTTGACCCCACCCAACACCTACTGACTTCCTCTTCACCTTCTTGGTCCTTCCCTCTACCTCTCCCCTCTCCTTGCACAATTTTGCCCACCGGAATTCAGTCTCTGCCAAAAGTTTCCTTTGCTCCTGAATTCTTGCCTCTATATCCACTGCCGACCAGTCAGTGGACATGTGATGTCTGGCTCCCCCACTCCCTGCATTTGTCCGCCCTCATCTAATTGCTTCCTGACCCCCTTTCCATCTGTCACTCCGCTAGTGCTGGCCAATGCACCCCCAGAGCTCTCTCCCGCAGTAATGCCTGCTTTCACCTTCCTCAAATTCCCGCTCAGTGCCTCTAGCTGCAGCCCCAGCCAATGTAAGTCCAATGGCTGCTGTGCCCCTGCTGACACCACTAAATCCTGCAATGCTTGCTGAGTAGGCCTCATCCCAGCCAGCTGGGTCTTCCTGTGGCTCTTCACCCTCTCAGGTCCTCCCCACCTGCTCTACTTCTTGTTGTGGCCCTTCTGCCATTGCAACAGGGGGGTGAACACACTATGCCCCTGCCCCCTTATGGGCTTTTTCTTACTGCCCCTCACTGGGGAGCGGCAAGCGGCGGTTGCTGCCGTCACCCCCTGGGACGCCGCGCATGGCGCACGCGACATACCGACCCATGCCTGGTCAAGCGCGCCAGGCCTGAGTAATTCGCCGCAGCCTGTTTCGCCCAACACGCGAAGCGCGGCCTTTATGGCATTAATATCATGGCCTGCTGCCATGACGAGCGTCGCTCTGCTTCGCAGTTGCTGTGTGCGTAATGTCAACGCGCACCCGCCTGACGCTGACCGTCTTAGCTTTGCGTATGCCAAAGTGGAAGACCAAACACAAACGAAATACCTTGCCGGCACACAAGTGCCCACCACGCCTTCCACCGCTGCTGCCCTCCGTCCGCTGTGCATATGCTGAAGTGGAAGACAGAAAACTGGAAAACCAACTCTACCTTACAAAAAGTTTTGCCCTGCTATAAACCCTTGGATCGGCCAACCTCTGTGCAGCGTGACTTGTTGGCGCCAAATTGGCTGATCCTCCCATCCCCACCCCTCTTTGTACCCTCCCAAGCACCCTCCCCTGCCCAACTCCTCAGCCTATCCTGTCCTAGGCTGTCTACCTCCGGCCCAAGAGCTCTCGTGAAAAGACTGGACTGTGTTTTCTAGACATACTCCTGAATTCCCGGAGTAAGCAAGGAATAACCCTTGCTTTCACCTGCAATTCAAGAATAAGCCAGGATTGATGAATGAGGACGGCACATCTACTCATATGACAAACTTTGTGAATCCTTGTGTTTTAGAGTTTGGCACAAGGATGCTTCATCATTTCCCGTCTACCTCATTACAATGCATTCGTTTATAATGCACTTTAATGAGGCAGACAAGATGTCTCTCTCGTTTGTGATGGAATACCCATTCAACAATCTCTAAATCCCATTATTTTGGGCCAATTCACAAAGGATAACTTGCACATAAGGAAATGTACATGTGTGAATTTACTCTTATATAGTTTATTACTTTAGGCTACTCTCCATATCGGTGTTATTGTTTTTTTCACTAAGTATAGACATATGTCTCAACCCCCTCAGTATAAACATAATTTATGTTAGACATTCCATCCTTGGCATGTTCTCCCCTTACTTTTTGCCTCTGTTTCCCAGGCTGCTGATGTGTGCTGGACTCAGTTTTTGCTGTTTTTGTTAATCTGGGCACTTTACCACTGATATCCAGTGTTAAAGTGCAAGTGCTCCTATGTAAAATGTCTGTGTAATTGGATTTCTATGATTGGCATGTTTCATTTACTGGTAAGTCCCTAGTACAGTGCACTAGAGGTGCCCAGGTCCTGTAAACCAAATGCTACTAGTAGGCCTGCAGCATTGGTTGTGCCACCCACATTAGTAGCCCTGTAAACATGGCTCAAACCTGCCACTGCAGTGTCTGTGTGTGCAGGTTTGAACTGCTAATTCGACTTGGCAAGTGTACCCACTTGCCAGGCCTCAACCTTCCCTTTTCTTACATGTAAGACATCCCTAAGGTAGGCCCTAGGTAGCCCAATGGGCAGGCTGCAGTGAATGTTTAAGGTAGGACATATACTAAAGTGTTTTATATATCCTGACAGAGAAATACTGCCAATTCTGTTTTCACTGTTGCAAGGCCTATCTCTCTCATAGGTTAATGTCTTTGAGATCACAATTTAAAAATTCATCTTTTCGTAAAGTTTGTTTTGTGATTGTGTGTTTGAAAACGCCACTTTTAGAAAGTAGGCACTTTCTTGCTTAAACCATTCTGTGACTCTGCCTCTTTGTAGATTCCCTGTCTGGGTCAGTTTGACAGTTGGGCTGTTGCACCTCTCTCTAGACATTGACACAAAGGGAGCAATGGTGTAGCCTGCATATCCTGATGAGCCATCTGTGCTAGGCGGGAGGGGAGGAGTGGTCACTTACACCTGAAAGGCAAGGGGCAAGGTAGGATTTCACAAACAAGAGAGACATTCCTTTGAAGTAGGCCTACTTCAAAGGCCTAAATGGGTATAAGAATAGCACCCAAACCCCTGGAAAATTTGATCACTTCTGGACATCAAGAGGAACCTCTGCCTGGAGAAGAGCTGAAGAGCTGAGGAGAAGTGCTGTCCTGCTATGACTGTGCTTTGTGGAGCTATCCTGCAGTTGCTGCTTCTGCCTGTGCAAGGGGACAAAGACTGGACTTTGTTGTGCATTCCTGCTTGTGAAGACGTCTCCAAGGGCTTGTCCTGAGCTTGCCTCCTGTTGTTGAAGTCTCAGGGCCATCAAAGACTTCTCCTGCCAGCATCTGGACTCTCTGCTGATTCTCCTGCACTGCCAAGTGGTGCCCTATCCAGTCCCTGGGGCCTTGGAAGGTGAAGCTGGCAGACCAAGACTGAAAATCCACATACAGACCACCGTGCAGGGAAAATTTCAACGCACCTTCCGAGACATGGATGAGAAACGACGCAACGCCGGCTTCACGGCTAAAATCGGTGCTGCACCTGCATCACAGCTGGAAAATCGACGCACGCAGCTGGAGTAACGACAGGCAACACCCAGTGAGGGAGGCTGATAACGTTGCAACCCACACAGTGCGGTTTTCATGATACCGTGCACCTGGATTTTCAATGCAATATCACTGGGCGCGGAAATATTATGCATTGCTCTCCCGCAGAGAGAAGAAACAACGCACGCTGACGCGACCGTAGGAGGAGAACCAACTCACTGTCTTGCTTGCGGGTGAAAAATCGATGCATTTCTAGCCTTTTCCGAGGCACTGTGGATGTTATTTTGACGCTACCCAGGTACTTTTCAACGCTAACAGTGTTTTTGCTGTTTTCCTAAGGATGTAAGACTCTTTCTTGCTTTTTAATTCATAACTTGACTTGTATATGGTGGATTTTTGTTGTTTTAGTCTTGTTTTAACAATTTACAACTGTAATGTTATTACAAGTATGTTTGCAACTGCATGTTACTTTCAGCACACTTTGCGAGACCCAACACCAGACCCAAGTAAAATTTGTGCTACGGTGGTGTAAATTAGTTAATAACACGCTGATTATGAAAACTTCCTATTATGCTACTATGCCATAATGTGAAATTATTGTCATTTGCAGACAAAACGGACAGTGAATATTTGCTAGTATTAATACACTCTGATAAATATAAAGTTTCTGTTAGAGAGTATGTACTGTTATCTCAGGTGACAGGAATAATTATCTGACAGCCCTAGCCGATAAAATGTCTGTTAAATTAGGGGGCACAATTAACCAGAAGGCAATCAATGATGCTTTTACTTGCCACTCATAGAATTTGGCTTGGCTTGACCCCAACTGAAATAATTTAATATTGTTATATTATATGTTGGAAAAAGTTCCAAATGGAAAATAAACGGAAATTCTAACTATCCTAGATGTGGGCAGGAGAATGCAGATGTTATACATATGTTTGTTAGCGACACCTTTTTGCTCAAGTATTGGGCATACATCACAATATTTGCTTCTGAGAGGCTTAAAAGTGATGTTGTGCTTTCTGACCTTAATATTATGTTTTGTATTGAAAACAGTGTGCTGAACTCAAGCGTAGGGATTGTTTATGTTAATGTTGGAAAAAGTCAATGTGCACCATGACACAATCACATATACCAACAAAATCACATCATTATTAATTATTCCACCCAACATGAACTCTCAATCAACCCCGACTCCAAGGTCCATGGTTGTGCATGCTCTGAAACTTAGGCTCGAGGTTAATGACTGACAGGTCACAGGAGGGGCAGCACCTAGCCTGCAAACAAACACGTGAACAGGAAACTCAAGAAGATTAGTCCCACTGATAGGCACATCAAGACTGCAATGATCCAAGGAAATAGGCCCAAGGAAAAAGCACCTGGCAAGAGGGGTGCATGCATTCCCAAACACCATAAGATTGAATGCCACACTTAGATTGGGACACTTAATCAATCAGAACACAGAACACACAGTGCACACAGCGATCACACACAGGGCCTGATTATGACCCTGGCGGACGGCGGAGGCCGTCCGCCAAGGTACCGCAGCTGAATGACCGCACCGCGGTCAAAAGACCGCGGCGGCCATTTAGACATTTCCTCTGGGCCGGCGGGCGCTCTCCAAAAGAGCGCCCGCCGGCCCAGAGGAAATGCCCCTGCAACGAGGACGCCGGCTCAGAATTGAGCCGGCGGAGTTGCAGGGGTGCGACGGGTGCAGTTGCACCCGTCGCGTATTTCAGTGTCTGCTTAGCAGACACTGAAATACTTTGCGGGGCCCTCTTACGGGGGCCCCTGCCGTGCCCATGCTATTGGCATGGGCACAGCAGGGGCCCCAGGGGCCCCGCGGCACCCCCTACCGCCATCCTGTTCCTGGCGGGCGAACCGCCAGGAACAGGATGGCGGTAGGGGGTGTCAGAATCCCCCATGGTGGCGCAGCAAGCTGCGCCGCCATGGGGGATTCTAAGGGCAGCGGTAAACCGGCGGGAGACCACCGGTTTGCCTCTTCTGACCGCGGCCGAACCGCCGCGGTCAGAATGCCCTGCGGGGCACCGCCGGCCTGTCGGCGGTGCTCCCGCCGACCCTGGCCCCGGCGGTCTTAGACCGCCGGGGTCAGAATGACCCCCACAGTCATTTGGACACCTTACCCACCGGCCCTCATTGTGTCCACATCAGGTCGAGGCCCACCTGCATATGTTATCAGGAACTTATTTATTACTCTAAGGCAACTGTTCACATTCTCGTCCTGTAAGGGAATGCTGTAATTACTTCATGACACTCAGAGAAATGTGTAAAAGCCACTTAAATTGATTGTACGAGAGTCCTTAGACCCCAGTTCTGCAACTGCTCTCCCGGCTGTAATGTTTAATTAAACAAACCGTTCCTATTTTGCCAAGCGCCTCTTGTCTTCTGTGTTTTGAGGTAAATTCACATTCGAGCAACATTTTGGCAAGCCGCCAAGGTGCTTATTGGTCCTCAGACTCAATTACAACTGAAGGAATGGGAACCCACCTGGACGGATTCACATATGAGCAACAAGAAAGGTGAGCAGAAGCCTCAGTTGAATAGAGGTTCTGCTGAATCCACTGGGTGGAGGTCCCTAAATAAAGCCACCGTCAGAAGGGTAAGTTACTACATCAGAGCCTTAGTGTTAGCATTTGGAGTATGGCAAACTAGGAAGAGAGGTAACCTACAGAAGTCACCTTTTTCACAGCATGCTCGGAAAGGTGAAATGTCATTTTGAATATTGTTTTGTTGCTTGAGCAGGTGGGTGTGACACAGATGGTACACATAGGCCCTGGGTGTGATAAAGGGCTAGCACCTCTGATTTCAGAGGTTCCCCCTTCGCTTGACCACTGGGTGTGACATAGATGGTACAAAAAGGCCTTAGTTGTGATGTAGGGCTGGGGCATCAGCATTTGGACCACTGGGTGTGGCACAAATTGTACGCAGTGGGCCTGGGTGTGAAATAGGATCTGCACCACAATCTTTCTATCTAGTCTAAAATGGTTTCTCAGTGCCACTGCTTTCTTAACACTGCTGGTATATGAAAGAAGATGGAGTTGTAGTTCCCTTGGACCACTGGATGTGACACAGATGGTACACATAATTCTTGGATGTGATATAGGTTGTGATTCAGATGTTAAGGACATTTGGGAGATTAGGTGTAGCTTGTGTGGGGCCAAGAAGAGTCTATGGCTGTTGAGCTAGCCTTCCTTTTCTCTGCACAAAGTGTTGTAATCTTTTTCACAGGAGCCAAAATTTGACAGACTGGCTCACTTAGTCCAGTGTACTGGAGAGCTTCCCCTGGTTACACGATAGCATGAGTTAGAAGCGGGCTAAGATATCTTTGACAGAATTATTATTTTTGTCCTCCATCATATTTTTTCTTCTTGTGTGCTAGTCAAATGGTGTCTGTTTGATATTGTGACACTAGTACATTAATGCAACTGTGTTGTGTTTTGAGTGCTGCATTTTGCCAATGATTTAATGTGCTATGTGAAGATGTTGCTAATTCTCACAAATTTCTATTTGATTCCAACATAAAGCTCCCTATTTGTATGCCAAATTTCATAAGTTTGAATCAACAACTGCACTTTCTCCTTTGTCAGTGGTCCCCAACATTTTGACTCCTGAGGAACCCCACTGAATCACTACTAAAAACCAGGGAGCCCCAAGCAATTTGTATGATTTAAATTTCAAACGTTAAACAGTTATTCACAAAAAATACAAAAGCAAGTACACACCAAACAAACACTCAAATTGTTAATGATATAATTATTTTATATTGAAAAAATATGCCAAAAAACTAAACGTTTTAATGGGATGGTTGACGCTGCAGCTTAGCGACTAACTTTTCAATGTTTGGTATTATTTAGGAAGGCTGAATCCTCAGGTCCGATTCTATATTTCCCAAGTGGTTTCTGTTTTCATTTTTTAGGTACATAAGATCTGAGAAAGCTTTTTCACATAAATAAGTGGTGGGGAAAGGAAGTAAAACCATAAGGGCCTCTCATCTCTCAATAGCCTCTCTGTCACCTGTAATTCATTTGTTTATAGCACCTCTCATACCATTGTAGGATTTCTGAGCACTTTACAGGGAACTACAAGGTGTAGGATTCACATGTTGTCCACTGGTCTGTATTTTCTAAGAGTGCTTGGTTTGGAGAAGCACAAATTTAGGATCCAGAACATAACACAGTGGTTAGTGTTGACTTTAAAACCTTTTTTAGCAGCATAAGGAAAAGGAAAGACTGGGGCAAAAATGTAACTTTCTAATTTGTGCCATGCAGTTTGCATGGAGCTCTTTGATGGCAGTTCATACCGCACTGTGCTAGACTACAATTGTAACTTATTAACTGCTTAGTAACAAAAGAATCATTGCGACAAAAGCAGCAACCCATTGTGCTATGCACATAAAACACTGTTCTTTGCATGATACACGTTCTTTGCAGCAGGCGTATTAACCATCTGAGCTGCCTTAGATGAGTCAAAAATGCCACTAGACGATGCTCCCATCTCTCTCAAGCAGGTACATTAATCACCAGAGTTATCTTGATGCTTTTATTTTAGCCAAAACCTGCTGGATGTACAAGGAACTTTGCAGTGCTTTTAAAACTGCTGCACAAAGGAAATAATAAATCTAAAAAACATGCATGTGTTTCTGTGGAGAAGCCCCAGCTGAAGAAGTGCCTTCATGCCAGCCCAGGCCTGCGGTCCCCTGGGAATGTGCCATGGACCCCTTGGGGGCTGCTAAAAAGAGGTTGGGAACCGACATCCGAGGTTGTGACCCTTCATATGCATTGTTATCTGTTTTTGTTAAATGTTTATTTTGATGCATCTGATAACGCTGAGTTCATTAGAGCTAGTAATCCCCTTGTATATAAATCCCCACTACCAGATTAAAAGCTTAAGATTCCCTAAAAACCAGAAAAGTTAGACGCGTATAACTGAAGATCCTCCAAAATCATTAAAAAACTATACAAATTTAGCATGGAATCACCTGTAAAGCATGTGCAAACCAGGTTCCCCACTGAAGCTAAAAAGCTTAACACATCAAGGCACATTTTTTCCCCTGGACAAAGGAGGGAACCTTTGACACTAACAAAACTGAACATGCAAGAACACACATATGGACAAAATACACAGGGCAAAAGAAGGACACCAGAGAAGCATTATCAGAATTATGGGCCATCTTTGAGGAGGCCCAGACCGATAACACTACCACACACTCAGCAAACAAAGAGTTTGTACCTCCCCTGCCATACGCAGGAATAGAGGTGCTTTCCCCAGTATCTGCTATCCCATAGCTGTTGCAGAAGACTCCATCCGGCACGGAGGGGGAGATCACAAATGGAACTTCCCCTACATGCAGGATTGTCTAAGGAGAAGGGAACGCTATGTTAGGGAGAAAACATTGGAGCCACTCACTTCCAAAATGTACCCACTATTTCAGAAGGGCACGTCATTCATCTATGTACTATGGGCACAGATGGATAAGGAATGGCGAGGGAACCAAATGTCACCACTGTTGGATGGGGTGGGAAAATGGATCTCATGCATTGCAAGGAACACCGCAGGAATAAACCTAGCGAAAGGCAATGTCAAGTAGTCTTCTCAGAGAGCAGACTAACATGGTGTTTGCCCGAACACGCATCCCAACAATCACGCTGACAAAGACTGATCATGATGGGCCACATTCAATTCATACAGTCACCAAATATGGACGGCGCTGAGGGAAATATTCCCGGACTGCATAGAAGTAGAAGGGTTAATGGCAGAAACCATGAAACCTGGGGAGACCATAACTTAATTTCTAGATAGGATGCAAGCATGATGGGTACAAGAGACAGAACAGCCATGGACAGATATAGCTCCCAGATTGCATTCTTTTTCAATATCCTCAAAAAGAGTCTGTCCACTGAAATACAAAGCAGATTGGACAGCATAGTTGGGTTAGACATCAAACCCTGGCAGAAGATACAAGCCCAAATATTACACTATCACAAAAAGAAACACAAAAAAACATGGAAAGGAAGGAGCAAGCCTAGAGAGACACTCTAAGCTGGTTCAAAGCAAGCATGCAAATGGCACCAGTTCTGAAGGGAGCTCCACAACAAAACCCCAGAGGATTTTAACCTAGCTACAATGGCAGAAACCAGAGAGGTTGGCAGCAGCCAGACCATATAGAATGTCACAATTGTCGCAGAATGGGCCACATGGCTGACATATGATGGTTAAAAGCATATCATGAGCAGAGGCAGATGAGCCAGGACCAGTAACATTTCCATCCACAAAACCTGGGGCCCAGGGAAACCTGAATGCATCTTATATGTAACCACAGGGAAGTCAGTCCACTGCTGCACAACTGCAACCGGGGTCAGGCAGTTGAACGAATGCATGGCAACAGAGAACCCAGTTCAACAAGGACCAGGGACACAGCCACAGCAGGCAGAGGCATCTGTTTGGGGAAACACTGCCTTCACACACCCACAGAACTCAAATATGCAGTAAAATATAAAATTGCTGATGCACAACATCCTTTTTTACCATATCTTAAAACGAAACAACATTAGAGATTCAAACCTTTATTTGCATTCAGGAAAATTCACGGCTGCTGTATTTGTTCTGTCAATTGGGTATCCTCACTAAAGTCTTTCATTCATGGCTCTGGTGGGAGCATCGGACCCACTCTCTGCTGATTCCCTAGGGTGGAGTTGATTGGCCACAACCCAGGGGGAGGGCAGTCTGACAAAGGGGGGCTCCCTGACCAGTGCAGAGCAGGCACCCCAGGTCCTCGCACCCAGAAGTCAATTGGGGTGAGTTTCTGTCACCAAGTCAAAAGGTCCCCATTCTCAGGCACCCAGCCAAATGGAGGTTACTTTTAAGTTCTAAGACAAAGCTGTCCTCTAGTGCTGGGAGCCAGGCTTCCTGTATGCTTGGGGTAGTGAAGACCCATGATCTCCACAGCATATCCACAAAATCCACTGATTGTGAAGCTCCACATGGCACCGAATCACTAGAGGGGGGAGGTCTCGCCAGAACAGCCAGCTGTCTCATTCCATTACCATCATTTGGGCAAACGTCGGTGAACTCTTGGCCTTGCGTCTGACTCTCCATGGAGGGATGTATGCCTCCTCATCTCCCCAAAGTTTTTAAGTAACAGCTGGGAACTGCAGGTCCAAATAAAAGATGGTTTAAGGGAGAAGCAGAGTAGAACACAGAGATGTGCTCACCAATGTATCAGACCTAGCAATATGTTAACACAAGGCCTTGTGCACCCTATACAGTGGAAGCTAAAATACCAATTTCGTACACGGCAATATCAGAGGCACATCGGGCTGTGATACAATTCTCTAACCCTCTCTGGTTCAGGACAATTGAGAACATGCCATGAAACAATGAAGAGAAGCCTTCAAACACCAATAAAAAGATGCGAAAACTAGTTTAAAAAAAAGCCTCTAGAAAAAGGGTGTAGTCGAAACATCGGACTCCACTACAGATTTCACGTCACATGCCGGGGCTCGAGAGGTATACATGTGACCTCAAAGCACGTTGTGATTACCAAAAAACATTCAGTTGCGACAGGCCTCCCCTTCGGCCGGGTCATGCTACATCTGTTCACTGATACCGCATGCAGTAGGTGCAGATAGGCTTTACTTGTCTCAAGAGGTAGCCGCTGAGAAAGTAAAATGCCTTCTCCAACTATACCTATGTAGGATCAGGGCCAAGATACAATCCACAGAGTTGAGCCCCACAGGGTAGTAGCAAATCTGACTCACTAAGACATTAATCCCACAGCACTGTACCTTCTCACTGACCCTAGCTCTATCCAAACTGAGCTGGATAGGATGCATAGGAGGGGCACCATAGGGTAGGATACTGTTTGGCCCTGAGATTTTCTGGAAAAGAGATTCTTGGAGGTAGAAAAAACACTGAAACAGTGCAAAAACTTGTCCGGTCCCATTTTCATCTGTGGCCCCAGGGTGGCCCTTAACATATCTGGGGTTGTCTTCATCAACAACAAGTTGACCCCAGATATGGAGTTTCAGTGTATGGCCATCACCTTGATGATACAAAGGGAAATGAGTCTTGCAGGGGAGGGCTCAATAACAGCACAGATACCTCATTCCAGGGAAATCTCAGATTCCGAACTAGATAAGTAAACATGGGTGGAAGGGAAGGGGCATCCACTAATTGAATGGAAAATCACTCTGTGTTCCTTATGTTTCAGAGGCAAAAGAACAATTCTCTGGGTATAAATGAAAACTGTGGAATAATCCTGCACACTCTGACATGCAATGGATTCTTATTGGAAATGCAGTGAGTTTACCTATACTCAGCACGTCCCAGGATAACCTGGCCTCTTCTCCCTCATCACCATACATACCCCAACCCTGGTTATTCCTGGAGAAGATCAGTCAGAACTGTACCAACAACTGCTAAGGAAGACTCTGTTGCATCAATCTTGAGAGAAAAGAACTGCTGATTATTTTGTCTGGGCTTAATACAAGAAGATACTATAAGAATTCGGACTGTTAGCTGATGTACAAGTATCAATGGGAGGGTCCTTATCCTTCTTCACCATACAGATTAAAGCAAAAGCCCACCGGTTGCAAATACCCAGGAGGGGAATGTGCAAAATGATAAACAGCACTGAGCTGAGCCTTCATGCAATCAAGGAAGCACTGAGAGCCATCTGCCTCATGGTGGTGCAGCATCAGTATGTGTTGGACTTGACAACCGAAATGAAGGGTGGGGTACGCATGAAGACTGACTCATCTTGCTGTATGTTCATACCTGACAATGACATGAGACTCTGACTTTTGCCAACCAAGCATTGCACCGACTGCAAAAAGACATGTCTGAAGATGGAGGTGCTCCTGAGCAGGAGTGGCTCACCAACTGGTTCCTCTGGCTCCCCCAGTGGTGGACCAGTCTGTCCACATCATTATTGCCCATTTTTATCGTATTACTGTTTTTGTGTGGTTTCCTGCAAATGGGAGTTTCCTGCTGTAAAAACGCAGAACTCAAATTAAGTAGAATGCAAGTAACTAGAGAAGTAGTACTAAGCAAAACTGAAGCACCCAATAATGTGACTGTCATGAAGCATGGGTTAGATGGTGTAGTTGAAAATTCAACTAGAAGGGGGAATGCTAATACTGGAAAAAGTCAAGGTTGATGTGCACAATGACACAATCACATATACCAATGAAATCACTTCACTATTAGCTAATCCACCTGACATGAACTTTTCATCAACCCAAAACTCCAAGTTTCATGGTCAGGCAAGCTCTGAAACCGAGGCCTAAGATTACTGACTGAGAGGTCTCAATTGGGGCAGCATGTAGCCAGCAAACTAATGTGTGAACAGGAAACTCAAGATTAGTCCCACAAATAGGTGCAGCAACAGCACAATGATCCCAGAAGATTGGTCCCAATATAACTCACATGGCCTAAGAGATGTGTGCATTCCCAAATACCATAAAGTCAGATGCCACACGCAATTAAAAACACTTAGCCAATCAGAATACAACACACACAGTAGAAACAGTGATCACGTAGCCCTCAGGACCGACATCTGGAGACATTGCCATCATGCCCTAATTGTGCCCACACCAGGTCAAGGCCCACCTGCATGTGTTATCAGGACCTTATTTATGACTCTAAGACAACTGTTCACATTCTCAAAAGGAATGTTGGAATTACTTTATGACACTCAGAGAAATGCAAAAAAAAAACACTAAGAACAATTGTACAACGAGAGACGGTCGTCAGACCCAGATTTTGTAACTGCTGTCCCGGCCATAATGTTTAATTAAATGAACAAAGAATGAGCACAGTCCCACCATCAATGAGCAGTGACTGTGCATGGATATGTCATTTCAATGAATTGTATTCTGCCATTATTAAGATTAAATAGAGGCAGGCCCACAGGACACTTCTGAAAATGTGGTCATAATTACTGTGGCATTGAATAAGTATTCATTATTTTTATGGTCTCCTTTTTGTGATATCTCCCGAATTTGTGAATGTCAAATTCAAATTAGCTTTCTTTTTATCTTGGAAATAGTATTCAAAAGCATCACCCATTTCATATATTTGAAATTTCTAGATCGAACTGGTGCAGGCTCTGGTGCAGTCAACGTCTCTGAAAACTATGAAGGTGTAGGTGCTGATGAGATGCAGGAGTTCGACAGTGTCATCTCTAATATACACTTCAATATAACTTCTCAAGTCTGGGACTCTTAATTCCAGGGTAGCCTCTTTCACTGTGGCTCTGTCCAGTTCGGCTTTGCAATGAAGCATGCATTTCACAGTTTCTTCTTTAAAGTAGCTTGTTGTTGTGTTTTCAAGGTTCTCTGGTGCAAAAATAAATTTTGAGTGCTGCTTCAGTCCACTCTTAAAACTCAACCATTTCAAAGTTTATCTTTTTTTGCACCAATTAAAAATAAAATGTGCATTATGCTGCATACTTTGCTTTTTCTTGGTTAATAGTTTAGTCAACACTGGTGCATAATTTATGCCTCCAGTGCTTAATAATTCTAGTACTGCAGGCTTTGACTTATCCACTCACGGCACTGGTCTGAAACTCCAAAGCACTAACCACTATACGAACATTTTCATCATGGAAGCAAGAACAAAATGGACAGAAATCCACACACTTAAACACGCTTTTCAGAGGACACCATACACCATTCAACACAGCTTAAAAATTCCACATAGCCAGAAACATTGTGGGTGACATTACAAGTTGTACAATACTGGCAGGGTGCAAACTCTGCTTTTGTAAATACTGATATCTTGTGGTAAACTCCTGGAAGTACTTTGCAATTGCAAGTTAAACACCATGGGTTGGGAAATACAGTGCACATCCATTTTTTTCCGGCTGCAATACTGTAGACAGTTCTGTTTCTGAGAGTTTAACGCATGCATTTGCCACCTACTATGAAAAAAAGAAATCATTGACAGTGAATGTGTCATTTACAGCAAAAATCTACCACAAATGCAAGGGAGCTATGTGAAAAACAGTGTGCGAGCAGCTGTTATCCGCACTGATTTTATTCTTTTTTGCACTATTTTTTAATCCCAATGTGCATCCTTCTGCCCTCAGTGGATACAAGGTCACATTTTACACTAAAATAAAGTGCTGATTTTGCACTTCATGTAATTATGAGTAATGTCACTTAGTTTTGCTAAACATTTGTGTTGTTTTACATATATAATTTGTGTCAATTTCACACACCCATAGTGCGCATCTGGTGGAGACCTCTGCAACTTATATGAAGACCTCCACATGCAAGGTATGGAAGAATTATACACACCTGAAAAAAATCACACATACTTGATACCGGTTCTCTTTGAACAACATAAGATCTGTATTTTCCTTTTCAGCTTTCAGATCCTGCCGCCAACACATTCTGTCTGAAGGGTGCAGACCACACATCTGAGGATTAAGATAATTTCTCGGAGGGGGAGCCCTTGTAGTCTAATTTGTGATAAAACATTATGAAAAACTATGATGGCTGCCTCCATTCACCCTCAGTGGAACACAGAGACAGCATTGTAGTAAGTGGTGACATATTCTGCTAATGTATTGGGGAGGATGCAGTCAAGGTGGTGGATATTAAGAAGTGGGAAGATGAGAGGGATGGGTGAAGGAGCAATTATCCATGATTCAGCAGGGTGACATTCTTCCTCAATGTCCAACTACATCCTGCATCTGTCTCAACTCCATCAAAGAGACTGTCCTCTTCAAAATAGCCCCCTTTCCTGCTATATGGGCTATCCGGTTCTGACAACACTAATGTGGTGCCAGGTAAGATAATAACCCCCTCTTTCTCAAGCTAAAAGCAAAGCTACACTCACCAGCATCATCTGCCATTCACCTGTAACTGCATTGTTAGGCATGCATCACATGTATACCCTTTAAAGATACTATCCAACACATACCGTATAAATAACTAGATATTGTTTATTTTTTGTTTTCTTCTCTTTTCATACATTCACTCTTGAGTATTGTAAGAACATTGGTTACTTCAGCTGAGGCAGAAGTCATTGCAAGTGCAGCAGGGCAACACACAGTACAAGCTTCACAAGACAACCAACCTTCACGCACAGGTATGTCCTTATCCTAACAACCTGAGTAACACAATATAAATGATTTCTATAACTTGTTGTCAGGAGATTACCCAATAAATCAAACTTCCACTGGAGCAGATGCCTTTTTCCCAACTCCCTCCAACAGATGCATGCTCAGACTTTACTGATCTTCTGTACCCTGCATCCGCTAGGGGGAAAGGGGCATGGGAATAGAAAAATAGAGACCACCTCCAGATCCAGTTCCAGCCTGTGCTTCCCAATTGAAGATAGGATATTCAGTGTGTGCTTCTGTAACCTGCACCTTTCTTCTTATTGGAATTTCTTTAAAGGAAGGACCTGCAATCGGGTGATAAGAGCATAGATAAGTACATTCCTACTGCGCATTCAACTGTTCAGCCATTCACATTCATCCAATTCTATTGTTCACCTAACCTGGATCTTTTGAGAGACTAGACTCCCTCTAAGAGAACAATGTTAACTTTATATCTTCCTGTCTCCAGAAGTCAGAGGTTTCCAAGGTTCTGTGGAGAACAGTTCAAAAGTTCACAAATATACAATCTACTAATGTCTTTTACAGGAAATGAAATCTCCTTCTCAAGGTTTAGTTTTCTCAGTCACAGTCTCTAGTAATTAGTCTGAGCACTGATGTTTGCCTCTAAGACTGGCAAGTCTGCACGGCGAAGAGTTTTTGAATATATAGGTACATATATATATTGACAAGTCTGGAAATCATATAAAAGGATTCCTTTCTGCAGTTGCTTGAAGTTCTGTTGAGCCAAAACAAACTCTCCTCAGAAAGCAGATACCCAGTTGTTGGAAGAAGGAAGAAATTCCACTTCTCCAGAAGGGAAAACGTAGCTGATGTACACACCGTAAAAAGAAAAATTATTAATTACTCAGAAATGGAAGAATTCTCTATGAAACAAAGTGCCTCAGGAAAACGGCTCATTCTCCTCAGGATGACAGTTGAAGTTCACAGTTCCCAGAGAGAAACTACTGGAGGGAAGCCTCAGCACGAGACTAAGGTAGAAACATTAGAGTGCTGACCTCACAAAGATTTGCGGCCACCATCTTGAGTGGCAGTTAAACCTGAAAAAGCTAATTCTAACAACAGCCTCCAAAAGAGCCACCCGGAGTGAGGACACCGCTACAACCAACGTGGGTACAAGGAAAAGGGGAATTGTTTTTGCTGAGGGGAGAACTTAACAACACTGGGAATAGTTTTCCTGACACTTGTTTTATTAAATCCTAAAATCATGTTTTGCTACTTAGAATAAATTTTAATTGCAGTCAAATGTAATCTTGACATTTAGATTACTGTTCTAGTATCATATACTCATACGTTTATTTTAAACATGTTAGGACCCTGTGTTTTTGCCCCATCCATGACCTGGCACAACTTCAATTTCTACTCCTAGAAGTGCACCGAAATTCAGACTGGTAAAACACAGCAGTCACAAAGTATCTACTAATAAGTTCAATGTTTTGCTATTTTGCCTTTGGATCTAACTTCTATTTATTAACTACAAGGTAATTTTTTTTTTTTTTAGTCACACAACTCTGCTGACACCACACTCAATATGTAATGCAATAGCTGTTAATATTATATATTGGCTTATTCTGTTTTCTTAGACTTGCAATGCACAGTTAGAACTATACAATGTATGGTAGGCCTTGTTGTACCCTGCAGGAGAGCACTCTTTCTGGGTCTCAATAGAAGTATTGAAATCATATAAATAACATATTCGTGTACATTGTACGATGACTTATTCCCCTCTGGATGGCTCTTTCCATCCAGATTTTATCATGCTTTTATCTAACAACAGTCCCTGGTGTCCACCTTGAGAATATCAAACTCAATGACATTAGAGGACATCCTAGCAGGATCTGATAGGCTGTCTGCTATCATTTGGGCAGTTAAGAGTGAGAACATACAATATTAACTGCAACATCTCATCTTTCAATAACTCATGTATCTCTGTATACGTATATCAAATCTTAAAAGCCTTTTTATTAGTTGTATTTGTTTCCTTTTTATGTGTATCTCTAACATGTCAGCATTAGTGCTCATGATGACTTTTATAGATTGGTATATATTTTGAACATAATACTTATCTATTGTCTCTGTAGCTGCTTGATCCTTTGGAAACACCAACAACAAGGACACAAACTCAGCAGCTCACTTCATGTGGGACCATAAGAATTAAACCTCAGTTGATGAAGGTAATGAGATCTCATTGTTAAGATATAATAATGTTATCCATGAATCAACATTTAATTTCATATGCTTCTTTAATATTTGATATTGCATGGTATTTACTTTACTTTTTATTTGCAGAACAATATTTATTAAAGTACTGCATTGAAATGTAGACACAAACATAAATTTGATGTTCTTTAAATATTTACACCTTCTTTTCCCAAAAGCGAGGAGAGTGGATAATCTGAAGAGAGAGACCAACAAGAAGAGGAGGAGAAGGAGGAGGATCTGGTTGAAGAGCAGGACATTCTTGCCCCTACAAAAACATTGTCAAGAGGGCCACTTCACCGTCAGGCAGAATTGTGCTGTCTACATCTCTTTTGAGGTTTATCCGTCCCCAGCCATTAGCAAAGTATCCATGGATGTTTGTTCTGTTTATATAACACTAACTTCCACACATCCCTCAATTAACCTGTACTTTTATAAAATCTCATAAACACTCACCTCATGAAGGTTCATCTCCATGTTCTTTCAACCATCTGAGGGAGAGAAAAGCCCTAGTGAGGAGCAGGTATCCTCTTTTCAACATTCCCTGCCCCTCCCACTCCCCCACTACAACCACCCAGATTCACCTCCCTTAGTGCTGGACAATCTGCTGGCAATATCAGATGGCCATGCAGGTGGTAGGGATGTGGTATTTTCTACTACTGTTCACTGGGACGATAGGGTTTTCCAAAAGCTGTCTAATGTGAGGGAGGATATTGATGCAGTTGGTGGCACCATGTGTGAGATAGCTGCCTCCCTTAAAAGAAAGGAGTGCAAGGGAACATCCCTTGGCCACAGAGATGATAGCGGTGATAAGCAAAATATGTCAATGCCAATATTTATAAGATTGCATGGGCACATTAGCTCATGCACAACAAATTTACTTTTGCAAGTCATATGATGTTTTATAGTTTGTTGTTGTCCTGTTCCAGTTGTGAACTCACTCTTTTACATTAGAACAGGATATTGCCTCAATATCTCCGTCCAACTGCAGAAGACTGCAGTGGACATTAGACTCCATTGTGTATGTGGAACATCAAGCCTGCCTCCAGTGGACACTGGTATGTGATCCAACCGCAAACCCATAGGTTCAGTGGGACCAATTCACTAGGCTACTCTTGAAGAATCAAGATTGTGTTCAAAGAGTCTTAACCTCTCCAGCGGGGGCTCACACTCAGCCGAGACAAGTCTCTTACCAATTAGAAACAGCCAAAAGGAAGTTGAACCATGCTTTACGGTTGGTAAAAAATAATTCTCCCAAAGCTGAGACAATTGTACAAAAAAAAAAACTTTGGGAGTCAGCCAAATCTGAGGCTGAGTCATATTGGCATAAAATACTCTCGGCCACTGGACGCAATGACGCCGGCGAGGTCTGGCGATTAGTGAATCATGCTGCATGCTTGGAGTTGTCTCCTTTGACCTCCAACAAATAGGGAGCCATTTGGCTCATCAGAATTTCTTCTTCTATTGCTAGTTTTTTATTAAAGAGCATTAGGTTAATTTGATAGGCCAATATTTATAACTGGTATTTTAAAGATTTGGAAATAAGCTAAACACCAGGTGCTATACTGAGAGTTCTCTATGACTTTGGATCAAAATCCTATTCAGTTTTTATGACACTCACCTCTGCTATACAATTATGTGGGATTTAAAAATGTTAACATTTTAGAATAGTTCAATGGATATTGTTAATTGATTTATGACCTGTGTTAGCACTTCACCCCTACAGTTTAAAATTCTGGGTGGCTGATAAAATGAGTTGTAAGTGTGTAGTACAAGGGATGCCACTGGTATTCTTATGTGCTGTGATAGTATTTATTGGCTGATATTTTAATGTTGGATTTTATCTTGTTGTTATTGTTTTATTTAAATGAACAATAAAGTATTAACTTACCTTACCTTACATTAGATGTAAGTTTGCACACTTCAACTTTTTTTCTTATGAGTATACAAGATAACTATGCATCAATTTGTCTTTAAGACTTATCACCTTACAATAAGTTATAATTGGATTTTTGCATAGTTCATCCGAGACAGATGGGTTAAATGTGAGAAAGTTCAAATTTTTCTACATTATCTTTTTTATTTGTTTTGCTGCTGTAGAGAAATGCATAATTATCATGATTTTCTGGTCATCCATAACCTGCTTTTTGGTAGGAAGTATTTCTAGCCTGCTTTACTGCAATACCTTCTGGATGACTTTGTTTAGACATTCTTTGTTTTGACATCTCCTGCTGGTTTCTCTGCTGTGATTCACACGTTCTTGTTTCCCTGAAAAATTGCTTTTAATGTGATGGAATTCCCCATAGTGACACGCTATTTGAGCTTCATAGGATGACAGCTTTTTGCATAAAGGATTGAGGAAGTAGGTTTTCTATACAAAGTAATCTGTAGCATATTTCAGCCTGAATTGAAGGAAGATGTTCTTTGAAAAACAAATGTATAAGTCCAAGGAAAACAAATCATATGCATTTCTTACATCAAGGCATTGTAAACAGAATATGCCATAACCATATGAGGACCAAAATAGGAGCAAAAAAAGTGAGGGCCATCTCCCACTGTTAGACTGGTTGTTGCAAATGAGTTGCACCCGTATAGTATACCCAGATTCTTTGCTTTTTGATCACCCAGTTTTTGAAACTGTACTGTGGATGTGTCTCCCTACCTAAGTCACACTCCTAGCAATCTCAAGGTAAATTGGACTGTGCATGTTTACTGCAAGTATCTGCCTTTTAAGATGAGACAGCTGGGACACAGCTAAGGTAGGGAGCACTGGACTTATTACATGTCAACATGTGTGTACACACGTGTGGTTGGTATAGGCTGCTTGTGAAAGAATACAGTTGTGTGCAGCCTGGTGCCTGCATATAGGTAACCTGCCTGTGACAGTTTTAAATTGAAATTTGACCTGTCAAAAGTTGTCTTTTGAAAGGCCTAAACTTTTCTTTTAAATATGATTATATAAACTAATGTGAAACATACATGAAAACGATTTTCATTGCATTGGGTATCATTGGGCTCCACAGTTTATTAAATGCTAAAGTAGTATTGGTAGCGGCTAGACAAGAATATGTCTTATACTCTTTTGTATTGTAATTTAAAATCCTCTTTAATGGTGAGGTCAGAATTTAAAATAATGGGTGCCAGTGAATGGCAATTACTAGCCCACACCACCTCCCCTTAATAAGCACTGGACTGCTCTATTTCACTACCTGAGGAGAGCTTGGTGCTACAATGAGTTCTGAGTTTCCAGTAGGGGGAAATTGTGAACCTATTATTTGTACAGGCCTTACAGAATTAATAACTCAGTTTCTTACAGAAGTCATTTGTGGTGGGGCATTAGCTAGTTGGCATGAGTAAAGTTTACTCATGTGATGGCATGGAAGGAGTGGACTTCCTCATGCCTGAGAGAGTAAAATACTGGTGATAGCTATGAAAAGGATTGCAAATTATGAGATCATCAAATATTTTTAAATTAACTAAATTGACAATTTTAAGACTTAATTGAAGAATTAATTTCTCCAAACCATAAAGTATTCCTGTTTGCTGAGAAAAATAATTTAAAAAATCTCAGTTAGAAATCGTGTATTAATTGAGGAGGGGTGTCTTCCCACCACCTTAATAAACACACTACTATGAGCCTCTCTTTTCATCCTCTTTTAGCTATGGCACAAACAACAGACAATATAAGAAGTCCTAGCTTTCGTAACAGAACGTTTCATTTCTACAAAGAACACAGAAGCGCTTATTATGCCTTGCATTCTATGCTGTATTATAAGCAGTCACACCAAACTTAATTAAAACTACAAAATCCATGAACTCTTGGGATAAAGAACTTCACAGTCGATCCAATCCACGACCACATTTCCCCATCATAGTGGTCTTTTCCTGTTGGTTCCGCCTCTTTCTTCATGCGACAGTCTGCTGATTATGTAACTTTTATTCCTGTTTGGTTGAATCATTCCCTGTAAATGAGAAAACATTTTGTTAAGAGCATCCCTCACTGTACGATAACAAATATGTGGAAATACATGACTAGATAATTGTGTAAGTAAATCATGCTTCAGGAAATTTCGCATATGTCATAATCTAAAGGTATACAAACATAAAAATATTACTTACATCCATTTTGTTTGTTCATTTCAAAAGCGGTGGAAACAATCAGTCGGTCCCCGACCCTGGAGGGATAATCCTCACCTCTGTGTCCTTAATCGATTTGAAACATACAATTATGAAAGCCAGGAAGTTTTATATTCTATGTCATGACTGGAGGCGTGGATTATGCTAGTTCAAAGCTTATCCACCACCAGTGTTGCCACATTGTTGAGTGGCATAAAATAGAAACACTTGAACATAGAGTCCGATAAACAGTCCACCGTCTTCATGATATCTTCCAAAAGCACCCCCAGGAGGAAAGCCTTAGAGGCCACAATTCCTGTGGTAGAATGGAAGCCAAACATTTTTGTATCTATACCTGCATCTTGAATGGCCCACCTAAACCATTGTGCAATGGTAGTAGAAGACACAGCTCAATGTGGTTTGTTGAGAGCTATGCGGAGCTGTCGCTCTCCCAGGGGACCAAGATCCTCCATTATCATTTCATAAGCTTTAGTGCATCTCACTACACACAATTTGGGAGATTTTGGGAAAGCTGGATATTATCCCACCATGGAGTTGGTCTTTGTCCTTCTAGAAATATGGAACGTAACACCTTCTGGAGTGAGCACCCGACTGGTGATGTCTGGAGCTCTGACGTCTGATACTGATCTACAAGAAATTAGACGTAGGAGGGAGGTCAACTTGGCTGACAATTGTTTCCTAGAAAGATAGCTATTTCAAGGCAAAAAAAAAATAACATTAACATCCCATAAGGCAGAGTACCTCAGCTCAGGGAGGAGAGAAAAACAAATACATCTGAGAAGTTTTCAGACAAAAGGATGCTTTCCGACCAGGAGGCTCTCAATCGGAGAATGTCCTGCTGATACTGCTGATTGGAAGGTATTCACTGTTCTGTAGGCCAAACCCGCTGTTGCCGAGGAGGCTAGAAAATTTAGGATATTGTCTTTGTCAACACCAACTCATCCGTCTGGAATAAGACGATCGATATCTTTTAATCGTGTTATCTGCCCTTGCCTCTGAGAGTAGGTCTGCATCCTGAAGTGAAAGTCCTGGGATATGCCATGATCCCCAGTAATCCTCCATGCCATAAGCTGCAGCAAACCCTCCAGGACCAGATGGAGGAGATTCGCTGAGAGTCTTTCAGGGGAGTCAGGAACATGGGTAGGCAGATTGGAGAATCTCAAGAACATTCCATCAGAACTGGAAACCAAATTTGAGACCACCAGAAATGGATTACTACCACCACAGTTTCCTGTTTCCTCCTTACATGTGTGGAGAGTCCCATGATCATGGAGAATAGTGGGAAAGCGTATCCCTTCTCCATCTTCAAGTTCAGTTGGATGGCATCCGTCTTTAATGCCAGGGGGTCCGTTTTCCATCTGAAGTATTTTTCACCTAGTGGTTTAGCCAGGATGCAAACAGGTCCACTGATAAGGTATCCCATCTGGATTCCAACACCTGGAACACAGACTGGTCCAGTTTCTAAAGCCTGGGGTCCTAGAGGTATCTAGGATGCCAATCCGCCACTTAATTGTCCAAGCCTGGGGGGGTGCTCTGCCCTGACCGTGATTTGATTCTCGAGGTAGTATTCCCGAAAGCTCCCAGCCAGGTCCCATAAAGGTTTGGATTTTGTCCCCCACAGATGATTGATATACCTAAGTGCCACTGCATTGTCTATCTTGAAGAGGACACATTATTGCATTTTCTCTGTTGTCCATTATCTGACGTGAATGATCCAGCCATTAGTTCTTGGCAATTGAAGTGTAGCGCGCACTTTTATTCTGACCATTTGTATCCAGTGGAGAACTCTCCACAGCATGCTCCCGAACTGACACAGCTGGCATTGAATTGTATTACTAAATCTGTCTGGGATCTGAAAATGGTGCATTTTCCCAAGCCTCTATGTGGGCTAACCTCAAGCACAGTTCCGCTTTTGTGATGCTGTCAGGGTAATACATTCCTCTGCGGAGGTGAGAGATCTTGAGTCTGTAAATGGCCCTGTAATATAGGTACTGGGAAAGATGGCTTGGATGGAAGAAGAGTGGAGTTCTACCACCCTTGCAATATGAACAATGTTACTGGTTCGGCTAGCATGCGTGTCAATTTGTGTCTGATCTTGGTTATCTTCCTGGATGAAAGGCAGAGTATGGATTGAACTGAGCCCATAACAAGACCTAGAAACACCAGGAACTGGGTTGGAGATAAGGACAACTTTTTGTCTTTGATGAGGAACCCCAGAGACTGAAGGAGTTAGACCGTAAGCTGAAGTGGGCTAGCTAATCCTCCTGACTTTGAGTCATGAGCAGGATCTCTTCCAGGTATAAGATTAGGTGAGTATCTCTGGCCCGGAGGAGTTTCACAACCAGTCTGAGCACCTTGGTGAAGCACAACGGGGCCCAGGACAGTCAGAAGGGTAATGGTGTAAATTTGTATGTGGTGTGATGCAATTGAAACTGTAGGAAGTACCTGTGAGGTGGAAAGATTGGGATTGTTAGGTATGTGTCCTTGAGATCAAGCCATGCTAACCAGTCGTTAGGGAGAAGGCGGTCTCTGAGGAGATCAATACTCCCTATTTGAAGTGGTGGAAGACCAACCACACATTGAACTGTTTGAGATTCCTGATGGGTGTTTTCCTGCTGTGACATTTGTCCACCACAAAATTTCTGATAAACCCTATGGGTGGGGGTGCATCTGAACTATCGATCCTTTGCAAGGAGGTCCTAAACTGCTAAGTCCACCAAGGAGGCCTCCTTGCCGGAATAGAGAATAGGTGGTGGGGGCTGAGTTTAAAAGGGGGACGATTCTATCTGGAATCCTTAGTTGGTCTAGGGAACCCACACATCTTACATCAGGGATCCCCAACTGTGCACAAACTGTGCTAGCCTGCCCCATAATTTTCAATTGGAAAAAGGGATCACACTCAATGTGAGAGACACCCTGATGGTTGCTTCCTCTGGGTCCTCCTCTGGAGCCTCTGTGTCCAGAATCTCCAAGTGTTGGATAGACTCCATTGAATTTTTATTGGTCCTGCCACTGTCCACGCTTAGTGGTTTGGCCCCCGGAATATGGCCTGATTTTGTTTGCAGCTGGACGAAAGACCTCTTGTATGACCAGTCCTGATGAAAACACATGGACTGGAAATCTTTTGATTGATGACTTGGCTTGGCTGTGCCCAGAGAATTGATAGTGGCAACACATTTACTTAATTGTTTAATGAAGGGATAGCCGAATAGGCCTCTGTGCACCACAGGACCAGCCTCCGGCATGGACAGAACTCGTAGTTTGGGGTCAATTTTGATGAGTAGGAACTTCCTCCGGTCCGCTGACAGGGTGCAATTGGCACTTCCAATGAAATATATGGCCCTCTGTGCCCAACCTGACAGGGTTTCTGGGAAGATAAGGGATCCAGAGGTCTTGGCATCATCCACCAAACCTAAGATTTTTGTCAGCGGTCCTTCAATATCAAGCAATTTGTCCTGACAAGACTGCCATCAGTGGTCTATGCCCTTTTTGGTGTCTCGGATATATTTGGCGAGGAAGGTCGCCATGCGAGGATCTACCTCTGGGGTACATTACCTGCCAGGAATGAGTAGGGGCACTTACACCTGAGGCAGTTGTGGACCTCTTTATCCATAGAGTTTCTCAACCTCTCTGTCACATATGTGGCAACTTTGTCTGCAGTGGGCCAATTAGAAGACCAGTGATGCAAAAGGTGCTCTAGGTCGAGCATATCCAAGTCTAAACCCTGAGGGTTTTTTTCATTGCCAGACAACTTTGGAGTGGATGTGGGGTATTAGGGTCTGTCCAGTCCGACATCACCTTCTGAGGGAGGGGAGTCATTGCTGTCTGGTAGATTAGAGGTGTGTGATGTTGCCAGATTCAAGACAGCTTTTGGATGCACAGAAGGAGGGGAAGTACCCACAGGTTGGGGGGACAAATATTATGAATCAGAAAGGCCCCCTTTAGGAGATCGAAGGCATCTAAATCGACCCCTGAGTGCACTTCTTTTTTGAAGTCTGGGGCATCTACAGTTGCTCCATAGGCACATGGGTGGATGACACTTTGAATTCTTCCCTATGATCTAGGAGTCATAGGCACTCCACTGCTAGATTAGGATTGTTTGCCCCAGGGGTGCCACAGCCTCAAAGACCACCCTTTGATTGGATGCATCCATGATACCACAGAATTCGTTGTCAATGCAGATGTAGATAAAGGATTCTGAACCAGATATGCTTGGGGGACCTGATAGGCAGAGTAAAGTGTTAAATTTGACACCAACACCCTTTTGTACAGTGAGCCAAGTTTAGATTATTATTCCACCATGTGAGAAAGTAGCCTCTTTCCAGCATGGTTACCCCCACTTTGGCCTGTTTGTGAGTATCTGTCAGTGTGTTTTGCCTGTCTCACTGGGAACCTGCTAGCTAGGACCCCAGTGCTCATAGTTTGCGGCCATATGTGTGTGTTGTGAATAGTGCTTAACTGTGTCACTGAGGCTCTGCTCACCAGAATCTCAGTGCTTATGCTTTTTCTGCTTTTAAATTTGTCACTATAGGCTAGCGACTTCATTTACCAATTTCTATTGGCTCACTGGACCCCCCTTATAAGTCCCTAGTATATAGTACCTAGGTACCTAGGGCATTGGGGGTTCCAGGAGATCCTTATGGGCTGCACCATTTCTTTTGCCCCCCATAAGGAGCTCAGACAAACCCTTCCAGAGGCCTGCCATTGTAGCCTGCGTGAAATAATGCACACACTATTTCACAGCCATTTTCACTGCACTTAAGTAACTTATAAGTCACCTACATGTCTAACCTTCATTTACTGAAGGTTAGGCGCAAAGATACTAAGTGTGAGGGCACCCTTGCACTAGCAAAGGTGCCCCCACATAGTTCAGGGCCCATTCCCAGGATTTTGTGAGTGCAGGGACGTCATTACAAGTGTGCACTACTTATAGGTCAGTACCTATATGTAGCTTCACAATGGTAACTCCGAATATGCTCATGTAAGGTGTCTAAGATCATGGAATTGTCCCCCATTCCAAATCTGGCATTGGGGAGCCAATTCCATGCATAATGGAGGCTCCACCATGAACCCCCAGTACTGCCAAACCAGCTCTCTGAGGTTTGCAATGCACCTACAGCTGCTGCCACCTCACAGACAGGGTTCTGTCCTCCTGGGGTCGCTCCAGTGGCATGGGACCTTCCTTTGTAGTGTTGCACCAACTGCATTTTGCACCTGCTTTGCCCCGTGTCCTGCCTGGGACTCTTGTGGGTGCTGTCTGGTCTTCTAAGCTGAGGGCTCTCTGAAGTGCTGAAAGCCCCTCTTCCTCCTCACGCAGAGTTGAGGCCCCCAGACCCCTCCTGGGTCCATACAGTGCCATTTTGATGCAAAACGCGACTTTGCCGGAACCAAGGCTTGTTGAAAGAATCCAGCACCAAAACTCACTTGCATCCAACATCTCTTCGTGGGACATCCACTGCATCATGCAGGAACCCCCTTACATCTTCCTTGGGTGCATTTCTGCAGTCTTCGTCCAACCGGGGACTCTTCTTATGCACCCTCTTCTGGGTTGGCAGGTGCTCCTATCCTTCCTGGAAGTTCTTCTGACTTCTGGGCTTGGTCTCCTTCCCTTGCAGGTCTTCAGATCCAGGAATCCACCATTTGTTATTTGCAGTCTTGCTTGGTTCTTGCAATAACTCTAATCAAGACTTGTAGTGTCCTAAGGAAAATTGCAGTACTTTACTCCTACTTTTCTGGGCTCTGGGTGGGGTCATTTACTTACCTTTACTGTATTCTTACTGTCCAAGCGATTCTCTACTCACTACAGTTGTCTAGGGGGAAATTTGTGATTTGCATTCCACTTTCTTGGTATATGGTTTGTGTTGCCCCTAGACCTATTTTATCCCATTGCATTCTATAGCATTTCCTATTGTTTGCACTATACTATGTCTAATTACTTACCTTATTTTGGTGTCTAGTGTATATATTGTGTATAATACTTACCTCCAGAAGGAGTATTGACTCTAAGATATTTTTGGCATTCGGTCACCCAAATAAACAATCTTTATTTTTGGTAACACTGAGCATTGTCTTTACTTGTGTACAAGTACTGAGTAACTATAGTGATGTTGCAGGAGATTTGCATGTCTCCTAGTTCAGGCTAAGCTTCTCTGCTATAGCTACCTCTATCAGCCTAAGCTGCTAGAACACTACTACATTTCACTTATAAGGGGTAACTGGACCTGGTGTAAGTTGTAAGTACCCAAGGTACCCACTACAAATCAGACCAGCCTCCTACACACCAGTATTGCTATGACATCCTGGGTGTGGTGTCCTTTTAACACCCTCTAAAGGTGGTCTGTAACCACGCAGTATGCTCACCATGCAGGAGAAATTTCAAGAGCCTCTGGTACAGACCCTGGCATGGGCGGTCTAAGCACACACTGTGCGATTTATGAAAATAGCCTGAGGCTCAATACGGACCCCCTAGATAGCGGTGTCACACTCCAGGCTAACAGGATTTGTAGGAAAAACAGTGGTGTGCAGTCATGTTGCTGTGATCATTATCACTGAAGTGAGTCAGGCATTGTGAGTGGCAAGCACACCAACAAAGGAGCCTTTGAGTAGGTGTGTGGGTACTCCTAGCAGTCGAAAGACCGCAATGCACATCTCTAATAAGCCTCTGACAGGTGCCTGTCCCGCTGAGGCCTTCACCGCATAGAAGCAAGAAACACCTCCATGGTGAGTAACACACCTAGGCAAACAGGAACATACAAATCATCACAGAAATAGTTTAAAACAAGATCTACAAAGCAGGAAAATGTTTTGCAGTGAATACAACATCTAGACAATCTACAAATCCACAAAGCATCATAGAAAAATATAGTAAAACAGAAAAATGCACACTGGCTTTTCCACTTAACCTTCGGCTGCAAGGAGCAGCCAAGAAAGAGGCAAAACTAACAGGAACAGGGCACAATGAAGGGTATTTGTGGTCCCTGATTGGATTAACTTTGAAGTTATCTCAAGTGTTCATGGAATATGTAGTTTTAATAATAATTGTTATGGCTGCTATTCAAGTAAAGTGAAGAAAGTAAGGCATAATCCTTGCCTCCGGTGGTCCTGACATAGAATTCCAAGTAGAAATGTGTGATAAACCCAGGCCTCAAGATAAACCAAATATAAAGCCAAGAAAAGAAAATGCTATATAATTTCCACACAAATTCAGAGACACATCTAGTAAGCAAAAGGCACCAAGACTGCTATAATTTAATGAAGGCATCAGAAGATAATGTTTTAAGGCCAAGAGTGTCTAGAAAACATAAATGGCCTTTGTACAGTCTCAGTTTGTTGTTGATCCGGGACTAATCATGATTTCAGGCTAACTGTAATGGAATAGTGATAATATTTGTACCACAAGGTCCTCCTGGACTAAATTTCATTGCAAAAAAAAAAAAATGTGGGGGATAGATCTGGTTTTCTTTCCAGCTAAGGAAGGTCCCTCAACCAGCACTTAGTTCCAGCACTCTAGAGTTGAAAGAAAAATAACTACAGGCCAGTATGAAATATTTAGCTTTCATAAACCCTGCAATTTTGTAAATCACAGGATTTGTGACCACTAAATGGCTTATTGACACATACTAAATCCATTTAGCAATTTATTAATAGTGTATTTAGAAATGCACTAAAATATTGTTTTAGATGGGGTGTGTTTACTTCGTTCCTCCCAAATGCTGATTTATAGAATAATCTTTCTGAACATGAAAATGTTTGGTTGTGCGTTGGCAGTGGTCGGGGGACCACTGCTAACTCTTAAAGAAATGTTTTTTAAAAAGTACATTGTCATTAAATGCGGGAAATACAATGCTTGAGTTACTATTTTTTTTTTATTGGAATGCTTCTGTTTTCTCTTCAACAAAAGGAGGTTTTAATAGTTCTGATGTCTTCATCATAAATTTATATGTTCTTCTTCTCTTCCACTCAGAACTTTCAGAGCTTCCATCCACCGGCGCCCTCTGCAAAAGGATACACCAGGTAAGTGACTGTTTACTTGAATTGTCCACCTTCTGGTGATCTTAGTTTTATTGTGTCATTTTACATCACCTATAAACTGGTAAGGTTAATATTCGTTGAAAATAAAGTTTCCACCAATAAAAAGACCCTTCAACCTATCAGCCCAACATGTAGCTTTCCTTTATATTGAATAAAGAAGAAGGTCCAAGGAAAATTCAGCCCAAACAAAACAAAAAAGAAAAAGGAATCAAGGAAATCTTAGGGAGCAATTATCTTTCTTTATTGTCTGTGCACATTAGCTTTCTATGTTGTCAAATCCCGCTGATCATCCCCCTTCCCTCCCATATTCAGGAAACTTGTACACACCTAACATGGCCATGCTCCTCCATGGGAGTGACTGGAGGTAAGACTCTGCAGGTGTCTCCTCAGCTTCTCCGGTCTTTCTTCTATGGGATCCCTTTCTTCGGTTTGTGGAGGTGTCTCCATTGCACACCTGGGATCCTTGTTGAATGCAGGTCTTCTCAAAGGCTCTACGATGCATCTTTTGAGTAGATGGGATGTGCTGCCACTCGCTCTCCTTCCGGGTTCCTCCTCCATGCTACAGGGTTCCACATCTTGCTCATTAAACCCAAGAAGGCTCACAAATGTTTTAGTCTCTCTTCAGCATGCCTGACTTCTGGTTTGCTCACCTTGGAGCCATCAGCTCTGCAACACAAGAAGAACGCAGGATGTATCATACTCGGCCTCGGGGAAGTGTTTTGGCAAGTTCACATCTCCTGTATCGTGACATACGTTTTTTGTGAGATACATACCTGTTTCCTTTAAATAAAAGGGTCTGCATTACAAAAAAAATAAAAAATCCTTTATTAAAATGAGATCATAGAGATACAGATTAGCTGACCCCCCAGTAAGCCACCATCCCTGTAATGGCATCCAATCGTAGAGAGTCCGAATTTGTGACCTACCTCATGAATATTGATGAGGTAGCCTAACAGGATCCTGGCTCACATTTGTATCAGAAAAACTAACTCTCTAGGTAAGGTAAGGCAAGACATTTTTTTTTTTAGAAAACAAATACATTTTCTTGCCTTCCCTCACCTAGAGAGTTGGTTCTTCTGATACAGATGTGAGCCAGGCTCCTGTTAGTGCATGTATATAACTTTATGGGAGGATGAGCCTTGTCCCTTACCATTCATCTCAACTTCCTCTTAGAAATATATTTGATGAGGTAGGTCAGATGGTGAACAACTATATTTATGAATTTTGTGAATTTACCTAATAATACATAAGTGTCAGAATCTCATCTTGATTTTCATGGGAGCAAGAGGTGGACACGATGCTGTCTCCCAATTTCACCCTTGACCAAGGCAACCCAACAATAGTCAAAACTAACCAAGGAGGATGGGGGCAAGTGGAATGGAAGAGAAAAGAAACAAGAGTTCCACGGAGTCAGTGTTGTGGTGCTAGTGTCTACCGCGGGCTACTCAAGACTGCTCCTAATAGAAAATAAAGAAAAGAGGGAGTCAGTGATGTCACCTTCTTTGGTCAGTGTTCATGTACATATACTTTTCTATGTGAAACAAAATACCTGAACAATTCCCCTCTCGATTTATCAGTGGAAAAAGATAAAATGCAGCTAACATGAGAGTTTGTGTCTTTCTATGGGGAAAAAGAGAGAGAGTACATGTATATATGATAAGGAGCATTAGGTGGGATTAGAACATGTACTTTTCATACTAAAACATACCTCAGGTTTTACTACTCCTTTTGTAGAAAAGCTGCAAAAATAATGACTAGCAGTTTAGACGGAAAGAAAAGAAAAGAGAGAACATACATTCCTACATGTATTTCATTTCTAGTCATAAGTGAAAAAGCAATTTTTGAAAAGTGCACAGCTATGAAAACAATGTGTGACTTATTTCAATCCATGGAGACCATCATATTCATAGTATCTTTGTCCTTTTAGGTAAGCCATCAGACACTAGGGTTCATAATACAGAGTCCACAGACAAGATGCAAGTTCAGATAAGTATAGTTCTGTTTTCGCTTTTTACACATATGAGCAAACAGAGCGCAGTACTCTCAGCTTGGTATCAGCAGAGTGTTGATGATATAATGGGTTTATTCTTTTGCTTTGAGTATATCCTAGAATGAAAAGCAGGAGCAACCAAGAGAGGAATCCGATGAAGTGGATGAAAGAATTCACAGTGTGAGCAGAACTCAACGAGAAGCCGCTGAGAACATTGTAGCAGCGTGCAAGGCACCCAGAAGCAAGGAAAGTGAAACAGATGGCAGGGGACTGCAGGGAGGGAACAACTAGAATGCCAAGCACCTTCCTGTCTCCCTATGACCTTTTTATACTGGACATGCTTCACTCCTGCTGCATCCGGAGAACGGATTGTTGCAAGCATGACAATAAGTCAATTTTCAAATTTTCACACTGGTCGCAGAAATATTAGTTGTAAGTTCTGACAAGCTTTTTGGAAACTGTTATACTTCTTGCACTAAGTCTCAATGTTTTCCTGATGTTAAGAAAGTTCATTCTGGTTATGACTGCAGTCCACCGTCCTCCCAGTAGGCTTCTTGGTACTAGGTCTATTTTCAGCCACAGGTCATGCAAGGTCCAGTACTCTGTGGTCAGCTAAGAGTTATTGTTGAAGTTGTAAGTCATTCTGCATTTTTGACCATGGAGCAGGCAAAGAGTAGTTGAGCCAATTGATCATTCGAGATCAGTTTCTGTTCCTAGGGACACAAAGTAGTCCAGAGTTTTTGATTTGTTTTCATCCAAGGGGGCTATTTTAATCTGATGATTTTGTCTTCTCAGGCCAAGGAACGTTCTGAGAAAGAAGTGTGAGACTGCAGCCGTACCCTGTGTACTAAACAGTGATGGAGAACTTCCTACACCCAATCATGCCTATTGTCTCACCCTATCCCTACCACGTTTTGCAGTGCTTTCTTATTTTTACTCCACAAAAATGCAGAAAAGCCCTAAATACAAGATGGATATACCCTTCTTCTATGAGGAGGACTTCTGGCTCTCTTCTATCCACTTCGCTATACAAATGAGGATCCCCCACTCCCATCAGGATCAACCAATGTTTTCCCTACTGTTGAGGTTGGAGCCAGAGATCTAAGATGGCCCTCCCAATTGGCATCACCAACTCGAAAAGAGAAGTGATGTGGTTGTCATTTGTTCTGGCAGATGACTGGCTAGTTGTTAACAACACCCCAGCCTTCCTGGGTCCAGAGAACTAGCTATTGCCTCTGGGGAAAAGGTTGTGAGTTCCTATCCAGAAATGTATATGAATACCCTGCAGTGGAGCATATTGCTCTGAAGCATATTTGTTCTGAAGCAGTCTAAACTAACAAAGGTTAGAGCATTTTAACGAATACCACACATAAACAGGTATTTTTTTTAGATATGAATAAATTCAAATCAAGCAAATTTAATATATATTAGAGGTAATTTCTTTTTAAAACACAGTTATTCAACTTCAATAAAAACTGTAGTTTTTTTATAGGTTTATACCCCCGTTTTGATAATAATTTCTAACTATTTTCTAATGCTTTCAGAATTCTAGTAATATTCTCTTGAACCTGGATTTGTAACATATTTCCCGTATTATCCAAATCTATAAACATTTTCTCAAAAGGAAATATGCACACGTGTAGCATAAAAACCCTTTAAAGATTCAGCACGGCTCGTGCATGCATGTTAAAAAAGAATCACTTAGCTTTTCATGCATCATATATCACTAGCAAACCAAAAGTTACCCAATTACATAAATATGAATGCATACTTTATTTACTCGGACTATTTTAAGAGACAAAAAAGTCGAGGCACAATACCGCTGAGACAGAGATACACGACGTACTCAATGAGAACTGATTTCATGTAATTATTACATATACTCATCGGTTTTAATCATATTTTTCAATGAAAGCATTCCAAATCAAATTATGGCTACATTAATTCTGAGGCACTGGACAAGAAGCTATAAGCCCGTTGCCCATGGAGAGACAATGAATATAAATAAACTAAAGGCATACGAGAGATTAAACTATAGAAGCAAATACTTTTATAAAAACGTTTGTTCTTCCCCTTTCCTACATTGAGTAAACTATTTTTATTAACCCCACCAATTTTGTATGTTTTCCCACCTATTTCTCATACTTTTGAAAATTGATTCAATTATATGCGTGGAAGCAGTACATGTACTCCCATTTGCAGCACTGAAAATGCTTGCAGGTATTGCTGGTTATAATCAGCTTTAACCATTATTTCTAATGCAGAGCAGAGCACATGTGTTTACAAAAACAAATCTATTATACGGCCATCGAACATAACTGCATTGGAAAAACATCACATTTTGTCAATCAGTGAACTAATTTTTTCTTGAATATTAAAACGTATGCAAATATCACAGATAATCAGTACAAGTGAGAATATTGAGAGTTCACAAAATCATAAGAAATGCACTTATGCAAGGTTCGGTTTAGGTTTGCAGATGATTCCTAACTTTTTGGGAAATTCTCGAAGAATTCCATAAATAGTCCAGGTAATCTGTGTCAAAGTGTTACTCAAGTGCTCATAGGCGTCAATGTATTTGTCTAATGAATCGAACACATGTATAATCCAATACTTCACACTGACGTGTCGTACTTTATTTTGTCTCTTTCTGCTGGGGAAATATATGTCCTATTAGTGCAATTCCCTTGCATGAAAACCCAACACGTTTGCGATCATTTCGCAATCCACTTTGAGACTTGTCGACTTCTGCCACTGATTGGAGTAAATCTCTGACTGCAGGCTAGGAAACTAATTGCCAAATGTTTTTGAGAACCAGTGCACTTTGTCGTTCATAGGTGTACACCATCTTTTGGGGATGTCCCCAGTATAGAACGGCGATACAGGTGCCCCGTTGAGCAGACTGACTCACATGGAAAACCCTAGGATAGGAGCAATATTTTCATGTCAGCAAACATTTGATCAGTGGAAATTATGTGACTTGGTAAAGTGAACATGCAGTCATAATTGTAATTATCTTTTTTACTTAAATGTGCATAGATATATTAGTGAACTTTGTGCTTTTAGATCCCCTGAGACAAGCTTAGACTATAGCAAACTATTCGTTTAAAGCCCTTTACATTAGTAGGGGACCATTTATATCAAATTTATAATACTATAACACCTGAAACAAATTAGGTTATTTTGAAAGTCAACTTTTATGTGTCTGTTTGCAATGTAGGTTTCCTTTGCTTAACTGATGAAAATAAGTGTTGAAGGGTATTGGACATTTACTAGGAACTTTCCTAAAATGGCAGCAGCTTTAATAAAAGGCCATGCTGCACTGGAATAACGTTTGGTTCAGTGAATATTCGTGTTCCGGAACGTTGCAGTGGACAGTCACTGTCGTAAAAATAAAACTGCTGAGTCAGAGACGTGGACCAAAGCTGAGGTAAGAAGAGCGTGAGTGTTGCAAGAATACCTTGAATTTATTTTATTTATTAAAACTGTAGTCTACAAATGTGTCAGATTTCTTTGAATTGATCCTAAAACTGAAACCGAAATAGGTGACTGTTGGATTTTGTTACTGAATTTGAAAGACACATTAGGGGCCTGATTCACAAAGTTACATTTACATGCTTCTGTAATTTTACTCTATTTCAATGTTAACAAAAAAGCATTTTAATAATACCTTTACAAATGCGGAAACTCCCAGTCGGAATTGAGAACGTCCGCACATAAAAAAAGGTACGCCTGTCCCTATTTATTATGTGCGGAGTTCTCCGCCCTGAAAATGGAGTCTCCGCACTCGGAAATTTACTATCAAAATGCTTTTTGTTATTACTGAAATCACTTAAACTTACACCAAACTTTAAGTTTTCTTTTGTTCATCAGCCCCTAGTTTTTTTTATTAAATACAACATGTAAATGCAAAAACCCCATCTGTTTGAGTGAAACATATTTAATTTTCTTTCGATCTGTGGATTCCATGAAGTAGAACCAGTTACATTTTGTGAGTAATTCTAAAGTACTTTTGAAAAATCCATTTTTCAACCAGGTACTAGCCACATTTAGAAATCATAAATATGACTATTAAACACCTAGGTGCCCACGAGTGTAAAGCTCAAACAATAGCGGAGTGGATATTAATACCTTGTCTTTTATGCATTACTGAGCAGTAGCTCTAATAATTGTAAGATCAGTTATTAGATGTCTCAATGGGATTCAACATAAAAACATCTGAAGGGTGCACTTCCGAGACCTAACCCTGTGACACACTCATGTCACTAGTGGTCTAACATATTTAACATTTTGCATCCTTTGGTACTCGCTACTGAAATTCAGTACCTTTTCACAATTTTAATAACATGAATTTTCATGAGTGATAGAAATGAGGTCATGGCTCGAATTTCATAAGGGCTCTCTTGTTTTTGTTCTTGTTTTTTCTAATCTTACTTACCTCAAACAATAATATTCGTTAGTAATTAAATGTACCTATGCATATTATACTCTAATTTGTTATGTCTCAGATTTATTACAACATGAAGTTACAAAAAAGTTTGGTTACAGGAGGTCAGATGAGATGGTGACATTGTCTCCATGCTATCCAAGAAAAGCTTTGATGGTGGCGTATCAATGCTACCTGAAAAAAGCATCTCTAAAGTGTACATTGTTGCCTGAAGGCAAGATTACCGATCTAGTGTAGGAAACTGAATTGCTAGGCTGTGGAAGACAAAGAGGACACAGCCTTTTTGCCAAATGTGGCTAAGCTCCCTTAAAGTCAAAACAATCTGCCTCTTCTTAGGTAATTGTAAGATTTGGGGGGTTTAGTTGGGCAGGAAGTGAGTTCTGAACACGTAAGTAGGTCGACAATTTCTCCTTGCTGGGAACCGAACACCCCATTTTATTACCTGACTCCCTCAGGGCAGCATAGCAGAGCGGTTTAAGGCCTACTCGGGGGAGGTGGAGGGAGCTAATGGTCACCATTTGTGGGGACACCAAAATAACAGTCAATATTGATTGTCCAGTCAGTGCTTTATGTTTGAAAGATGAACACTACATTTATTACAGACACTTCTATGAAGCCTGTGCTTTAATTTGCGCACACACACCCACCCACACACATATGTGTATATACAGGCAGATTGAAATACCTTTGGTGAGATTCTGAAATCACATTTCACCCTACTGGATCATGATCTCTAAAATCATAGTAACCCCCCCCCCACCTATACCCGACAGAACATCACAATGTTAGAAGTATCACTTTATATAAAGAAGGCTTGTTGGCTTCGTCACAAGTCATCAAATTAGTATATAAGTCAAACCTATTGGCTTTGTTAAGGGATCGCCACATCCAAAATATAAGGCAAGCATTTTGGCATTATCAAGGGATCACTTCATTAAAAAGCCCATTAACCACATATTAAGAATTACCATTATGTCATTGAAATCAATAACCATATTTGAATGTAATTGTTAATTTTAATATTGCATTGCAATGTTTATCAGAAACCACTGTCAGCAACGTATTATCAATAAAGCATTTAAAATAAACATAATATGTGTCTGTGTCTTTTTTTAAACAACTTTTGGTTGTATACCATGCAGCCATAGAAACAACCCCTAGACTTCCCTGCGCTCCCAGGCTGTAGAGCAAATGTTCCATATTAGGAGTGATTGTAAATGAAGGAAACATATCCCCAGGTGCGGTTTCATAAAACCTGGGTGTAAGAAATTGGCTGGCTGGTTGAGGGGGTTGAAACCATACTCAGACAGCATCCTTATTTCTTGTCAGGGTGAAACTTTGGCAGACCTCAAATTAACTTATGTCCAACCCTCTGGTAGCTTATCACAAAAGCAATCATGCTTAAAATAGAAGCAATGTGTAAAGCAGTGGTTCCCAACCTTTTGACTTCTGTGGACCCCCATTTTATCAATACTGGAGCCCGGGGACCCCCACTGAATCATTATTGGAATCCGGGGACCCACACTGAGTCATTACTGATAGTTGGAACCTAATATTGTTACATTTTCGGAGCAGTCACGGACCCCCTGAGGAGTCTTCGCAGACCCCCAGGGGTCCCCGGCCCACAGGTTGGGAACCACTGGTGTAAAGTATTTATGCAGCATTTTAAACAGTTATAAAGTAAAACCATAACACAACACAAGACACATCCCATATCAGTTTAGAAAAAGAGTCAAGTTTAATAAATTATTTGACACCAAAACAACATAAATTCCATCAGTAGAACCGGAGATATACAATTTCAAATATTTAAGCTAGGCATAGCACCTAATAGCAAAAAGTGCCACTTGCAGTTATCTGGTTATGCGAGGCTGGGTGAAACTTACAAGCTCTGGCTGACTGCAAGGGAGCACAGGGCGGATACAGGACAAGGTTAGTCCTGCTGGAAAAGTAACATTCAGAAGTCTAGTGTGAAGAGTTCCATTCACCTTGGAGATGACAGCTAGGAGCTGGGAGAGCGTATCAGGTGGTTGTCGATGTAACCAGAACAGCAGGTTGGGCATCATGGATGGTCATCACAGTAATGTGAAGATCCTTTCAGATGTCGTGGATGGTTGTTACTGGAGATTTGTGTTGACAATCAACGTGGGCTGCCGATGCTGTTGATTGAAGTGTAAATACTTTGTTGCCTGGGGTTTCTGGTGTTCAATCTGGAAAAACGACTGGAGTTCACAGGAGCTTCATGTTGGTGGACAGGCAGCAAGATCTTGACACAAACAGGCTAGTTGGCAGTCAGAAAGAGCCCAAAACTTTAGGATTTCTCCTTTTCTTAGAGAGGGAGCTCAAATGAAGCCACGTCAAGAGTCCAGGACCTGAGGGACACCTCTTGGGGATGATGAACTCACTCCAGCAGAGGCCAGCAGGGCTCAGGCTGGCCCAGTTGCAAGTCCAGGCAAAAGATAAGCTACCCATATGCAGGGAGGCCTCTGGAGCTTGTCAAGTTGATGTAGCTTAGAATAGGAGGTCAATCAGCTGTTACTCAGAGTCACTTCAGCCTGGGATGAATGGGTGCAAGTCCTGGCGGGTAGGCAAGGCAGGAGGGTAGCAGTCCTTCTTTTGTAGTACCCACAGAGCCAGAGATGTACATAAGAGTTGGGTCTGAGGGTCCAATATTTATCAATGGTTCAAGCTTTCAAATAGGAGAAGCATCTAGAGGTTTCCACCACCAGAGGTGCTTGGAATTTCTAGCCTCCCTACTCTTGCCCCAGCTTGCCTAGGGTCACAAAAGACTAGTGTCAAACCTTTTGTGAGTGGGATCTGGCAGAATCTTTGTGATATGCAAGTGTGGTAGGTGATAGCTCTGCCCCCAATCAAGTCGGAGTTGGCCCAGCCTGACAAATCCTATTTACCCTTTGTCTGATATCTGGGAGCAATACACAAAGACCGACTGCCAGCTACACCTAGTCATGTGACACAGGGTAAAAGCTGTAGACACCAAATGTTTAGGACAAAAAAAAGCCACATTTCTAACTGTGGCATTTTCTGAATTGTGACTTAAAATCCAATTTTACCATTAAAGTGGCTATAATTCTTAAAACACCAAACTCAAGATATCCATATACTTCCAATTGAAAGGTATCACTTATTAAAGAGAATAAGACAACCCAATGTTATCCCATGGGAGAGGTAAGCCTTCCAGTAGTGAAAAACGAACTTAAGAGTTTTTCACTATCAGGACATGTAAGTGTTAAAGCTTCATGTCCAACTTTTTATGTATATTACACCCTGTGCTATGGGATGTTTAGGTCTTTCTCTAGGGGTGACATATATGTATTAAAAAAGTAAGGCGTAGGCCTGGCAAAAGGGTTATTATGCCAGGTTGAAATGGCAGTTGAAATCTGCACACACAAGCTACAATGGCAGGCCTGAGACCTGTTGATGGGGCTACTTAAGTGGGTTGTACATCAGTGCTGCAGGCCTACTCATTGCATTTAATTCGCAGGCAATGGGTAAAGGCAGTGCCACTTTACTAGGGACTTACAAGTAAATTAAATGTGCCAATTGGGTGTAAGCCAATGTCAGTATGTTTTGGGTGTCTCTGTGAGCACAAGCATTTCCACAGTCTCTAGCAGGGTTAAGGTGCACAGAATCCAAAGGACAGCAAAACAAAGTCAGCTTAAAAAGGGGAGTTGAAGGCATAATGTTGGAGAAAACCACACCAATAATGTCAGGTCTAACACTGGGAGACTTAGGGTTAATTTTTAAAATTACTCTGCGGAGAGCTGCCATACTCTATGCAGCCCCTAAAATATCCACGAGTGGTGCCCCTGCCCATTTGGGTGACTAAGATAGATATTCAAAATGAGCCCTGCAGGACAGTACAGGGCACTCCCTCTTGGGGCAGTAAATAATCTATCTAGGCCATGTCCTTTCTCTGTCTTTATTTTAGCTTTTTGTTGGCAGTGCCCGATCCCACCCACGCTTCCTAACATATTCTTTGGTTGGGGCAACATGGGGGGCCCACTCCTGTGCTGCCACAATCAACTTCCTATACAGCAGGCTCCTTTGACCGTTGGCGAAGGAGGTGGCTGCTAGATTCCCTTCTACTGGTTTCCTTGTTGGAGGCACCCAGTGCTCCCTCACATTTCTCTTTGGATGCTCAGGAATGGGGTCTTTGGGCCCTTACAAGAGTGTCCTGGTCAGTGGATGGGGTCCCTGGGCCTCACTGTTCTTTGGGGCAGGGACCCCATGCACGTCCACACCCTGAACAATCAGTTATTCATGAAACAGTGATCCCAGAGCACTGGCCGACCCCAGCAGTAACTTCTAACAATGTGGCGAGGCCCTGTGTAATTATGTTTCCATGGGGAGTGAAAGGTTTAATCATTTCAATGAGCGTACCTCAGGCCCAATTGGTCAATTTAATTTCAAAGATCATGGGCTAATTTTTCTTCTGATGGTGAAATTTAGAAACCAGGGGCATTTTCAGCAAGTCCCCTGTACTTTAAAGCAGCACACCTTGAAGGGGACTGGTTCACTGGCTCCTTGCAACAGCTTTTCTCCTGGTCTTTGTGGGTCTCTCATCCTCCTGGGCACGGGAGTCCAGATATACCCCAAAGCCATCCTTCAGGGGTATAAGGGAACCAGTCTCACTGGTACTGCTAGAACTGGAAAGACCTTTTGGTCCTTGGGTCAGCTGTGGGCAGAGTCCTTAGTCCATTAGGACATCTCAGGTGGTGTGTTCTTTCAGCTTTCCATTGTGCTGCCAGTGTCTTAAGTCCAGGCGTAGAGTCCAACTCGTTCCCCTGTGTAAGAGTTCCTGAACGGGGGGTCGAATGTTCTAGAAGCCAAGCACCCCTGGCCAATCCTAATGGCACAGCACTGCTCCATCCCTGTCACAACTCTCCTGCACACCATGCTGGACAATTCAAGATGGTGTTGTCAAGTGTTTGCTCTTCACATCTCTGGGGACCTCAGCTCCACCCCTAACTGACATCACTGCCAGGAACTTTTAAACCAAACTTTAAAGGGGAGCACCTTCCTTAGTTCGCTCCAGATGTCTGGCTTCCTCCTTTGTTCAGTTGTCTGCCCCAAACCTGGTACAGTGTGACTGTTAATTAATAGATGCAGATTTTCTTACCCATGCCTTTTTCCTCAGGAGCTGAGTGAAGCACTATTAATTACAAATTTTCTGTGAATAGGCTTTTGATCCCCCTTCTGGGAAGCAGAGTAATTACCTTGGCCAAGCAGGGTGACAAAAGACTTGGAATCTGACCTGATCCTAAGCTGAGCAAGAGAAATCTGACAATGTTGATCGACCCCTAAGGTGTACACTTAGGATCTTGGGACTTGTGTATTCAAACTTGGCACATACAGGTCACCCCAGTTTGAAAACTTATAGGACTTTGGTGGACCAAAGGAAAGAAAATGCACTTTTAGGCAGATAGTCCACTATATATCTATTATACTGTGACACTGCAAATAAACCTGTAAGCCCTACTGACCTATTTAATGAGTACCTATTAATATTATAAGGCTGACCCAGGTCAACATCTAACCTTGCATAGTCCACTTTGCACCAGGCTATCTGTGCACAGATATCGGGCTGCACACAACAGTAGTCCCACACATGCAGCCGGGACAAATGTGCACACAGGTGCGCATATGCGTTCACATGTAAATGGCCAAGGGCCCATTACCTAAGCTGTGTCTCAGTGGCATTATCATATAGTAAATGGAGTGCACATGTTTCATAAACACATATACTTAATTTACCATGTGATTATATACGTAAGACACATGTATTGAGACTCACCCGCAGTGTAAAGTCCAAAACTGGGTGATTAAAAGCAAAATAATGTGGGTATACCAAATGAGCAGAACCCATATACAACACTTATCAATTTTCCGTGAAGTATACCTGGTTTCCCAGGGAGATTGGACGAAAACGCAAGCATATCAAAACAACAACAAAATTTAGAGAGTAAAATGTAATTAATAAAAAAAATGCACAAATATATACAACAATATAGATGGGCCAGGAATTATTTTGAAAACAAAAAATGCAACATAGATAAAAATATATAAAGTCAAAATCAATGTTGGTCATGTTGTGGAACAGACCACGATTAAGGATCTATTTGTGGCTTGGTTGTTTAAAACTGTTGTGGCTCATCCCAGGTATAGACAAAGGAAAATGCTAATTGGTCTTGCAAATTAATTCATTCAAAATATGTCATGGGTAAAAAGGAAAGGATATACATCTATTAGAAGAAAGAAGAAAACTTTTATTGGGTATGAAAAAGTTCATCTATTACAGCAAATAATCACCAATACATTATTAATATACCTATATAACCATATATGATAAAAACATCCATCATAGATATGAACATATTAAAACCACATTCATAAAAAAACAATAAAATAGAAGAACTCATTCAAAAAACTCTACATTATTATGTCGCGTGGGCTCTCATTATTCTAAATGAGACTACTGGATTTCTAGGAAGCAGGATCTATAACGGTGTGGGGGACTGAGTCTGACCCACGTGTAAAGAACTCTGTCACCCTAAATCCGGTTTTTGCTCCGGCTAACTAGCAGTGCCTCATTTCTCCCATGTGGAAGGAATGATTTGGCAGCCGAGCGCATGACATCTTTGGAACTTCTCAGGGAAGTCGTGGTTATTCAGATCCAAACCAACTCTCGTATTTCCAATATGATCTCATATACAAATGACAAAGACAGTATAAGTTTTATATAATGTTTTAATAAAACGACTGTATTTTAGAGATTAAGGCGTGGGGTGCAATAACCAGAACGATACAACACAGTAGGATTGAAATAGTCACCAGGAGAGTAAAACATAAGAACAAAGCTATCATATTGTCTAACAGTTTCTACTCTCCCTCTGCTTGTTCTATTTAAAGCACAGCATGTTAAGCTTCTAGCTTGCCTATTAGAATCACTGTGGAGACATCAGCCCTCATACCTGAGCAAAGACCTGTGATCTTGGTTCAGCATCTGCAACGAGGCTGTCAGCGTCTAGTTGTGGTTCCCTGGTCGGAATCTCCCTCTTGCATGTATTGGGACAAGGAAGTGATTTTATAACTAGCATGTCATCGTGATCACAAAATGTCCCTACGCAGGAATGGCAAGTCTAAACTCCTACCATGTCTATCGGCAATGTACCAGACTGTATCCTTGACTGAAGCACAGAGTAAATATGTTATGGAGAACTCCAGTGCTGAAGTAGGCAAAATAGTGTGATATGAAATAAAAAACAACACCGTAGAACTGGCTATTTGAAAAATAACAGTACGAAGCCTAATAAAAAGCATGTAGAGCAAAGTGCACAGAGGCTCTAAGCTGTCAGCAAATGAATAAAATATATTCAGGGCAAAGTGCACAAAGGCCTAAAGCCTGAAGCTAAAGCGTAATGAATACGGAAAACTAACCAGACTACAATTACGCCAGGTGATAGCTCCCTTCAAGAATGATCCCAGGCCCTTCCATACCAAGAGGTCTGAGGCCATTTGTAACCACAGAAAAGCAGGACGATATTGCACGAAACCCTTGGGCCTTAGGAGAGGTAATAAAAAACGAGTTCTAAACGGTGCATAAAAAACACAAAACAATGTAAAATGGAGCAAGGTCTGATGGGACACCCGGTTGCAGGGGCAAAGTCTAATACATTTGTCCCCATACTGACCTAGCGGGAAACACAAATTACTTCTAATGCTTCCCAGGCGGAATCGAGTTATGAGAGACCTTTCCCTCACATCCTTTATTTCTAAAAGATAGCGCTCAGGGCCCACCCCCATCTTTAACATGATGTAGTCCCTGATTGATTTTTTCCCTAAAGCCTTCCCCTCCCTTTTGGAGGCCTGTATTCTCAGAAAAGTGTCCTTAACCCATTTCTTGTCATGGCTGGTCAGACCCTCGGGATAATCAAACAATTCAGGCCGCCCCAGGTCATGAGCTATCTTCCTTATGTGCATCAGCCAGGGAATATTCTTTGCATTGTCGCAAGCCAAACAATCCTTTAGGATTTCCCTATTAAGAGTAGCATGTTCGTTACTCCAGATTGAGATCCATAGCAGAAGGGGAGCCAACTGGATAGTATCCTGCACAAACTCAAGCTCCAGTTCCAGGTGAAGGCAAAAACCAGGGATGTTTTGTCCAACTCCCAGGAGCCTTCTACAAAAGCGATTTTCTTCCACCGTAAGAGCTCGAGTATCCCTATACCCCCAAAGTGCCGTGCCATACAGAAGGACAGGAAGGCATTTCCGCCTATAGATTTCAAGCAGGGGCTTGATAGGTCTACTACCTACCCTTACAGCAAAGTCAAAAGCCGTACCAACTGTTGCATGGAAAAGCACAACCCTTCTGGCAATACAGGGTTTCCAGGATCCTTTCTCATCAAAAATGACCCCTAAGTATGGGAACTCATGGACCCTGCTAATAACTTGATCCTCCACCCTAAGCTCCCCCACCCTGCTCAGGGGTCTTCCACAAACCATAAAATGTGATTTCTTAAAATTGACCCCTAAACCCAAAGCTGACATAAAAGTAACATAAGCTCTAACTATTTCCCAGAGACCATTCATCGTGCGGGCCATGAGGACTGCGTCATCCGCGTACGTCAGCACAGGGATATCAATACCCTTCACCTTTGGGACATCCCTACAGTGTTTCATCAAAAAATCAGACAGTCCATTTGTATATAGAAGGAACAAAGTAGGAGCCAGGACACACCCCAGACGCACACCTCTTGAAAGTTTAAAAGCCTCTGAGCATTCCCCATTAGGCCCTACCCTTACATTTGCAACTGTCCCAGAGTGGAGATATCGGAGCAGCTCTACAATATTAGGATCCAGACCTAAATGATTTAGCCTCTCCCATAAAATAGACCGGTTCACTTTATCAAAGGCACAACTAAGGTCCATAAAAGCAAGATAAAGGGTACCTTTCCTGGCCTGCGTGTATTTACCAATCATCATCAGTAAGTTAAGACATTGTTCTCGCGTACCGAGGCCTTCCCTAAAACCATACTGTTCCTGGCTTAAGATGTCATTTCCTATCATCCAGGCCTCCAGACGCCTTAGAATGATCTGTCCCAGAATCTTCGCAGAAGAGTCCAGGAGGGATATAGGGCGATAAGACTTAGGGTCATTACGATCGCCCTTTTTAAACACTGGGACAATACATGCCAGTCTCCAAGAGGCAGGAATGCCCACAGTAACTGCTGCATTGAGAACATTTAGGAGAATAGGTTCCCATAGCTGGGGGTTAGCTTTATATAAGTCCATAGGGATTGAGTCCGGGCCCGGAGCTTTATTGCTCGCGCTACTCTGTAATGCATCAATAACCTCCTGGAGCGAAAACCTGATTGCTAGGTTAGGGGCCACATCATATACGTTCTCCCGGATATTTCTTAATGGAATACCCTCAAAGATTTTACAAAAATGAATTACCCAGGCCTCCGGGGCGATGTTACAGCCAAGGCCCTCAGATGTTTCTGTTTCAAAGGAACCTCTATTTACCACCTTCCAAAACAGGCCAGGGTCCTTCAGAGCAGTGGCACACTCTAATTCTTCCCAGGCTTTATCTTTATGTTTTAGCTTACTATCCCTCAGGGCCCTTTTATACCTCATTCTAGCTTCTTTTACAAGGGCCCAATCTCTAGGGTGATTCTTGGTAACCATCTTTAGGTTTGCCTTTGCATCATAGCAGGCCTTGTCATACCAGCCACATTTACGTTTACTGGGGTGGCTGCCTACTGATAGAAGGCAGTCTCTGACTGCTGCATTTACCACTGTTACAGCATCCAAAACAGTCTTAGGATTCGGAGCCTCTATCAGGAGTATTTCCATAAATAGATGTAAATTTTCCCCCACCACCCTTCCTACAACTTTTTGGGGGTCCACTTGCTTCCACCCAAGCCGCCTCCCCTGGTCCTTTATCACCACTGCTACAGGCCTACCTCGTCCTAATTTGCGTAGGGCCCCAGGGAGTTTAAAGGACACTATAAGGGGATTATGATCGCTAAAGCACTCCCCTAGCACTTCACCCCCAGTCACTAAGTCTCTGATAGGGGGAGACATAAAAATGTAATCAATGGTGGATCCAGACCCTCTTCCCACATAAGTTGGAAGTTGGTGGGTACCTACTGCTTCTATGTCATAAAAATTCTGAAAGCCCATCTTCCTGAGTTCCTTTATTAGCTCCCTACCTCTCGAGTCCTGCAGACCATACGCTGAGTAGTCCTCGCAGTCACGAATAAAGGGATTAACCACAGTGCTGAACCTGCCCAGCTTGGCATTAAAATCTCCAGAGACGATAGCACAAAATTCCAGCCCCACCTTCTCCATTCTGTATTTCAGAACCTGAAGAACGGAGAACAGAGCCCCAATTTGGCACCCCCTTCCCACACAGCGTTCTAGAAGTTAACCAATAAAATATTAAAATTATTGGAGAAGATTACCCATACCAACAATATACCTTGGTGGTTGCAGTTAATTTGAAAGGCACCCACTATCTTGGAGAGGCGAATTAGGGTAACCAGGCCACCTTTCGAGTGGCCACCAAGAGACTGCACAGCTGGAACTGCATATCTATCATACCCATCCCACACAGACAGCCCCTCCGACCAGGTTTCCTGAAGCATGATAATATCATAGTTAGTCACACACCCAACCCATGCTTGATCGGATAACTTAGCATCATAACCCGCAATATTCCATGAGATAAGATTACATTGGGGAGGAACCTCTTCCTGTACAGCCAATGCATTGGCGCATTGTCATTCCACCCCATTCAAGGATAAATTGCTATTGGTAGCAGTTCTTCTCCTAGTCGCCTGCAGGTTATTCTGACCCTGGGGGGGATTCTTGCCATAACCAAGAGACACCCCAGTACTCAATCGCATGTGGCTGTAAAAAAAGCCCAGAGGGACCATACTCATTGAGCCTGCTCTGAGGACAGCAGAGCGATAGGTAGAAAGGAGCCTTTGGGTCAGAGCAGGATATCTAACATTTATAATGATACAGTCTTCTTTCCCCACCTTATTTTTGGGTCCGACCCAGCCAATTCTTCTAGCAAACAGAATGTCCTTAAAGTCCTTACATGAAAAGTCACAGTTGTTACTCAGCCAGTGGCCCACCTTATTTATGAGTTGGTTCGTAGACTCAATTGCCCCAGGAGCAAAGACAGGCACATTTGTCAACACTATCACGTAGGGGGCACATGCTGGGGGGAGATCCAGACAGGCCGGGGAAGGCCTGGCCATCGGCAAGTTTAAATTATCGTTTCCAATCAGCTGTTGGCCAATCCCCCCGGCTGCCACAAAATCCGGATCAGGCTGCCTACTGCAACTAGACATGTTAACAGTCCTACCCGCCCTCAATAGAGAGGTCGGTGCAGCCGGAGCAGTCTCAGCACAAACACCCTGACCCCCAGAATTTACAGGATTTACCACTGGATAGGACGTTTTTCCCAGGGGCCCGCAACTTCCTCTGGTAGGGACAACTCATCACCGGAGTGGGGATGCCTAGTCAAGGCCACACATCCACCTACCCCATGCCTTCCTTGACTTCCTTGCACACATATCTGCGAAACTGTTTTTTCTATGGCTGATAATTTCACCAAAACGGGGGACAGAATCTCCTGGATCAATTCCCGAAATTTGGACAATAAATTGGTTGCATCACACCCCAGGTGCTGACAAGGTGCGGGGTCACCGCTCGCACCTTTAGGGAGCTCCAAGAAAGATGTTTTTGGCTTGGACATCAATTTCTTTAGGGCCTTTTTTTTCCTCGGGGGAGGGCTACATTTATCCATGGGGCAGGCCGGGGGAGAAGATAATAAAAGTCTTTTACTTCGTCTAGAGGGGCCTTGGCCACCAGAACCCTCTATTGACTCTGTTGGCTCAACCTGGACATACTCAGCAGCAGCTATAACAGCACCTTGATCCTCCCCCAGATAACCCAACCCACATCCACGGCCTCACGAGGACCATTGTCTATTGGGGCCTGGCGCCAATCCTCCAGTTCCATGGATAACCTCCTCTCTGCCAAATCAATTTCCTTTGTAACAACCCCGACAGCTCTTGCGAGGAAGGAATCCAATGTGGTAGTGCCACTACCCTGTCTGCTACCGCCACCACCACCCCCCAGTGGACCAGTTAATGGACCTTTTTTCCTGCCCATTACTACAAAAATAGCAGAATAAATAAAAACAATGCAACAGCAGAACAACAAACAAAAACAGACCAATTAAGCTGTCAAAAACCCAGTAAAAGCAAAATAAAACCACCAGTTTGTACTTCAAGTGTTATTAGATATGAATAGTCACCTTCCACTGAAAACGAAGGAGTGGTGGCCCAGCCCAGCCTCTTACGGGCGATGACGGGCGCAGGACGGGCCCGCCCTTGGACCGGGCTTCTCCCGGGCGCTGCCCGCGCGCGTCCCGCGACAGCGGGAGCGCGAAGTTATTTTTAAAGGGCTCCTGCCCCAGCAACAGGTGACGCCTCTTCCTCCACTCGGTCAATGCGCTTCCTGCGACAGCAGGAGCGCGGAGTTATTTTTAAAGGGCTTCTGCCCCAGCAACAGGTGACGCCTCCTCCTCCACTCGGTCAATGCGCTTCCAGCGACAGCGGAAGCGCGAAGTTATTTTTAAAGGGCTCCTGCCCCAGCAACAGGTGACGCCTCCTCCTCCACTCGGTCAATGCGTTAATACATCTATTAGCAAACAGAAACAAGAATACAAAATAATTGTACCTTCTTGACACTTTTTCTATGAATTAAACAGGAATTTTAACCTTTTTCTAACCTACATCTTTTTCTATATTTTAAAGAACTTTGTGTATTGTATATACGTTTAGTTTTATATACAACAATCCAAAATATATTTTTACTGCAACTACAACCGTTTCTCTAACTTCTTTCTTGATTTTGAAATTGTCTCAAAATTTTCAGAAAAGCCTCCTTGAACAACAGAACCTAGGTCTCCAGTAAAATTTCAATCTTCATATATTTCTTGAATTTCCTTTGCAGCTGCATCACTCTTCATCTATGCAGGCTATTTAATCCTACTTTCGACACAGAGGGAAGTTTCCTGGGGGCACATTCAAAACATATTCAGTGGCTTCTAGTTCCTGATTCTATTCAATAAAGAATGCAACATCCTATGTCTCCAGGAAAGGCTTCACTCTCCAGCATCAGCTGAGAAGTTGTCATGGCAATTCAGACATCCGGGCTGTACCCAACCCATATGTCATTGTGAATCACTAAGGTACGCACATGACTAGACTTAGAGAAAAGTTCTTCTTCCAGACACTCAAATGTAAAGCTTGAAATTCAGTTGCCAGTACCCAGGCACGCATGTCAGAAACTTACAGAGCACTGTATAGGCAATTATTCCCATGTTCATCTTTAAAGGGAAGTTCTCCCCTGAAAACGGTTCACAAATTGATTTCAAGAAGGAGAAATCAGACAGTGATCAGTGACAATACAGAGCAAATCAAGCGAAAACGCTTGCATTTTCTTCTACCAATATATTTAGTCAAACTACATACATACTGGTTTAGGTGTATACTTTGTGGCAAAATGTATCTGAAAATCCTTTGCAACATATCAAAACGACATGGCAGACGTTTGAGTCTCTTCTACCTTTTCTCATTCTCTAAACCTCAAAGCTGGCCTGATGTTTCTACCAAGAGTGAAACAAATGTCCACCCATTCAGTGTCCATCTTTTCTCACCCTACTATTTTAGAATGAACAGCTTAAAAATAAATGTTTGCTGTGACTGTTACTAAGGGTTGTGTCATGAATGCATGAAATCAAGCTGTCCTCCTTTTAATTGAAGCCTGGCTGAGGCCACCTGTGACCAAAGAAAGAGCTGAAATAAAAAAAGGTCACCTAAGGAGATAAGCTAGAGGTCTGTTAGGCACTGCTAAAAAAATAGTAGAAAGTCGAATATTATACATTATGAAACATTGATGCAAGATGTTTCCAATGCTTTTGTCTTGCCAGCATATGCATGTTTGAAGTTTGCAGCATTGTCATAAGAATAGTGTGTAATTAGTATGTATTATCCTTGCCACACTTCAGAAAGTGAGGATCTTTCTCCTGCTATTGAAAGTAAGATAATCTATTCTCCTGTTGCCTTTCAGATGAATATGGGGAAAAAAATGCACAACTGTGTTAACTTACAAAGGTGTGAAGTATGATATTTGAAAACAATACATTTTGTGACAGAGGACATGTAGCTGGTGTTAGGACTCAAAGACTTACTGCCTGCAAAATCTATAAACTGTACAATGCGGACTTGATGTAGTCTTTGTAAAAAATTTAAGCCTATAATTCTCAGTGAAGAAGTGTTAACAAAGCAAATCCTAAGAACTATGTGGGGTATACTTTACAAAATCTGTAGAATTTGGAAGAGTAACCTTGAAAAATAATACTTGGAAACACTTTGCAGACACTGTAATGAAAACATTATTGAAGTGTGAAATAGGGTCAACTCCTAACTGTGCTTCAAAAAGCCAGAGATTTACAAAAGTGCTCTTGAACCAAGAATATTATTCTTAATGAATTTAGTATCAGTGGAGGTAAAACTGGATGAACAACACACTGTTGTCAATAAGATGTGAGAGAATAACTTGAAAGTAGGTTTTGAGACTAAGATTTTGAATAATAAGGAACATGTAGCTGGTAATGCAACATCTAGTGCTGAGTTTATTATTAAACTAATGATAGAGGGGGTTCTTTGAATCTCAATCTCTTAGTTAATTAATCAAACAGATTAGCCTATTGGTCATATGAACCCTGGATCCTTGACTTGAAATGAATGAAAGGAGCTAACATTGGCAATACAGGTACAGTGAAAGTATTTCTCCACAAGAATGACGGAGGGGATGGTGTTGAAAACGTAAGAGTTTTACTAGTAATTTAGCTCAAGTTACGGGTTAAGTCAGAAAATGTATTGGAAAACATACATATTTAAATTATCGTTCTGTCTGAATTTTAATATTATATGGAAAGAGATGCAATATGGAATCACACACAGCAAGCACAACATCAATGAAGAAGGTGTCATAAAGGAACATCCCTATTTTAAATAAAGCATTGGAAGTGTCAAGAGAAATTCTATGAGGAAGGTGTCAGCATCAGATGAACCAAGTGTGTGGTTAGAGGGGTAAAGAATGAGTGCTCATGCATGAAGATCAAAAAATTTGAGTATGGGAAATCAGCAGAGTTCAGAAGGAGTCTTCTGTCAGTGAAGTCAGGTCTGAGTCTGGTCAGTAATTCTAAAGAAAACACAATTAAAACATAAAAGAAGATTCTAGAATGCTTCTCCATATCAGTTTCCATCAAATGAACTAATCCGAAGACAGTGTTCTCAAGGAGCAGGTGGCCTCCCTAATTTCCCGGCTCTCAACAAAGGATCATTCATCTGGGTGACCTTGGGTGTAACATCAGTCTGGTCTGCCTGGCAGAGGAGGATTTCCCCCACCGTCTCAGTGCCCATAACAGAGGCCAACTTCTAGTAAAGACTGAGTTGATTACTAGTTGAATACGCAAAGAGCCTAGTCTAACTTAACAAATGTGATGATAAGACACCTGCAGAGGAGAGATTCCAAACAAGTACATTTAGCACGAGCAAATATAAAGATTTCATTTCAAATATATGTGTGGCCTTTAGTAAAAAAATAAATATAGATACCTACCACTGATTAAATAATACAGTGTAAACAGATTAATATACTTACCATATTACATGTATAAATAACACACAAACGCACAAGGCACTAAAATGACATTGGACCACTAATCATTATGTTTAATAGTGGTGATAATTAGGAATGCAAACAGCCTTTAAAGAAACACCCATAGAACCTCAGTGTCTGAAGATAGGACTACCTGAACAGCCAGGAGAGGCAACAAAGAGCACACAGAGGCCCTCATTACAACCCTGGCAGTCGGAGTAAAAGTGTTGGTAATACCGCCAACAAGCCAGCGGGGAAAAAATTTAATTACGGCCATGGCGGTTACCGCCATGGCAAATCGCCACTTCTACACTCCGACCGCCAGGGTTGTGACGACCGAAGTCTCCAGCCCAGCAACCGTCACTATACCGCCAGCGGTATCAGGACCCCGCATACCGCCATGGATTTCGTGGGGTTTTGTACCGCCACGAAATCCATGGCGGTAGGCACTATCAGTGCCAGGGAATAAGTTCCCTGGCACTGGTTGCGGTCTCCCCCACTCCTCTCACCAGAGCCCTCCCCCAACACCCACAACCCCCTACCACCCTGCAAAGGTGGTAGGACCCCCTCCCACTGCCCCGCCACCCCGATACACACACCCCACACCCCCCTACAGGAACACTGACACCACTCATACACATACACGCACACACACATGCACACAGACATTCGTCACATTTCCCATACACACAATACACCCACTGCATGCATATGCGCACTCACATAAGCCCTCTACACACTAACATGCACCCATCCCCCTCCCCTAACGGACGATCACCTTACCTGGTCCAGTGATCCTCCGGGAGGGAACGGGATCCATGAGGGCTGCTCCACCGCCAGCACCCCGTCACCAGAACACCACCACGCCGAATCCTGGGTTCGGCTCTCCGGCCGAAAAAGGTCAGAGGGCTGCCAGCAGTTATAATACGCTGGGTGGGAGACTGCCTGCACTGGCGGTCTTCAGCCCGGCGGTACCTCGGTGGTCTTGAAAAAAGACTGCTGAGGTCCATATGAGGGCCAGAGTCTCTCTCTCTCTCCCTCTCTCTCTCTCTCTCTCTCTCTCTCTCTCTCTCTATCTCTCTCTCTATCTCTCTTTTTTCAACCTCCTTTCCTCTCAGAACAACATCCAGCACATGTTGCTTTAAGCATGCATTGAGAATCCTTTAAGAGTGGGTTGGGTGGATTTATACCCCCTCTGCAGATGGCCTGGTTTTCAGGAGAGTGGCTGGCATGCAACAGGAGCCTAACCTGCAGGTCCCATTGTTGTGTAGCCATTTTAGTAATGACTTCAAACATGTTATTTTAGCAAACTAAGCCTGCCACTGTGCACTTTCACCTGGATATATTTTAGTCAGCTTTGTTTTATTATTTTACCAATAGCCACATTTGCGGTCTTGTGTTATTTTCTCTATCTAGCTGTTCTTTGGCTAGGCCAGCACTGCGTTCTTAAATAAGAAATTTCTTTCACTCTGTGCTTTTCTCAAAGCTGCAGTAAGATAGGATGCCGGCAAAAGTGGTACACTTTGTCTATAATATTCACAGAAACATACACACTATTACGTGGGGATCCTTTCTTGGAACATCAGCTGTTTTATTATTTAAACACCACTTTGACCAATTTACGTTAGAGGGAGATTCCAGCCAGGTGACTACGATTGTATGCTGACTTCTGTGCTTCGCTGCAGCTGCTTATGTAGACTACAGGCCTCTTGCTCAGGTATGAGGGATGATGTCTTCCCAGGGGAACCTGAATGGCATTATTAGAGCTTAACATGCTGTGCTCTAACATAGCCTGGGTAGGAGCTATTCTTAACGATCGTAGTGACCATATGTGAGAAGGTAGCCTCTTTCTAGCCTTGTTACCCCCACTTTTGGCACATTTGTGAGTGTATGTCAGGGTGTTTGTCACTGTTTTCACTGTCTCACTGGGATCCTGATAGCCAGGCCTCAGTGCTCATAGTGAAAACACTATGTTTTCAGTATGTTTGTTATGTGTCACTGGGATCCTGCTGGTCAGGACCCCAGTGCTCATAGGTTTGTGGCCTATATGTATGTGTCACTGGGACCCTGTCACACAGGGCCCCAGTGCTCATAGGTGTGCATGTATATGTTCCCTGTGTGGTGCCTAACTGTCTCACTGAGGCTCTGCTAACCAGAACCTCAGTGGTTATGCTCTCTCATTTATTTCAAATTGTCACTAACAGGCTAGTGACCAATTTTACCAATTTACATTGGCTTACTGGAACACCCTTATAATTCCCTAGTATATGGTACTGAGGTACCCAGGGTATTGGGGTTCCAGGAGATCCCTATGGGCTGCAGCATTTCTTTTGCCACCCATAGGGAGCTCTGACAATTCTTACACAGGCCTGCCACTGCAGCCTGAGTGAAATAACGTCCACGTTATTTCACAGCCATTTTACACTGCACTTAAGTAACTTATAAGTCACCTATATGTCTAACCTTTACCTGGTAAAGGTTAGGTGCAAAGTTACTTAGTGTGAGGGCACCCTGGCACTAGCCAAGGTGCCCCCACATTGTTCAGAGCCAATTCCCTGAACTTTGTGAGTGCGGGGACACCATTACACGTGTGCACTACATATAGGTCACTACCTATATGTAGCTTCACAATGGTAACTCCGAATATGGCCATGTAACATGTCTATGATCATGGAATTGCCCCCTCTATGCCATCCTGGCATAGTTGGCACAATCCCATGATCCCAGTGGTCTGTAGCACAGACCCTGGTACTGCCAAACTGCCCTTCCTGGGGTTTCACTGCAGCTGCTGCTGCTGCCATCCCCTCAGACAGGCATCTGCCCTCCTGGGGTCCAGCCAGGCCTGGCCCAGGATGGCAGAACAAAGAACTTCCTCTGAGAGAGGGTGTGACACCCTCTCCCTTTGGAAAATGGTGTGAAGGCAGGGGAGGAGTAGCCTCCCCCAGCCTCTGGAAATGCTTTCTTGGGCACAGATGTGCCCAATTCTGCATAAGCCAGTCTACACCGGTTCAGGGACCCCTTAGCCCCTGCTCTGGCGCGAAACTGGACAAAGGAAAGGGGAGTGACCACTCCCCTGACCTGCACCTCCCCTGGGAGGTGTCCAGAGCTCCTCCAGTGTGCTCCAGACCTCTGCCATCTTGGAAACAGAGGTGCTGCTGGCACACTGGACTGCTCTGAGTGGCCAGTGCCACCAGGTGACGTCAGAGACTCCTGCTGATAGGCTCCTTCAGGTGTTAGTAGCCTATCCTCTCTCCTAGGTAGCCAAACCCTCTTTTCTGGCTATTTAGGGTCTCTGTCTCTGGGGAAACTTCAGATAACGAATGCAAGAGCTCATCCGAGTTCCTCTGCATCTCCCTCTTCACCTTCTGATAAGGAATCGACTGCTGACCGCGCTGGAAGCCTGCAAACCTGCAACATAGTAGCAAAGATGACTACTGCAACTCTGTAACGCTGATCCTGCCGCCTTCTCGACTGTTTTCCTGCTTGTGCATGCTGTGGGGGTAGCCTGCCTCCTCTCTGCACCAGAAGCTCCGAAGAAATCTCCCGTGGGTCGACGGAATCTTCCCCCTGCAACCGCAGGCACCAAAAAGCTGCATCACCGGTCCCTTGGGTCTCCTCTCAGCACGACGAGCGAGGTCCCTCGAATCCAGCGACTCTGTCCAAGTGACCCGCACAGTCCAGTGACTCTTCAGCCCAAGTTTGGTGGAGGTAAGTCCTTGCCTCACCTCGCTGGGCTGCATTGCTGGGAACCGCGACTTTGCAGCTACTCCGGCCCCTGTGCACTTCCGGCGGAAATCCTTTGTACACAGCCAAGCCTGGGTCCACGGCACTCTAACCTGCATTGCACGACTTTCTAAGTTGGTCTCCGGCGACGTGGGACTCCTTTGTGCAACTTCGGCGAGCACCGTTTCACGCATCCTTGTAGTGCCTGTTTCTGGCACTTCTCCGGGTGCTACCTGCTTTAGTGAGGGCTCTTTGTCTTGCTCGACGTCCCCTCTCTCTTCAGGTCCAATTTGCGACCTCCTGGTCCCTCCTGGGCCCCAGCAGCGTCCAAAAATGCCAAGCGCACGATTTACGCCTAGCAAGGCTTGTTGGCATCCTTCCGGAGGGAAAACACTTCTGCACGACTCTCCAAGGCGAGAGGGATCCGTCCACCAAAGGGGAAGTCTCTAGCCCTTTTCGTTCCTGCAGAAACCTCAGCTTCTTCTGTCCAGTCGAAGCTTCTTTGCACCCGCAGCTGGCATTTCCTGGGCATCTGCCCATCTCCGACTTGCTTGCGACTTTTGGACTTGGTCCCCTTGTTCCACAGGTACCCTAGATTGGAAATCCACAGTTGTTGCATTGCAGGTTTGTGTCTTTCCTGCATTATTCCTCTAACACGACTCTTTTGTCCTTAGGGGAACTTTAGTGCACTTGGCACTCACTTTTCAGGGTCTTGGGGAGGGTTATTTTTCTAACTCTCACTATTTTCTAATAGTCCCAGCGACCCTCTACAAGGTCACATAGGTTTGGGGTCCATTCGTGGTTCGCATTCCACTTTTGGAGTATATGGTTTGTGTTGCCCCTATCCCTATGTTTCCCCATTGCATCCTATTGTAACTATACATTGTTTGCACTGTTTTCTAAGACTATACTGCATATTTTTGGTATTGTGTATATATATCTTGTGTATATTTCCTATCCTCTCACTGAGGGTACACTCTAAGATACTTTGGCATATTGTCATAAAAATAAAGTACCTTTATTTTTAGTATAACTGTGTATTGTGTTTTCTTATGATATTGTGCATATGACACTAAGTGGTACTGTAGTAGCTTCACACGTCTCCTAGTTCAGCCTAAGCTGCTCTGCTAAGCTACCATTATCTATCAGCCTAAGCTGCTAGACACCCTATACACTAATAAGGGATAACTGGGCCTGGTGCAAGGTGCAAGTACCCCTTGGTACTCACTACAAGCCAGTCCAGCCTCCTACACCATATGGTAGCGTTATTTTTAGGTTTTACTCTCCTTGTCACCATTTTAATCCTGGCATGCTTCATCATCCCAGTTATTGCAATTCATGCTTTATTATCTAAGATGCAATTACTTCAATAAAACCTTATTGAACTATACTCTGCCTCTGATTATCCTTGCATACGTGAGACTAATGAAACTGAGAGAAACGGATGACCATCTGGGTGACCACGATTTCCATCAGGAGTCAATTGTGCCATGCACTCGGTTGCCCTGTCATCCCTACTCTAGGGTGGAGATGAGGCACTGCCAGTTAGCCAAAGCAAAACCCGGATTAGGCTGACAGGTGTCTCCTCTAGTGGGTTCAGGCTCAGTCCCCCACAGTGCAAGTGATTCTGCCGCTCGAATCCAATATTATCATTGGGATAATGAGAACATACGCAACACCAGCTTCTCAAGACCTATTTACAAAAGTAAAAAGGACACAGGAAACAATTATTGAGCTTCTGACGCTAAAGAGGATACAAGAAGGTACTTCAAAGCCTTCCTAACATAAAGGACTTTAAACCTGATCCCCATGCAAAGTGTATATCATTAAAAAGTGTGATACATAAAGGCAGAGACAGCATCTGCCAGAGAATTGTTCACGATAGAAGAGAAGTACACTAAGTTGCAATAAGATGATCTGCCTAATGTAGAAAGGAGGAAGGAGAGATTTTTGTAGAAGAGTAAACATCTAGAGCATAAACAACAGACTCCCTTTGAGTATCGTCATTTTCTGGGAACAAATTGTGAAATAATTGACTCCAGTTTAACTCAGAGACGAATCTGACCCTAAAAAGACTACCTGGATTTCAAAGTCTCTTGTTGATTCTACAAGAATATACTCAGTTTAGAATCCGTGAAGAGACTGCTTGCTGTTTAGCGTGATGAATGTAGAATGTCCAATGCACGGAAAGAGATAAATACACTTGAGATGCGCCATCAAGATCAGTAAAGATCAAATTTTCGATTGTAATCCTAACTATAAGGGGGGAAGAGCCACTGGAAACCAATTCATGCTGTAAAATGAACAGTCATTGAATATCTTGGCACATTTGAAATACCAGAACAGTGGATACAGAGTGACAGATTCTGAAAGTTTTGCCTTTTGTGTTTGCCACTGCCTTCTAAACAGGAACATTCAGTCCATGCAAGTGAAACCGTTTTCTAAAGGACAGCATTTTCTAAGAAATTAGGAGAATTTCTTTGATTTAGTACCGCCAAAAACATCCGGATTAACTTACTGGCTGTATCTGAGAAGCACAACCAAAGCATTATAGTATTTATTATTTTTCTTTCACCATTGTATTGCAAAGATATCAACATTATTTGTATGTATTTCCCAAACCCTGTACCTCATTTGCACTTATTTGTGTCTCATGTTTTTCATTCAATTTGTTTCCTTTTATCGAAATTGGCCTGGGAATTTTCTTGTATTTATTTCTTAATCAAATATCCGTTTTGATCTTTCTATTTGTGTGATACAATTTCCTTTGATGAAGGTCACACAGCTTGTGCTAAGCTACAATAATTAGGTCACAGAAACCTGCTTTTAAATGTAGGTGGTAGAGATTTGGACTGTGTTGGAGCTAAGGCATAGTTCATATCGGTAAGCAGCCTCTCTGCTGTTACTCTAACAATTCAGTTTCCTGTACCTGTCATATTCTATTGATAGCCAGAACTTTACGCAAGAGGTGGTCAGCTTATGTTGGAATGCCCATCTCAATCAGGATGGATGACTGTAACATGCTGGTGTAGCAATATCATGTTCACATTATACTGATAATAGTTACCATTGCCAGTGTCACAATAATGCCTTGAAACACCATATTATGTCAGTAAGGCAACCCTAAGCACAACAGGGCGTAAAATTCTCACAACAAGTTTAAGAGACCCACTTTTTGCCAGGTAGCTATACTTTCTAGAATGCACGGAGTATGACAATAAGATCCGTTTAATAATAGCTCAGAACCAACTTAATTTTTCCTATTCAGACTTCACAGCAGGTAAGCCATGTTGTCATATAGTCCAATTTGACTGCAATAGAGAGCCCATCCATAGAATTCTGCCATAAAACGAATTGCGTGTTTCTTTCACTACACTATCTGGTGAATGGCTATGTGGAGCAGGCTTTTTAGTCCCTGTCACACTACATGTAGGGGCACAAGTCCTTCTGTGCTAAGTCTTACATCGATGCATTAACATAATCACATATGCACTGAGGTTAAATGGCTATGCTGATCAACATATGTAAAAATAAGTACATAGAGCTTATCAAATGGAACAATGAACTCATCTATCATGGAAGCAACCATCTTAGTAGCACCAAGACTGTAGCCAAGCGTGAAGCCCCTTGTGCCCCAACTAACCTGTCTGTGGCTGTTCGCCCCACATGAAATCCCTGATGTCCTGTGTAACAGTCCTGCTCACAAATATTAGTCCTGCTGTGATCTCTGTACATGAACCCCTGAGAAAGGTGCACACTCAAAGATCATCTCCCATCCTAAGTGGAATCATGGATACCAAGATATGACTCCTAACAATGCCAATGTTACAGTGCTGAGCTTCTGAACAAACACAATAGGTCTCCATTTCCTGTTTGATCATTTCAGTGCATTAGGTCCATGTTAATACCATCAATGAGGCGTGGATGGGTCGTGGATTGACAGTGGAAGATGTGGAATGGTAGCAGGGAGAACTCTTGTCTTGAGAGATTACCAAGGCCCCGTTCAAAAACATTGAAGTGCCCAACATTCATCACTAGTGTTGAGGGCATGAACTCAATGTCCTTTGCATGTAGTGCATCTAGAATATATTAGGAGTAAAGATAAAAGATAAAAATAGTTTTACTAAGTATAATAATGCTAATATTAAGACTGGTATCTTTCGTCTATACAGCTTTCAGAAATTGTCAATGGGATTTCAGCACCTGACAGCATAAAGCACCATATTTGTTGAGCAGTTGCAATGCAAGCCTTAGCTACTATATTAGATAGCTTGCGGTTTTTCTTTTTCTAAAAAGAAAAAAAGTTTGCAGATCTGCTTCAAGTGGCATATAATGCAGCAATGGGATTAATGGGTCTTTTTTTAAACTATCTGATCACGTCTCTCTGGAACATGAAAAGTTGCATTGGCTGCATATAACTGATCGTAAAAACACATAAGTAGGATAACTTACAAAATCTTACGTACCAAGCCCATTTTCACGATAAGAAAACGGAGAGCCATCAAAGACCTTGAACTTCATATTTGTAGCCTAGAAACGTTCACTGGAAATCCCCTGATATGTACTGGCAGATTGGCAATGTATATTGGCAGCATTATGGTGTGCACTGGCAGACTTGGGCTTCTCCCTGCTGCCTAGTACTTAAAGTTTTGCTGTTCTGAGTATTGCGGTGCTCTTTCCTGTTCTTAGTGTCCCACTATTCCCTGTTTACTACACTGCACAATAAGCGCTGCTACATCATTTCCACTGAATCTACGGAACAGGCAGCCTCGGAAAGTCGAAGATCGACTTCTATATTCATGTGAACACAGCTCTGCCTGCATGAAGGCCAACCCAGGACCAACAGCTACATGACTGGAGAGGCTGGTTTCAATGTTGGAAACTACTTTATGGGTCAATAAGTAAACTGGAGATTAGTGGGTGGTGGGTCCTACACCCAGAGGGCAGCAGTCACTTCTTGGTCCGTGTAAGGAGGACATGGATTATACAAATAGCAAATGTCCCATCAATGACGAACCGACACAGACATAGACAAGCATATATTGTGCTCAAGCCATAAATGAGGGAAGCAAGTGCACAACATTTGCACACTAATACAGGGTTAGTCTTTCCAAAATCGCTATGACACACAGGTTTTGCACAGCTCTTAGCAGCACGCACCTTAACATAGTAAGATATTTTCCATAATATGTGTACATTGGAGCTGCAGCTAGTAGCCATGAGCTTTTGCTTGCCCTCTTCTGCCTGCAGTGCTGCTCCAGAGGTGGCACCCAGCCGCTGTAAATCATTATGAAGGGTTTGTGGTGTGTAAAAGCAGGCTGTCTGCAAATGTTTACTTTACTTTCAGCGCTGCACTTACTAGTCTCATTATGGGCTCATTGACCCAAATCCCGGCAACCCCATCTACCAGCCTGCTGAGCTTGTGTGCCCTGCTTATGCTCTGTCCCCTTCCATGGCGAGGCTCTGCCTGAACTCCTACTCAAGGTGCTGCAGTGCTTGCGTCGTTTTGGTCCCTGTGGGCAGAGGAATCGTGCGCTGGCAGAGCCTGAGGGATTTTTGACCTTTCCCTGGGACTCCAGTTATCTCTGGCTGCCAAACCTTTTGAACTGTAAGAATATGCAAACATGCCACTGACTACAAATCCCTGTTTGCAGCTCCTGCCCTCCACCCCTGGCAGTACCCTTATTGTGTGTCAGTCAGTTCCACGACTAGTATGCCTAAAATTTATAGTAATTACTGAAAGAGCGAGAGACATCAAGAGAGAGAGAATAACTGTGAACTGCACGTACAAAATCTGTCCTGGGGTGTTTAAGGATGCGTGCCTACTGTTTTCCCACGCAACAGCCCCTAGATGGATTTTATGAAGTTCCAATGAACGACACACTGTTTTGTGTGCTCTCGATCTAAATGGCACACTGTATTTTGGGAGCTTGACCTATGTAATGGAAGTTTGCCTTGGAGACATATCAATAAACCCGCTGTTAATGCGTCCCTCTATGATAATTTATTACACATTAGGACTCGTTTTAGGCCAATAAATCTTTTGACCCAGTTGAGAGACACCTTAGGACGAGATAGCTAATCAATATGTCAATGATGTCATCAATATTTATTATCACAATGCATTTCACTTTAGTCAAAGTCATTAATCAACTCAAGACACTACCATGACCTTGCAGTCATGAATAACCACACCAGTTTAGTAGAATTTTATGATGTTTATTCCCTATTTGATTACAATTCTAAAAGCATGTGTGTTAATCTCAAAACCAAAACACTCAATAACATTGTCATAATTTGGCAACTTGAATAAGACTTAAACAACGCGAGGAACGCAATTATTAGAACATAACACAGCGTCAATATAGGTCAACTTTAGCAGAGTGTCATCAATGCGTCAGTTCAACAAAGCATAGATTCAGTCAGCTGTCTAATTGCGTCAGTATAATGAACCCCTGTCCTAACCTCTGATTAGCATTAGCATGTTGGGCTTCATGCAAAACAATTTAGAACACCAATTTGGAAAACATCTAACTATGGTCCCTGTCAAAGGTAAGCAGTTGGTACCTAGAAAGGAAAAGCAAACAGACAAATCACATTTTCATTGTCATAGTTACTCTCCAAGGTTTAGGTCAGCACTCAGATTCAGTCTTCGTCTTCAGGACATCAGTTGATTCGCCATCAGCTAATCTCAGCTCTCAGGGGAGAAAGGGGCACTTTCCTCATAAGGAGGTAAAGTGTAAAATGGGCAATCTAAGGAAGAGGATGGTTCTAAGTAATATCAGCAAAGTCACTAAGCAAAGTGACAAAGTCTCTGGATCAAATCGGCAGCATTTCCCTAACAACTCCCTCTGGCTCCCCATGTCATGGGTTTTTATCCCTTTTTCGCTGTACATTCCCCTAAAACTTTATTGGTTCAGTGTTATACCCCACTATCTTTAGCCAGTTAGGAAACGGGTTATGTCATTAATCTTTCACCCCATATTAGTTTACAGATATTTTATTGGTCCATATGATTGACGTCTTCAGAGATAGCACGTCCGGTATGATTTCATCCTTCTGTAATTCTTTGCACATCTTTTAGTCAGTAGCTCCATTGTCTTCACCGATTTGAACGACCTTGTACATTACATCAATCTACATTGTTGCATTTTGACTAACATTTTCTACAAGCAATATGAATTTCATGAGAATGGATCTACTATGGTTACATTCAGCTTCTAGTTTGAAGAAAACAAAAGGTCATGTCCTTTTGCGAGTCAGCACACTGCACGTTAGGAAAAATACAATTTAATATGAGAGCCAGGGAGCTAGGCTTCGGCTTATGCTAACTTAAGGCCTACAAGGATTTTAACACAATTTCAATACCATAATCATTAATAATTAGTATAAAACTATTCAATTACACTATTTCATAAACATTATTCATTGTATTAGTCCACGTATACATTGGCAGCCACTCCACGTGGTCACATTTCAAGTGCACGTTTAAGCAAAAATTCATTACTACAGTTTCTATGTGGCATTATCACACATTAATCCATAAAAATGTCATGTTAATATAGATTATATAACCTACGCTCTCTCACCGCCAACATATTTACTACGTCCAGCGGTGAAACTATATGCACCTCTGTTCTCCTCAAATGGAGATGCACTTGGGGGTTATTAAGAGTTTCGGTGGAACGGGTGAACTGCCCCACATTTAGAGGTGGAGGAACCGTAGGGCTTCCATCACCGGTGCATATACTGGCCCTGCTAGTGGAAACCGTTGACCTGGGGCCCCGGCCATCACAAGGCCGCCAGCCATCATGAGTGTCTCCTGACCCTATTTCAGGTCCTGTGTCCATCCCTAGGCTTCCCTCTCTGGGGCTGCCACACAGAACATAATCCTAAGAATGCTCATTTGAGGCTGCGTGGGCAGCCTTCCATCCCGCCACTTTAGTGGTTGCCATTCACTTGAAATAATGATATGACTAATGTATTTGGTATTACAGCTTTACCAAGGACTGCAAAATGTGAAACCCATTCTTTCTTGCCGTCGTTTTAATAGACTTAATCGAATTGTTTTTCGTTCATATCTTTAAATCTTACTTTATTACTTAGCGTATTTCATAAGCATGAAAAACATGTTTTTCGTGTGATGCAATTATGTAAACTGCTATACATTGAAAAGAGCATTATATCACGTGCACACAGGATCATTACGATTCAATAAAACTTAACAATTTTGACATCTGACATTCCGATCCAGCTGCTGAGAGATATATATCTGTCTCTTAATGCATGCAGGCTTTTAGTCATGATACTGGAAATGCTGAAAGTAAGGGTGAAAGAGATTATAGCTTCAAAACCTTCTAAGAAAAAAACCTCACTTCTTCAAAACTCTTCTTAGCAGTAGATTAGGGAAGAGTTCTTTCTGTCTGCTTAGTCAGCTAGGAAAGCCTAGTGTGCCAATCAATAGCACTCAGAAGAAACAACATGCGGACACGATTACATTGTGCCCCAGTATATGTGCCGGAGACAGGAATATCAACGTTGATATTCAAGGAAATGCAGGAAAGATGATAACAAAACAAAAAAAATACATCATCAGTGTAATTATTCTGTAGTGAAAAGCTTTTAAATATCTGGTAAAAGTGCATTGCAGAAGATGTTCTGTGTTATATGTTATTATTTGTATTACAATGTATACACTTTTCGAATGCCAAGAATTCAATACCCTGAGGTAAAAGCAGTAAGAATAGTTTTATTTGTCACCGCTCTGATGTGAGAGAAGTGGACAACTCTGAAACCTATGCTCTGGCGGTGGATGGCCTACTGCTCTCACCAGTTTCCAGAGATCCAAGGGAGGTGGGGAAATGAAAGGTGTCTGCCCACTGTTTCCTATGCCTCTCTCGGGTTTCTGAATATCAGAGAAAGGTAAAGGACTCCGTAACACCGACTCTTGTATCATTATGGATCAACACAAGTCAACACAGAGGATTCACAAACCCACTGTCAGCAGAGCACAAGTTTATGATCTCTACTAGAAAATTAAGATGGCGGCTGTAGGTGGAGGTTCGGGGAGGGGGAATGTGCAGAGCATGGTTGTCATGCTCTGTAGAGAGTCCTTATTTCTCCACATGGAAGCATGATAATCTCAACTACTTGAGGGTGTACACATTCAAAAGCAGGAAAAACTGGCAGTGCACGTGAAGTGTTGGAGCCGCTTTGGGAGAGGTTCAGTAACTTCACTGGACATGCTAGTCAGTCGATACGTCTGAGTACAGTCAAGGAAACAGGGGTGACTCCTCCATTAGGGTGGAGGAGCGTGGCCCCTCTACCCCCTGCGCCAGCAGCGGCTGCTACAAAAACTTCAAAAGAAAACAATAATAAACTTTTTTTATTATCATTTATTTTTAAAGGGGCAGGGCAACGGAGGTGAAGAGCGGTGGCGGGGCTGCACAGCACTTCCCCTCACTGCGCACATAAGTTTGGTCAGCCGTCTTGGACTGGCCAAAGACACATGCGAAGTGTCCTTGCCGGCCTGGAGAGAGTCTGTGCAGGCTCCCAGCTTGCCTCGGAGTGCCCTGGCTGGGCGCTCCCAGCTAATCCTGAACCTGCTCTGAGCAGCGTCAGAATTGGCCGCATGACAGGCTGGGAGCCTGTGCCTGCCTGCAGCACAGGAGCAGAAGAGTGGCGCGTCACGGAAGTGGAGAAAGTAAATGTTTTTTTTTTCAATTTAATAAATTTAAAGATTATTCCCCCCTCAAGCCTGCCCCGCTCCTTCCACATCCTGTGCGCCACTCCTGCAAGGAAACTACATATCCTGGAAACCACAAAGTTTCATGATGTTTGCACGTGACTGCTGGCAATAGTTTATCACAGAGTATAAATTACTGATGGTGCAGTGTCCTTGTTAGGCAATCAAGATACATAGAAACTGCAGCCAGGACCTTAGTGCCAGAGAATCCTGAAGGATTGTTTGTGATTCTTTTGGATTTGATGAAATAATGTACAGGATAAAGAAAGGCATCCAGGAAAGCATTTGTGTTCAAGGATTTAAACTATATTTCTAAATCTCATTTCAGACGCTATCCTTTAAAGATGGTGAACTTATATTTTCCACATATTGTTATTCTGTTGTTACGCCATGTAACGAACAGAAGGATCCTCACCGGTTCATCGACTTGGATTACATTCATTTTTGACACTCATATTTTATTAAGGTTTCAATAAAGGCTGGGGAAGTGGTTGCTTCTTTTCAGGTGAACTTTTCAGCCTTAAGTGTATTTTACATGCGTTTCATAGGAGATGTTGTGTTTTAGCTTTAGTAAGACCCGAACTTTTACAAAGCTTAAAAAGTTTACAAACATTTAGAGGTATATCACATGCATCATAAGAAACTAGGCATTGTAGCAAGATTGATACGACAGTAAACGCCTCCTATTATCTTTTTGAATCAACCCTTTTCCAAGACAATGACCAGCTGAGCCACAAATCAGAGAGGCGATCTTCAGTGTATCCGTCCTTTCTCTCTTATTCACTCTCTTTCTTAATTCTAAGGTAGCCGGTGTATTGACAGAATTAGAAGAAATATGATAACACATCACTTTCACTAGATCCGGGCTACAAGGTTTGTGCTTTCTGACAGTGGAGAAAGGTTCTTATTTTATTATTTAAATATTGTGAGGTGGGGGCGTGAGTTTCAATGGTGCTTTGGGAGTTTGCCAGGACACTACATAGTTGTTTCTTTCAAGTAGTGAGATTGGGTGGTGAGACAGTTCTAATAAGGGTGGCACTACCCAAGGATTATTTTCCGCATTTTTCGCCAAGATAAGTGGTCAGCGACCGCCTAGGGAGGTAGGAGAAAGTTTATTTGATTGGGTGGATAATAAGGTGGCCAGATTATTAGGCCATACGGTATATATTATTTTTGAAGCACGGTTAGGGGAAAAGGACATGTGAGAGATGGGGCCACATTGTTCATGGCTACAACATTTCTCCTCTAACCCCAAGTAGCTGATACATGCAATCACCTGAGCAGGCAAATATTCTCTGGTGAGTCATATGCAACATAAATAACTGTAAGATGTGCATTTTTTAACCTCAGGGATCTATGTGACATTGCAGAAAATGTAGCCAACTCAGGCCTCATTCTTGTCAATATGATGTCAATTTGAAGCCATGGTTGGACTACAACCTTATTAGGGACAGCTACCATCTCTATGATTCTGTATATTATCATTGTAGGGCACAGAAGGGGTAACAAATCATCTGAGGTGAAACCTCAATTGGATCAGAGATTACAGGACTAAGAGAATTGGACGCTTACCTTCTTTTGGTTGTGCTATGATCAATCTTCGCCCGCCAATTCAAAATGAAGGAAATAGTGCTGATCAATCTTCACCCGCCAATTCAAAATGATGGTATTAGTGCTGTGTTTTTTTTCTCCTTTTTGCATTTACAATTTAATTACACTTATATTTAAAAACATTTCAAATAAAACTGTTTTGTTTACTTTTCCCAAGCTTATTAAACATGTTTCCATTTCTCCAGTACTTTAACATAGGGAGACTCAGAGACTCTACCTCCATTATTTTCTAAGGGGAGGATGGGTGTTTCAGTACCAGTGTTTTGCCAGGTGCAGTGCTGGGTTTACTTGAGTTCTAAACTGGAGTAATTTACTACTATTTTAGGGCCTTTGGCTATAGTACCTTTAAAATGTGCAGTTTTTAAATAGTAATGGGCTTACTCTTTCGTGGGTGGATTCACATTCCTCCTAAAATACCATCCCTCATCCTCCCTTATAAACACCTTTCTCCTTCCTAAACCTCCCCTATGTTGTAGGAAGTACCCTCCATTTTTCAGCCACTCACCCAGGTCTCTGCTATATTTACTACTAAGTAATACGTGTAAGGTTCTTCCCATAGGAAATATAAGAGAGGTGGAGGTTAATAGCAACACTCTTAGGTTTAGGAATATCATTTTGAAGACTTGTAGAAGTATTATTGGTGAACTACTAAATGTGGTATGAAATGTGGTTTGTGACTAGGGCCCTACATGTTAGCCCTAATCTCCAGCATAGGACAGTACATGAAATAGGCTAACATGAATTTGGAGGCCAGCCAGGAGACGATTAAGAAGTAATATAAACAGAGGCCACTCTGACAGAGTACCACCCTGGATAAAAAGTGTGGTTAATGGAGCCTGTGAATAAACAAGGCCTCCAGGACTGGAGAACAGGACTCTACGAGGTAAAGGTGAAAAAGAGTGAGGTCACCAACCTGGTGGACCTGCAGACTTTGAGGAACCATTTGAGAGTCCTGCATTTTATCTGACTCAAACCCTACTTTGAGAGATCTGCGCTAACTATGCTCATGGTTACGGATGATTTATTAGAAGAGGAAAGTGTGCCTCTCTCAGATATGTCCTGAAAGGAGCAAACTAGCTCAGTGGAGAGAGCAGTCTTCTTTCCAGGTCTGGTAGAAAAAGCAGAAGCAGCACCACCAGTTACTGGGATATTTCACTGGTGTACCAATGATATAGACAGGGGGAATATATGCATGTTAAGAATCAAACCTACAGTTTGTTAGAACATTTGAGTGCTAGCATCAAAAATGAGGTGCTTAATGTGCTGAGATTGGGGGTGATTAAGCCCCTGGTAGCCCCCTGTCCAGCCCACCTGGCTTGGTACCAAAAGCTGCTCCACCAGGTGGCAACTTCAATTTCCATTCTTTGTGGACTACACTGCCATAACCCAGTCACCAAGTCTGATGCACACAACTTATCCCAGGCTTATTGACAGGTTAGGGGCTGGCAAGTTTCTCAGTATTTTGAACCGATGTCAGGGTGCTGCAGATTGTCATAACTGAGGGTGCAAGGGAGAAACCATCTTTCTGTACTCCAGAGGCCCATGTCCAGTTCTGGATAATGCTATTTGGAATAAAGACTCCCCCTGCCACCTTCTAGAGGTTGGTCAATTGGTAGGTACTGGATAGGTTGGCAGAGTTTGGCATGGCCTACTTGGAAAACATTGAAGGCTTCACCTCCAGCTGAGAAGACTACCTGATCCACTGTCAGGAAGTACCATATAGCCCTGACTATCATGGCAAGTACACACCAGATAGGACAGGGCTCTGTGGTGTACCTGGACCACCATGGTGATGGATGAAACATACAGCCCCTCTAAGATCTACCCCCAGGAAAGAGAATTCTTAGACCATAAGAGTTACTACCGTAGGTTTATGAACGATTATGGGAGCTTTGTTGCACACTTGGTAAAACTCAACTCAAAGAAACAAGCCAGAAAGGTGATCTGGAGAGAAGGTTGTCAAAAGATGTTTGACGTTCTGAAAGAGACACAGTGCACTGCACCAGTGCTTAAGGCGCTCAACTTCAGCAAGAAATTTGTGGTGCAGACTGGCAGGTGCTTCAGAGTATGGGACTGGGGAAGTTATTTTACACAGCATTAAAGAGGGCCTGGATCCACAAATAGCATCCATCAGCTAACAGCTGTGCCGGGGAGAAGAAGCAGAGTGCTATTTAAAGAGAAGCATTTGTGGCAGTCTGATGTCTTAAGAAGCTGAGATCATACCTATTTGGTACTAATTTCTAGAGTCAGGCTGACCACATGCCATTTAGGTGACCCATGCATACTTGGAGAGACAATTTTACACTGTTAAAGTTGTCCCGTTCTCCACAAGATAGGGATTTTAAGGTGGACCATCACTCTGAAAGTGACCAGACCAATATTGATGGTCTTTCCAGGTTTCTATGCCTTAGCGATGAGAACTCCCACTAAGTTTGGTAGTTTTCTCAACCTTCTGCTGGGTGACACCAATGTAGAATATTAAAAAAAAATTGTGTGAAGTCTGCCCAAATGTTTGTACTCTCTGCTTTTTTGGCTTTAGAACCCTGTGTGCTTTACACCTGCTAACCAGAAGTAAAGTTTCTGTGTTCTCCATTTAAACACTGTTATATTGACTTATTCCTAATTGCCACATTTAACTTGCCTGTACATCCCTAGTAGAAGGTGTTGAAAATGCACCCCGGACCTGGAAGTTAAATGCCAATTGTGGACAACAGCACCTATTGTGAATCTACTACAAAAGCAATGGAAACATAGCTTGAGGCCAATCCTATGCTCACTAACTGCACCAGTGTAAAACCTGCAGTGTGACTTGCCAAAATATCCTTTGTGATAGGTACAGATCTCCCTTTTATAGATTAGTATTATTATTAGTAGATATACATAAAACCAATATTACCATGTCCCTTCAGTGGCGAGGCTTAAAAAGTTATTTTTCATAGTGACATGCCTAGCTGTCCTAGGTAGAAAACCAGAGTACATATTAAAATAATAATGCTGCATCCTAGGAATAGAACCAGCTTGAGAAATAATTCAACACATTTTTCATTAGTTATTAAAAATCCAATGCAATGGTGAATGTTGATTTTTAGTAAATAGAGAACCTGCTTAATAAAATCTTGTGTTGGATTCTACTGGCGAAGGCCTTGCTAAGACAAGGAGACTATTGCATGATTTAGAAGGATGCCGAAATGATGTGTACACTAAATAGGGAATATGTCGTTTCTTCTCTCCTCTGTGCAGCACCTCCCAATTTAGTCTGGATTATAAACCAGGTGGAATACTGTGCATGCAGAGAGTAGCGATTCTCCAGGGTTTATGTAGAGAAAATGTAGATTTCATTAAAGATAAAGAAGCAATCATTAAACATAAGTCTTCTAATGCCTCTCCCACAGCAGCTCATTTCTTCCTTACCAAAATCCTCTCCTGGATTTCACCTCCTATGTTGTCTCAACTTTACTGTCCCTTTGTTAACAAAACAAAAATCAATTATCTTATTTTTTGCTAGCTATCAAAACTAAAAAATAAGATACCCCTTAAAGTTCGCCATTCATACACTTCCACAGGGAGGGAGAGGTAGGATAATGCTAGCCTCCATATCTCAAATGAAATCTAAGTTCTCTTTAGCACACCTTGATAAATCACAATTTTGTTCCAAAATTGGAGGGTAGCTTTATGCATGTTTAAAACATTTCAGAACTGCACTTGAAACATATTCTAAGGGTCTAAAATAATGATTCACATACACACGGGCTGGCTCCTAACTAGTCAGCCACCTTCAAAACATCTTCCAACCCTGCACATGGCCATACTGCCTTACCAGCCATAGCTCCTCTTAACAAATGAGCTGCAAAACTCTCCACATTCAATTTCACCTTCTTCATCACACATCTCAGCTATCTTGCAGTTCTTGTGGAAGTCACCGTCTGAAAGGCTTTACATAAGAAAGCAATAATTGTTTATCTGCAACAAGTCTGAACTCCATAAACTTACTCTTATACACCTGCATGCCATGAAACATACATAACGTCTCATTTCCCTCAAATTTTGGATAAAAAATAGAATCGGTTATGGTCTTAGTCCTTCTCCTCACTTTAAAAAAGAGTGCCTTGGGTGCATAAACTCTACTGTTAACTTCAAAAGCCTTAAAATCTGAAACCCATCTTCACAAAACTAAACATAAAAGAGTAGCGGATATAAGTGGTAGTCTTCTCACATTCAAATATTTATTACTAGCCAAGACTCAAAAACACTGAAAATCAAATTCATATCCCACAACACCCCATACTGAGACTTAGGTGGTCTCCACAACCTTATATTCTTCCTTATCCTACAAATCAAAACATCCATACCAATAGATCTTCCATCCTTCAAAGAATGTCCAGCTACAACCACAGATCTATAACAATGAAATGTCCTATAGTTCAAACCTTTCTCATATTGCTATGTTTACCACATCTGCCTCCTTGGAATCTAAATTATATTCCAAGTACTAACAAACCCACACTCTCCATATTCCTCCGTTCCTGTTCCCGGTGGCAAGACTCCATGTGAAATTCTGCAGCCCCTCTCAAATGGCCTTTGAAATCTTTTGATACCTTCTAAAAGAGAAGGTTCAACACCCTGATCACCACCAATGGATGTTTGTTTCCTTTTCCATTTGTGAGAAGGCCTTCCTGTGGTGCTTTTATGAAAAGAATCTTGCACAGCAGTTCCAAAACCACCGGAATCCAAGCCAGAGAAGTCCACAAATGAGTCACAAAAACTAACTAGAATATCTCCTGTCTCACCTACAACAGAGCTCTCTGCTACATTGTAAAACATGGAAAGCATAAGCTTCTTTCCACACTACTTTGGTGAAATGCATTGACTGCTATTGCTCCGGAGTCCAGCAGTTAACTGCAATAATTCGATAACTGAGCTGTCAATTGGCTTGCAAACAATTCAAGCTTTCTTGGACCACAACTTTTATCTATTTCCCTGAAATGCATCTGATCCAGATTGTAATTCCTTTAATGTTTTACGAAACGCGAATTCCATTCTGCCTCATAATTCTCCTTCCCTGGCAATTTCTCCACTTTCAACAAAATTTTCTGTTCCAGAAATAAAACCCCCAAATCCTTTGCCAGATCTGTCAACTCTTTGGACAGTGTTCCTGCTCATTGATTTATGTAAGAAACAAAAGAGCCTTTGTCTATTCACACTGCTCCATCTTCCAAAACACTCCTGAAACAATTTAAAGCACAAACCCCACCTTTCAGCTCAATGTAATGTATACACAAGTCTTTCTCCATAACTGACCAGCACCCACTAGTCTTCTGACTGCATAGACATGTTCCCCAACCTTGGAAGCTTGTATCTGTCTCTATGATATAATCTGGGGCACATCCAAAAAAAGCCTTGCCATTCTATGACTTCATACTCCTTCACTCAAACTCCTCGCTCACTTCCAATGTCAAACTTATCCTGTCTCTATCCCATAGCCCTCTTCTCAAAGCATCTTATTTCACCCTTAATAAGGGCCATTAATGCAGGAAAAATAGCTTGATCTATTGATCAATCATTCTTTCCAAATCCCTTATAGTCAAAATATCTTCTCTCAAAACATGCCTTAGTTCTTTCCTTATCAAGTTCACCAGTTTTACAGGCAACAACAACTTTGCTTGAACCATGTCTGGCTGAAAACCAAGAAATCTCTCCATCATTTTCAATGGTTGGACTAACTATTTCTCTTCATTTATAATCACCAAACTCTTCCACACCTTCCTTACACCATCAATTGATTTTCCAACAACTCTCTGCTCTGGGACATCAAACAATTGTTGTCAAAATAAAATATGAGACCAAATCCTCTCTCCCTTAAATAAGTTACCACAAATCTTAACACCATGGTGAAAGACCATCGGGCGGAATGCAGACTGAATAGAAGAGCCTGGAATTCATTAAAATGTTTCCTCCACTGTAATTGTAGATACAGAGATTTCTCTGACTCTTTGGACTCAACAGTCCTGTAAAATAAGTGTCCTTCAAATTCAACTTTGCCGTCCAATCTTCCTCCTGTAAAATATCCCTTAGTATATGAATAGCTTTCCTCTTGAAATGACTCAACAGAACAAATCTGCTCAATGTGCTTAAATTTCTCAGAGGGCGCCTTCCTTTGTCATTCTTTTCCACCTAAATAATGTTGCTCACAAAACCTCTGCAACACTCCTCTACTTCCATCATGGAATCTTTTCCAACAACTGACCTGTTTCACTGTCTACAATTTCCATTCATTTTTCGTTCTCAACTCAACTTGTTCCATCTTTTGGAAAGCGTGCAAAGGTGGGAAGGGGGAATAAATATGAAAAAAAAAAAAAAAAACTTACCTGCCCTGACACGATGCTGCTGCTCCTTCTTGCTGGTCACTGGAGGCAGGCACAGACTCCAAGCCTGCCTTGCGGCCAATCCTGACACTGCTCAGAGCAGCATTAGGATTGGCTGGAGGCACCCAGCCAGAACACTCCAGGCTGACTGGGAGCCTGTGCCTGCCCTCTCCAGCCCGGCAACACAGTAATGGGCTGGAGAGAGCACAGTGCACATGTGTGTTTGGCCGGCCAAAGACGGCTCAGGACAGCCGGCCAAACACACATGCGC